>NW_005054330.1:398727-407895 GCF_000277835.1 Geospiza fortis | reverse complement strand
GGAGCGCCCATCCCGGCCCCGGGCACCCCGGGACGCGGGGGCGCGGGAGGTGCGGGGGCACCGGGGGTGCAGCGGGACGCTCAGGGACAGCGGCTCCAAGGATTCAGGGGCCGGGGGCTGCAGCAGTCTGGGGATGCTGGTCCCTGGGGTGGGAGCGCGCAGGGATGCAGCCACCAAGGGAATGGGGACTGGCTCCAGGGACACGGGCTATTAGGGATGCAGCGGTCGGGATGTGCAGGGCTCTGGCTCCAGGGATGCAGGAGCACACGCACTCAGAGAGCAGGGAGTACTGGCTCCGGGGATTCCGGCCCCTTGTGCTGCAGCCCTCGGGTTGCAGGGGTTGCTTGTGTCCAAGAATAAATGCATCTGGCATGTAGGGGACAGGAGCTCCCAGCGAGGCAATGCCCAAGATGCAGGCAGCCAGGGAATGCCTCAGCGAGGATGTGAGGGTGTGCTGCGGCACCAGGGATGGGGGGAGACTGTTCCCAGCTTGGAGCGTGCCTTTACAACTCTTTAGTGCTAGTGGAGAAACTGTCGTGAGTCCTCCTGCTTGCCTTCTTCCTCCCCAACCCATTTCCTGTTCCCCTAAGCCAATGCTGTCAGTTCTGGGAGCCCCAGGGGATCCAGAGCTCCAGTCCTTCCTCCTCCATCGCCCAGGTTCCAGGTGAACGGCTGAGCTGAGCTGCCCGCGGGCAGATCCCGGGTCCAGGCAGAGCCCTGGTAGTGCTGCCCTACCCTGCCCTGCCCTGCCCTGCCCTGCCCTGTGACAGTGCCACGTGGAGCCGTGTGGGACACGTGTCGCCGCCACAGGGCACAAAGAAAGCCCTGCCTTGTTTTGCAGATTTTTGCCATCCGGTGCCCACGGTGCCCACGCATCCTCCCCTGGCACTGCTCAGGGCTCTGGGAGTAGAAGCAGAGCTGTCCTGCATATCCCCTCAGGTGTGCGTGTGCTTCCTCTGAGCAGCTTCATCCCTGGCAGTCCTAAAATGCGCCTTGTTTTCCACCCTGGCACATTTTCTGCCTCCTGCTTGCTCCTGCTGCTTCCCCGTTCCCCCACCAGCACATTGCCCAGCCCGATGCGCTGCTGCAGGGCCCTGGCAGCGTTGTGTGCTGCAAGGTGAAAGGAACGGGAGTTTTTTCCACCCTGCTCCTTCCCAGACCCCCCAGGCTCAGGCAGAGCGCCTGCTCCTGGCAGACAGCGCGTCCCTCTGTCGGCACTCGCTGGCTCCGCGGCTCTGGGCTCTCCCCTCCTTTCTCCCCTGCCTCTGCCTCCTGAGCTCTCTGTGCCTCTGGACCAGCCCCTGGTCCCCAGCCCCACCACTCAGCTCTTCCCTGATCAGCCTGGCTTTCCTGCAGGCTTCAAGAGAGCTGGAGAGGGTGTGGAGTGATGGGACAAGGACTGGCTTGAAACTGAGAATAGGTTTAGATAGAATACTGAAAAGAAATTCTTCCCTGGGAGTGGTGAGGCCTGGGCACAGGCTGCCCAGAGAGCTGTGGCTGCTCCATCCCTGGAATTGTTCAAGGCTAGGTTAGATGGAGATTGGAGCAACCTGGCATGGTGGAAGGTGTCCCTGCCTGTGGCAAGGGGTTAGAACAAGATGAACATTAAAAGTCCTTTCCAACCCAAACCAATGATTCCAGGATTCTGTGATTCCTCAGCACAGGGAAGGCCCCTCCAGGAGCACTGCCCCAGCTCCAGCCTGAACATTCCAGGAAATCCCAGCCCTGGCAGAACACGAGCAGAGTTTTGGCAACAGCTGAGGGGAGGACACTGGCAGTGTCTGCCCCAGGAGGACAGCTCAGGAAAAGGGAGAAGGAACCACTGGAGCCAGGAGGCTGCCCACAGACTGGGCTCCTGCCAGGGTGTCGCTGGCAGAGCTGTGCCAAGTGCATCCCAGGGCTTTTCCCAGCCTTCTGGGCTGGGCAGGGATGCACTGCTTGGGCTGGGCTGGGATGGGCAGGGATGCTGTGCCTGGGCTGGGCTGGGCAGGGATGCTGTGCCTGGGCTGGGCAGGGATACTGTGCCTGACCTGGAGAGGACAGGGTTGCTGTGCCTGATTTGGGCAGGGATGCTGTGCCTGACCTGGAGTGAGCAGGGATGCTGTGCCTGGGCTGGGCAGGGGTGCTGTGCCTGACACAGGCTGGGGGGGGGGGCTGGACCTGGAGCGAGCAGGGATGCTGTGCCTGGGCTGGGCAGGGATGCTGTGCCCGATTTGGGCAGGGATGCTGTGTCTGACCTGGAGCAAGCAGGGATGCTGTGCCTGATTTGGGCAGGGATGCTGTGCCTGACCTGGAGCGAGCAGGGATGCTGTGCCTGGGCTGGGCAGGGATGCTGTGCCCGATTTGGGCAGGGATGCTGTGTCTGACCTGGAGCAAGCAGGGATGCTGTGCCTGATTTGGGCAGGGATGCTGTGCCTGACCTGGAGCGAGCAGGGATGCTGTGCCTGACCTGAGCTGGGCAGGGATGCTGTTGCCTCACCAGCCTCCAATGCAGCTTGCAAGGAATCAAGGGGTCTCTGCTGCTCCATCCCTGACCTCGGGGGTCCCTCAGCCGTGTGACTGCTGTGACACGGTCCCGCTGTGCCCCTGCCTTGCCCCAGGGAGGGGGAGGCCGTTGTGGCCGACGCTGCTGGGCCCAGACAAAGCTCCATCCGCAGCACATCGCCTGAGGCCAGAGATTGGCTCCGGCTTTACGTCACCGAGGAGGAACGGCAGCATGAAGGGCTTTTTTTTTCCCCTTCATTTTAATTCTCTTGCAATCTCTGTCCAAAAATAACCCAATCTCCCTCCCCCAGGAATGCTCTGCATCAGAGCCTTGGCTCCCTCGCCCCCTGTGCATTAGCCTGGCAGCTGCTGAGCAAAGCCATTATCGATGTCACAGCGTAACCTTGGTTAAAAGCACGCCCGGGGAGGGCAGCGCTGTTGCATTGTTGTGGGTGCGGAGGGGCAGGGACAGATGGGAGCCCCGGGTTTCCTCGGCCGGGCATTTCCCGGGCTGTGGGCTGAGCATCCCCCTCCCTCCCCGCTGCCAGGGACACTTGGGACTGTTGGCATCAGGGAATGCTGCTCCAGCTGGGGTGTCCCGGTGGCGCTGCTCCTTGGCGAGGTGACAGTCACCGTGCTGCCACCACGCTGTCAGGCAGGGCCGTGCTCAGGGTGTCTCGGGGTGCCCACGCAGGACCTTGCCTTGCCCACACCTGATGCTGGAGGAAAACCTCACAGGGGCTCAGTTCTTCCCCCACCGGAGCAGCACAGCCTGCAGAGGCTTCCAAGGAGCAGGGGGGGGCTTTTCCCACCCAGACCCAGGATGTCCCAAGCCGTGCCTGCCTGCTCCATGTGGGATGCAGCCCCGTGCATACCGGGGGCAGGTGAGGCAGCCCCTCCTGTCCCCTGCAGTTTTGGGGAGCTGCCAGGTGACAGCCACAGGTTGCTGGGCAGCTGATGGGTGAGCAGGGCACAGGCAAAGTGGGTCCCCACAGACCCCCTGCCCAATGGGGTTGGGCTACCAGGGCCCCCCAAAACTTTCTGCATGTCCTTTGTGACAGGGCCAAGGGTCTCCAGTGGGGTGCCAGTGCCTCGGGGCAGCACCCAGCCTCCCACCCACTCTGAGGCATCGCTGGGCTGGGCTGGCATGGCAAGGGGCAATGCTGTGGGGTGACCCAGAGAGGGGAGATGTCCTCAGGTCACCTCATGTCCCAGCAGGGCTCAGATGCCTCCATCCCACAGGAGCAGGGGGCACTGTGGGGCTGCACCAGGGCAGGACCTGGCACTCACAGCCCAGCCAGTGGCTTTGAGCCACCATCCCACAGCAGGGTGTGCAGTGTACCCAGCCCCTCAGCCTGCCCTGCCTGTGGCCAGAGTGTCTGCAAACTGATTTCAGACATTTAAAAATACAGAACAATTGTTATCGAGGTTATACTGAGCACTAGAGCTTCCCACGGAACTACTTTATCATGTTCAAAAATATTTAATCCCAGCAATTTTCACATTGTTCTTATAAAAACAGACATGTATGAAGGGAAATGAAATGCTTGGTACATTTTTTTGGCACAATTTTTTTTTCCTCTTTTTTTTTTCTTTTTCTTTTTTAACCGTTACAAATTACAAACACACATTCGTTGTTTTGAAAGGAAAACCCCTAAAGCCCAGCTGTACACTGCAGAGCTGCACCAACCACCCAAGCTCCCCCAGCCTCCCGCGCTCACCATTGTTCTACAAGGACAAAAGAAGGACACCAGCAGCCAAGGACGTGGTGGTGGCTTCACTGCCCTCCCCAAGGGCTGGCTGGGACACAGCAGGGACAGTGGTGGCCCTCTGGGGTCCGTGTCCCCACTGCTGTGTGGCTCTGACAGGGGTGATGCAGTGAAGGAGTGTAGGGGATGGTGAGGGTGGGTCTGAGGGCGATTTCTGCCTGTTCTGCTCCCCACAGAGCTCCTGTGCTGAAGCCTCCACACATCCCAGCTGCCTCTCCTTCCCAACAGCTCCACCCTCGTCCCCTGCACAGCACAGCCCACCAGGGCCCCTCCTGCAGCAGGAGCCAGGGAGCCCAGCCCATCCTGCTTACCCTGAGATGCTGCCAGGGGCACAGAGCCACCCTCGGCCATGCTGGGTCGGGGTGATCCTGGCAGGGTGATGGGAAGTGCTGCTGGACAGGAACAACGGGCACAGAGCAGAGAGGCACCAGCTGGGAGCTCTGCTCTCTCCAGGGTGGGTTCCAGGGTGGCTTCCAGGGCTCCCAGTGGCAGGGTGGCACTCTCCACAGGCTGGTGCTTCTCCACAGAGCATCACCCCAGATCCCGGCTCGCTGCCTCTCCACATCCAAAGCGAAGTGGGAAAAGAAAGCAGCACGTACCTCGTGTGTGCCAGGCTGTCCCTGAGCCCTGCAGCGAGGACAGTCCCTGGGCCAATGTCCCCTGAGCCCCCCGGGAGCTGCGGGGTGGGACCCTGCGGGGGGACCCTGCGCTACCTCAGCTCTGAGCAATCAACTGCAGGCTCTTGCAATGGAGACATCTTTAATTTTTAACAACACCAGAACCGCAAAAAAATCCCCCTGCGTCTGTGTGGGCAGTGCCGAGGGACGCTCCGCCATGGAGGGGGACATTCTGCCACGGAGGGGGACACAGCAGTGCCCCCGTGCCCCCCTGGCCTCACCAGGACCCAGCTCTGCCCCGGCTCCAGCTGCTGCCTGTGCCCAGGGCTGGGCAGCACACCTATCGCAGTTTAAATAGAATAAATACAGTGAAGAAAACAGTAAAATCTTCAATAGAGAGGCAAAAGGAAAGACAACAGCAGGTCCGGGGGTCCAACCAAACTCCACGTGGTCTCTGGATTAGTTACTGAGGAAGTTCTATGAGAGCACATTAAGTTCGCTGCTGGAGACTCTCTTACCGCTGTCCTTATATCGAAACCTCGTATTCCCGTGTTTCCTGCAAGCAAGGAAAAGCCAGTTGAGGGCAGCAGCTGCATTTCAGGATCATCTCCCCATTCCCAGGCAGCAAGAGAGATCCTGGGTGTTCTTTTGTTCCCAGAGGAGTGATGCCCTCGCAGCCAGGACCCCTCAGCCCCCTATGCCTCCCATCCCATTGTTCCCACAGAGCCTGGCTGGACTCATCCCGTGGCTGCCCAGCCACCCAAGCCCCTCAGGAATATCCCTAGGGAGGACAGGCACGGCAGGACTCACCCCTGTCTCATAAATCGGGTTGTCAAACTCCGTTTCTACCGTGATCTGGCTGTAGGGGTGCGAGTACATGAGAGGCAGGCGGAGGCTGGAGTAGTACCGACACCTGCGGGGAGAGGCAGAGTCACTGGGCATTCCAGAACCGCATCCCTCCATCCCAGCTCCTCCCAGCGCCCCGGGGAGTGTGGCTGGCGAGGGCGATGCTGGCCCCTGCTCCGTGCCAGCCCCTGCAGCCCCACCTGGTGAGATAGATGTACGCTCCTCCCAGCAGCAGGGAGATGATCAGCACTGGGATGAAGATGGCCAAGGCCATGTTTCCCCCCTCGAGTGACGTCTCTGCAGCAGCTTCTGCTACTGAAAGGACAAGATCTATTGTGGTGGCATTTGCAGGCACAGGGTGATCACCTCTCTGCCTCTCCCCCTCCTCCCAGGCTCCACCAGGATGCTGTGCCTCAAGGAAACCCACGTCACTCACCTTCCAGAGCGTGTTCAAAGCTGTCTTGGTTCACTGGAAGAGAGATGGAGAGTTACTGGTCTGTAGCTGGGTTTGGTTGGGTGCTGGCAGCTGTTGCCTGCTGGGAAACCCAAACCTGGGATCTCCTGCCCTATTTGGTCCCGAACCATGCTGTGAATTCCCAGTTTTTAATAAGCTCTCGGTGACTGTAAGCATGTGGCCAGGACTGAGCAGGCTGGGCTGAGCAGAGCCCAGACCCACAGAAGCTCCAGCTCTCAGCTGAGATCAGCTCCCAGCTGGAGCTGCAGCCAGACCATGGTCTCTGGGCTGTCCCAGGCTGGGGACAGAGGTGTTGGCTGTCCTCTTGCTCCCCTCCCCTTCCCTGTTACCTTTGCAGATGGGCAGGGGGCCGCTCCAGTGGGATGGCTGGCCCAGGATGCATTTGATGGTCACCTCCCCCATCAGTTCAAAGCCCTCATAGCACATGAAGGTCAGGGACTCTCCTGGCAGGTAGAGGCGCTTGTAAAGAATTTGGTAGCCATTTTCTGGCAGCCCTGGGTTATCACAGGCCAGCGACTCCTCAGCTGAAAGGGAATGAAACACATCCAGGGTGAGCCCGAGGGAGAGAAGGAGCCTGGGGGCAGTGAGGAAGCACCCAAGTTCTCACCTCACTCTACTTCCAGAGGAAAGGATCTGCACCACCCCCTGGCTGCAGGAAAGTGCCACCCAAATCCCCAGAGAGGAGCTGGGCTGCAGGGGAGCAGGACGGAGCACCCAGACTTACAGACACAGTGCGGGAGCCGCGAGGTCCAGATGGGGGTGCCGGTCTCGCGGCTGTAGCAGGTGAGCAGGGAGCTGCCCTCCAGCACGAAGCCGGGGTTGCAGGTGTACTGGATGGTGGTGCCCACCAGCAGCACCGGGTCCGAGATGAGGCGGGTGGAGTGCTCCACCTCCCCTGGGTCCGTGCAGTACATGACTGGGGAGAGAGGAGGGCTGAGGGGAGCACCTCGGAGTTGGGGGACAGTCAGAGCTGGGAGCCCCTTGGAGCTGGGAGCCCCTCAGGACTGGGAGCACCTTGGAGCTGGGAGCCCCTTGGACCAGGAGCCCCTTGGAGCTGGGAACCCCTCAGAACTGGGAGCATCTTGGAGCTGGGAGCCCCTCGGAGCTGGGAGCATCTTGGAGCTGGGAACCCCTCAGAACTGGGAGCATCTTGGAGCTGGGAGCCCCTCGGAGCTGGGAGCCCCTCAGACCAGGAGCCCCTTGGAGGTGGAGCCCCTCAGAGCTAGGGGCACCTTGGAGCTGGGAGCACCTTGGAGCTGGGGCTCCTCAGAGATGGGGCCCCTTGGAGCAGGACCAGCACTGTCACAGGGTGTGGGACAGGGACAGCAGCACCTTCCTGTGGGCACTTACTCTTTTCACAGAAGGGGGGGTCGCTGCTCCAGCTGAGGTCCCACTGGCAGGTGAGGGTGTCGCTGCCCACGATGTCATAGCCCGGGTCACACTGGTAGGTGATCTTGGCCCCTCTCACCAGCTCTGTGTGTGATGTGGTCTTCCAGCCGTTCTGGATCTCGGGCAGGTCAGAGCAGGAGTCGTTGCGGGACACCTCTGCAGCCAAGAGGGATTCTGAACCCCTGGCACAGCCCTCCCCAGAGCCACCCCAGCTGGACACGCGGCTCTTCCCAAGATCCTGTCCCTCCCCACAGCCCCACAAATGGCACAGCTGCTCTGCAGGCAGCATCCCCTGGGCACAGGGAAGGGCAGCAGTGGGGGACAGGGGCTCTTTGAAGCCTCCCCAGCCCTGACCCTACAGGCAGACAGAGGGCTGGGCTGGTGAAAATGGGGTCAGGATAACCTGGGAGCACCAGGCTCAGCTCCAGCTGTGGGTGCAGGAGAGATACCAGCACCACGGTCACTGCACAGCTGGTTTGCACACAGGAGGATTTGTTCCCTGCTTCCCCCAGGCTGGTTTGCTCAGGTGAGGGGTTGTGCCCTGCCCTCCCCAGCCCCGTGTGCTGCAGAGCACTGAGGAGGGCCCTGCAGCCTCCCGGTGCTCTGCATTGCAGCTCGCTCTGTTTGTCGTAGCCAGGGCTGTCAGCAGTGCAAGGAAAACGTGCCTGGAGGAGCCTGGCACGGGGAGCAGGGTGGGGGAGAGGCAGCCATGGGGATGGAATGTCCCTCACAGTCCTTGTCCCTGCCGTGGGCACCCACAGGCCCAGCCTGGCGGGCACAGCTGCCCCAAAGGACAATGGAACAGATGTGGCCAGGAGCTGCTCTGGAGCACAGAGATGGGGACATCCACCTCAGGAGCCCACCCAGGGACTGGCTTCAGTGAGCACCCCTGCCTGACAGGCTGTCTGTGGGGATCCTGAATCCCTGTTTCCAGCAATTTCTTTCCCCCTGGGCCAGGGCTAACAGGGACAAAACCCACCTTGCTGCCAGCCTGAAGGAGGGGACACAGCAGGGACACCCCAGCAGTGACTGACACAGAGGCCTGGGGGTCCTGCAGGAGGTTCAGGGTGGGATGAGAAGGGGGTGCTGGTGCCACTGTGACTCTCCCTGCATCCAGCCCCTGCAGCTGGACATCCTGGGCTGCCTGTGTGTCACATCCCCACACCAGCACCCTGCTCCCCATACCTATGTAGTTCATGATGAATCCTTGCCCCTTCCCAAAGATGAGCCCAGCAGGGTCTGAGTGGAACTGGATGGTGAGGTCGGGGCTGGAGGAGTAGAGCTTCTGGGGGCCACTGCTGCCCACGTACTGCCCCAGGATGCGGGAGGAGAGCTCGTCCCCGTCGTAGATGGTGAGGATGTCGCTGTTGGTGATGTTCAGGCTGGGAGGAGAGTTTGGTTAGAGAGCAGGGAGCCCCAGGCAGGACACAGCAGTGCGGGGCTCAAGGGACAGCCAGGTCACGTCCCTCCGGGTCGCCTCCCTCCGTCTCCCGGGTCCCCGCGCTTGGAAGTGCCGGTCCACAAGAGCCGCGCTTGTCCCCGCGGCCAGCAGAGCGCAGTGGCGGGGCGCCGAGGGGGGGGGGAGGCC
>NW_005054330.1:383782-398592 GCF_000277835.1 Geospiza fortis | reverse complement strand
TGGGAATGCTGCTGCTCTGGAGCAGAAGGGGATGGGGGGAGCTCGCTGCTCTCCCCCCGCTCCAAGGCCAATGCAGGGGATGGATGCACACGCCAGGGGACACAGCTCGGGTGTCGGGAGGGTTCTCTGGGTGCCCGGGGCTGGCAGAGTGGGTGAACGATCACATCACCCCAAGATGGGCAGTGAAACCCCTTCCCTGCTCGCTGTCCTGCCCTGTCTGCCCCAGCGAGGCTCCCCAGAGCTGGGAGCAGTGACACGGGAGGGACTGGGACAGGGACAACCCTGCTCCCCTTCCCTGGGAGAGGAGAGCACACCAGGATGCTCCCAGCCACACAGGAGATGACTGAGCTGATCCCGAACGTTTTATTAGGAATGTTCTTGGAGGGAGCCCAGCTAATCCCCATGGCAAGCTGACATTTGTAGTAAATCTCTGCTTTCTGTCAAACATGATTTTCTCAGTGACATTTATGCCTGATGACTTCAAATCACTTGGCCTGCAGTTCTGCTCAGCCCCAGCACCCACAGAGCTGGGAGAGGTGTGCTGGGAGCTCCAGCTTGGGATTTTATGGGGAGCTTTAAAATCTTTATGACTCTAAGCCTCTACTTGAAACATGTCCTCCTCTTGAAAACCCAAAATAGCATCAAAGGAGGCTCCTGCTGCAGCAGCAGCATTACCATGCAAAGAACTCTCAGCCTGGCATTGGATCCCATTCCCCTCTGACCTCAGTGTGTTCAGCTGGGCTTGCTGAGTGGCTCTGCTCCCTTAGTGCCTGTATTTCACATTCAGCCCAAAGATTGAGCTGTTTCCATCCCATGGATGCCTCCAGGCTCTCCTAACCCTGCGTGACCCAACTCCTGACGTGCTGGGTGTCACTCCAGAAGCACACGGCCACGTGCTGCTGTGGCACTGCTCCCTGTGGAGAATTCCAAAGCTGTTGGAACAGCAATTCACTGCTTCCAATTCACACTGGGTTGTGTAATGGTGCTTTGAACTCAGAGAGCACCACACAGTCCTGCCCAGGGTGCCAAGTGCATCAAAGGGGATTATGGAAGCTCTGAGGGGGAGAACAGGGCATGGCAAGGCTCTTCCCTGTGAGGGTGGTGAGGCCCTAGCACAGGTTGTCTGGATATGCTGTGGCTGCCCCATCACTGGAAGTGTCCAAGGCCGGGTTGGAAGGGGCTTGGAGGAACCTGGGATAGTGGGAGGTGTCCCAGCCCATGGGGGATCAGCTTTAAGGTCTCTCCCACCCAAACTGTTCAGGGATTCTGTGATTCCATGGTGGAGGTGAGCAGAGCAGGACACTGCAGCAAAATGAGACGAGCACATCTGGGGCAGAGCCAGACACCGAGCCCCTGGGCTACTCACAGCTGGATGTCCAGGAAGAGCCTCTTCTCCTCTCCCACATGGATCCTCCAGATGCAATCCTCCCCCTCCGTGTAGGGCTCCGGCCAGTTGGGGGACAGGATCACCCCGGCCACAGCAGTCAGCTCCCCTCCACACGTGGCTGTGGGGGCAAAGGGGTGGGCAGGGCTCAGTGGGGACCCGGGGGTGTCACCCCACAGCCGCAGTGCCCACGGGCAGGGCTGACCTCGGCACAGCGGCTCTGTGTCGTTCCAGTAGGGGTCCCGCATGTTGATGCACTCAATGACTGCAGGGCCCTGCTCCAGGGAGTGCCCGGGGTCGCAGGTGAACTCCACGGTGGTGCCCAGGTTGTAGGTGGGGTCAGAGGTGGTGAAGTTCCCGTTCTGGATGTAGGGCTCGTAGCAGTGGCCCCGCTCAAAGGCTGGAAGAGATCTCTGTTAGCTGTAGGGACACGGAGCTGCTCCCTTCTCGCTGAGCTTCCCCAGGCCCTGCTGGTGTCCCCATGAGAACCTGAGCCCTGCATCCCCACCTGCATGGATGACCACTTCCAGGCAATTAGGATTAACAATTTATCCATTCTGAGCCACACAGGCCTCACCAAACCCCAGTGCCATGGTGGTTCAGCACCAGGGATGTGCTCAGGGCACTGCCAGGCACTGTGTTTCCCAAGATGGGGATGCCAAGCCATCCACCCTGGGATTGCTCAGGGCTCCTGCGGGAACGATCCTGCAGCGGGACCAACTTAAATGACAACAGGAGCTACAGAGGGGCACCAGGCCTGCCCATGCTGGGGACAGCCAGGACCCTTCCTGCAGCCATGTGTCTGTGGCTGTCCCCTGGGGCTGGGTGCCCTGGTGGTCAGCAGCCTAAGATAGGAAATGCCAAGTCATGATGACAGGGCCTAAGCCCCTTTTTCCACCTTCAGACCCTTGCTTATCTCTCTGTAAGACTATAGGTCACTTTCCTTTTGGCCCTTACCATTGGACAATTCCTAAAACTCCTGTACCCTATATAAAGAGCTACTTTTGCCCAGTTGGGCAGAAGAGCTGTCCCTGATACCTCTGCAGAAAGCATCAATAAAGACATCCCTGTGGAAATTCACACAGGGCTTCTCAAGAGCTGAAATCACAAAATGAGCTGATAATCACTGAGAGCTGATCTCAATAACAATATATTATATATTATATTATACATTATATAATATATAATATACAAATATATAATGTATAATATACAAATGTATATATAAATATATAAAAATAAATATATATATTCATTATAATAAATCAGCCTTCTGAAACATGGAGTCAACATTCTCATCTCTTCCCTCATCCTAAAACCCCTGCGAACACCACCACAACCCATGGCAGCCGGAGTTGGGGAGACCCCGAAACACCAGAGTGGCCCCATCCTGGCTGAGCCAGGCACTGCCCTGGTCCTGATGGAGGAGCCGTCGCTGATGACGCCCTCGAAGGGGACGCTGTCGGCGCGCAGCGAGTCGTAGAGCACGGCCGAGCGGTTGGTGTCCCCGCTGTACACCACCATCCTGCAAGGACACGGGGCATGGCACACAGGACAGCACCCCTCAGTCCCACCCGGGCATGAGGTGGGGGAGCTGCAGCAGCTGGGATAAACTGGGGCCTCCCAGGTTTTGGTGTATTCTGGGGTTTTCTCTCTGAGAGAGGCTGTCCGCATGAGAACCTGAGCATGGAGAGGCTGGAGTGTGTTCAGGGATGGGAATGGAGCTGGAGCACCAGGGAAGGGGCTCAGCCTGGAGAAAAGGAGGCTCAGGGGGGACCTTGTGGCTCTGCACAACTCCCTGACAGGAGGGGACAGCCAGGGGGGTCAGGCTCTGCTCCCAAGGAACAGGGACAGGATGAGAGGAAATGGCTTGTGCCAGGGAAGGTTTAGACTGGATATCAAGGATATCAGGGAAAATTTCCTTCCCACAAGGGCTGATAAGCATTGAAACAGGCAGCCAGGGGCAGTGGTGAAGTTCCCATCCCTGGAGGGGTTTAACAGCCATGTAAATGTGGAAACATGGTTTAGTGGTGGCCTTGGCAGTGCTGGGGGACAATTGAACTCAATGATCTCAGAGGGCTTTCCCAACCCAAATAATTTCATTTTTTTATATTTAGTGCCCAGCAAAAGGCCCTGCTCCTCACCCTATGCAGAAGAAGCCCCCCTGGGATCTCTCTGCAGTCCCAAGGCTGTGAGGAAACAGCTCCTGGAGCCTCACCTGTCCTTCTCAGTCAGCAGAAGCTTCTCAAAGTGCAGGTGCAGCTTCTGTCCCGGGGGCGCCCCGATGGCCCAGACGCAGTACATGCTGCCAGACTGGTTCCCGCTGTAGCTGGGGGACAGCACGCGGCCGATGGTGGCATTGTGCACTGTCCCTCCACAGGGAGCTGCAACACAGAGCACAGCCCCGCTGGCATGTGGCATTTGTGCTATCCCCAGAGCGCCCAGGGCACAAACCTCTTGCCTGGGCTCTGCTTTGCTCTGTCTGTACATATTTATACTCACACACAGACATGAAATCTTAATTTCCTTCCCGTTGCTGCCTAACGAGGGGACAGATTCTGCTGTCACTGCCTGACCACCTGAGGCACTGCTCTCACCCCCTCCCTGTCACCACATTTCTCTTCACAGAGAAAAACAAGGCGCAGTTCTTCCCAAGAATATTTCTGGGTTTCACATTCTCTCAACCTCAGAGAAAGAAAAACCAATTCTTATCTCATTTACTGCCCTTGTGTTGTTCACGAGTGGAATGCATCGTGGAAGATTGTTCACCTGAAGGGAATTGGATTCTGGTGTGAGTGTTTTGATTCGCTGACCAGTTGGATCCAGGTGTGTGTGTCGGGACTGGGGGGTGACTGTCACGAGATGCTGTGCAGCGGAGTGCAGTTGAGTGCTTGGCAGATTCAGTTTAGATGTAATGTTACATAGTGTAGAATAAAATACTATAATAAAGTAATTAATTAGCCTCCTGATAAGACCGAGTCCTCCTCATCGTTTCTCCCGGATGTCGGGCAAAAATATCACCAATACCTCCCAGGATCGCATTCATCTCATGAGACAAAGACAGGGGCTCATGTTGTCCTCAGTGGGGCCCAGTTTCCCAGCACGGGGCTGGGATGTGCAGGTACCTGAGCAGATGGGCTCGGGGCTGCTCCAGTGTGGCCGGGATGCGTTGATGCAGGTCAGCATGCGGGGGCCCTGCAGCTCATAGCCCAGGTGGCAGTGGAAGTGAGCGATGCCACCCGAGTGCAGATCCATCACCGTCACATCCCCAAAGTCAGGCCTCCGTGGGAAGTTGCAGCTCAGCATAAACACTGGAACAGGCACACATTGGGAGCTCAGGGCTCAGCTGCTCCCAGCCACCCCGTGGGGATGTGCTGGATGTGCCCACGTGTCACACAGAGCAGTGGCAGAGCACCACCAACCCCCCCACTGCCGCTGCTTCCCCACCTGTTACTGCTCCTGCCCAGACCCAGTTTCTATTTTAAAAACAATTTGCTGGAACTCATTTATTTTTTAAAGCTCTTCGAGGTAAAAAATAGACTGGCAGTGTGAGTGTGTGCAGGAGGAGCTGCTGCACGGGGACAGAAACGGGGCAAGGCGGGTGTGAGAGGCACAGCCAGCACTGGGCTTGGGGACATCAGGGCACACTGAACCCTCTGCCCTGGGCACAACACCCACGGGCAGGGGGTGAAACAGGAGCGTGGCTGGTCTGTGGGGGCACAGCCCGCTCGTTTGACCCTGCAGCCAAGTGGGACTGACCCCAAACACCCCCTAACCCAAGCTGGGGACACACCCACCCTGGTAGTGGAGCTGGAAGGTCCCCACCACGTCGTCCTGGAAGGTGCGGAAGTAGACGGAGATGGTGTTGGTGGGGCTGCGGATCACCTGGCCTTCCACCAGAAGGGTCTGGTTGGCCAAGACCACCAGGGCATCGCCGTCCACGCCACGGATGGACAGCACCTCCCCATCTGACAGGTTCACGCTCTTCACCTGCAGGGAGCAGAGAGCTGTGAGCTGTGGGGGCACAGCGGGGACCCCAGTGTCACATCCCAGCCCATCACACACACCCGAGCATCACACCAGCACAGTGCTGCAACAAAACCAGGGCACTCCTCAGGGTTTGGTGCTCACCACCCACCCTGTGCACCAGGAAACCTCCCCAGGATCCCTCACCCCACTGGAGAGTGCTTGGGGAGCCACACAGCAAGTGCATCTAATGAGCAGTTCCAAAAGGCTTTAATTATTATTTGGAAATAGCTGAGCAGTAAGCTCACATTTACATTTCACGTCCATTTAGCTTAATAAATGGGCTCATATTTCAGCAGAAAGATGCTCATCAGACTGTTTGTTTCCCTGAGTGTGTGAGGCCCGGGGCTCTATATTTAGCACCAGCCCAGCCGTGATTGGGAGCGCTCCCGACGATGTTGTGACTGCAGGGATTTGTGGCTGTTGTCACCTCCGTGCCCACCTCCCCCTGGCACACGGGGCTGGGATGTGCCCTGCTCCAAGGGCACTGCATGGAGCCACCCCCAGCCCTCAGCATCCTGAGCCTGCTCCTGAAGGAAATCCCTGGAAAAGCCCGTTCCTCACTGCAAAGCTGGATTAACATGCCCAGGGTGGCTCAGAGCATGCCTGGGTTCACCCCAGCCCATGTTTCAACCCCAGAGGAGCTGATTTTGCCTTATTTTTCCAGCTGGGTCCTGGTAGGGAAAAGTATTGTCTGGAGCATGGGCCACATGCAGCTCTGACCCCCAGCCTGCCCTGGGTCATTTATTCTTTTCCAGATATTGTCCCAAAAATGTGCCCCCCCCAGCATGGCCAGCACACACTGTGGCTGGTGGGATGGCTCAGATCTGATTATTAGTAAACAGGGTGAATTAAGTGGTATTTGGGTGAATTATTTGGAGAACTGGGATCCAAGCGGGCTCCATACGATGCCAACACTTTCCCCCAGCTCCCACTGGGACAGAGCTTTGCTTCTCCAGCTGGGTCTGGATCCCTGCAAAGATTCTTCCAAGGTGTTTCTAACAGATTTTTTTCTCCTTGAAGCCAAACCTGTTCCCCAGCTGGATCCCTCCAGAGCTGGTGGCACCACGCACATGACACAGAGCCAAATCACTCTGGGAAATTGGGAAGGGGATTGGGGGGAGCAGCTGGAGCAGGCAGAGCTCTGCAGAAGGGAGGAAGCTGGGGATCAGTGCTGGGTGTCACACACACACACACACTCAGTTCCACCACCAGCCTCCCCTCGGTGGAGCCAGGGGAGCAGGGTGTCACCACAAGTGCCATTCCCTGTGCCAGCACCAGTCTGGCATTCCCAGAGGAGCCTGGAGTGAGCAGGGAGTGCAGACTCTGCCGTGGCCCCGTGCCAGGGAGCATCAGCCCTGCGAGAGGGACCATATGTGCGAGCTCCTGCCAGGGGCTGGGAGCACGGGCTCTGACTTCAATCACTGCCTGCACCCACAGCAGCTCCTCCAGAGCCTTGGGAAGGCAGGAGGGATCCTCCAGTCAGGCTGCCAACCTCACTCACCCACTGGAAAAAAACCTCTTTAGGGAAATTCTATCTCCTGCCAAGAAGATTCAAGAATTTTAAAAATAATTTCACGGAGCATTCGGAGAGCTGGCTGCTCCCAGCTCCCAGGGCTGCCGTGGCACAGGCAGGGACACAGCTCTCCCTGGAATGCTTTGAGGGGTGCAGAGAGGGGCAGTGAGCTGAGCAGGGACCCCAAGCTCTCACACAGCCCAGGGCAGCTCCCAGCCTCTCCCAGGACCACGCCTGACATCCAGGCTTTGTGTGCTCCCTACAGTGAGTGAGGGTCTGGCTCCAAAGGAAGTGTCCCTGTGTCCTCCTGCATGGCTCCCAGTGATGCTAGAGCAGTTTTGGAATGCCACGGGGATTCCTGCCACCACCAGGCTGTCCCACAGCCCCATGCAGGGGCTCCTGTCCTAGGGGTTTCTCTCTGCTCCTGCAGATTTGCTCCTGCCTTTACTGAGACCCCCAGGGTAAGAGGCAGCACCTGCCTGCTACAGGAGCTGGGAATCCAATCCAAACCCCTCCTACAGGACCCCATACCCCACACCCCGGGTTATCCAGTGCCTTCCCTCTGGAATTCACCTCCTGCAGCACAGGGCACTGCCAGCTGCAGATGAGGCCATGCTCCACCAGCCCCGACCTGCTGTTGTGATTTAATTTGTCTGAAACGCTCCAAAGCGTCAGCAAAGCAAAATGCAAAGCTTGGTGGGGGGGTGGAGAGGCCAATTTTATGCTCCATTAAAACCTCAGCTCGCAACAGAGCGAGGTCAGGAGCGGTGTCACCTGATGGATTATGGACAGAGGCGAATTTACAGCAGAGCAGCCTCTCTTTAGCACCCTGTGGATCTGAGGAGACAGTTCCTGTGTCCAGTTACTTTTCCACTGCCATGGAGAAGCGGCTGAGCTGCTCAGGCTCTCCAGGGCTCAGCCCCCACCACTGCTGCTCCCAGGGCACCTCCCCACCAGGGCTGGCAGCCACGGTGGCCTTGGGGCCAACCTGTGCCCACCAGGGGGACAGCCGGGACAGCCCTGCTGGAGCTCCAGCTCCTTTTAATGCACACCTTTAATTACACAAATTCAAAGTGCAGGGGTTTAAATTGGATGCAAACGGTGACATGGGGAAATCACAAGAAGAAAGGATTGCAGGCAGCATGGACACCCTGGGCTGGTTTCACCTGGAGGGGGTTTGGAGTGGGCAGAGTCCCCTGCCTTGCTTGCAGCCTCACCAGGCTGAGGGATGCTCGTTTTGGGGGGAGCTGATGGTGCAATGGTGCACATCAGCTTGGTGAGACCCCCTGCTCTGATGGGTGGGCATTTGCTGGGCACCTGCCCCAGCCAGAGAAGGAATCTGGGCTGCCCTCCTGGGCATCCTGCACCCTCAGAGCCACCCAAACCCCTGGAGCCAATGGGGGGTGCAGAGAGCAGGGAGCTGGTGCCCCCATCCCACCCAGTGCCTTTTTAACAACCTGCTGCCAGCGCCTCTTGGTTAAATTAATTGCATGACATTTACAGAGTTTGATCATCGCTGACATTCAGGATGTTCCAGCTCCCTCACTGAGTTCATTTATTACAAAGCCTCAGAAAAAAAAAATCTATTTTTTCCCAGAAAAGGGATGTTTTATCAAGTGAAGGTGTCCAGGGCAGAGGTGCCCAAGGCTTGGCATCATTTACTGCAGTGACCAGTTGTGGTATTCACATTCTCTGGAAAAATCCCTTTGCCCAGGATTTTTCTCCTGGGAAGCTGAGAAGCCTCAGAGGAAAAGGAAAACAATAATTGTCTCATTTGCTTCTCCTGTGTTTTGCTGCTTTGGAATGTGGTTGGAGATTGTTTATCTGTGGTGGTGTTTGCAGGGGTCTCAGGATGAGGCAAGAGATGAGAATCTTGACTCCATGTTTCAGAAGGCTGATTTATTATTTTATTATATATATTATATTAAAAGAAAATGATATATTAAAACTATACTAAAAGAATAGAAGCAAGGATTTCATTGGAAGGCTTGAAAGGAACAGAAAGGAACAGAATGATAATAAAATATTGTGACTGCTCACAGACTCAACACAGGTTTACTTCATTGGTCATCAAACAAAAACAACTTCACAAGCTGGGTAAACAATTCTCCAAATCACATTCCAAAGCAGCAAAGCATGGGGAAGCTGAAGAATCCCAGCTTCTCAGGAGAAAAGATCCTAACAAAAGGATTTTTCATAAAATACGTCTGTAACATTTATCCAACAGGTGATTGTTTCACTGAGTTTCTGATGTGAATTGTTTTAAGCCATTGGCCAACTGGGGCCAAGCTGTGTCGAGACTCTGGAGAGAGTCACGAGTTTTTCATTATTATCTTTTTAGCATTGTGTAAGCATCCTTTCTGTATTCTTTAGTATGGTATAGTATAGTATAGTATTCTTTAATATAATATAGTATCATAAAATAATAAGTTAGCCTTCTGAGAGCATGGAGTCAGATTCATCCTTCCTTCCTTCATCTGGGGGCAATGCAAATACATTGCAAATACAGAACCAGTGGGTTTGGCTGTGGGGACAGCGCAGGGCAGGGCTCACCTGGAGCTCGACGCCGTAGCCGGTGTAGACGGTGACGTTGTAGGTGCACTGCAGGTACCCGTGCAGGGGCAGGGGGGGATAATCCGTGGAGTCAATGTAGCCCTCAGGCTCATGGAAGCTCATGCTGCAGAGCACTGAGGGGACACAAACAGGGTCACACCGAGGGCACTTCACTCCCACACCCCAAAACCCAGCAATCCCGGCCCCATCAGTGATCCCATGGAGTTACAGAATCATGGAGTGGTTTGGGTGGGAAGGAACACTAAAGCCCAACCCTTGCCATGGGCAGGGACACCTTCCACTAGACCAGGTTGCTCCAAGCCCCATCCAATCTGGCCTTGGACACTTCCAGGGATCCAGGGGCAGCCACAGCTTCTCTGGGCAACCACCAGGGCCTCACCACCCTTATAGGGAAGAATTTCTCCCCAAAATCCCATCTAACCCTGCCCTCTGGCAGTGGGAAGCCATTCCCCCTTTCCTGACACTCCTGGCCCTTGTCTAAATTCCCTCTCCAGCCCTCTTGAAGCCCCTTTAGGAACTGGAACAAGCTCTAAGCTCTTCCTGAAGCCTTCTCCCAGCTCTCCCAGCCACGACAAGTGTTTCATCCCTCCAATCACAAAGTGCCTGAATAGCAGAAGATATTAGGCAGCCCCCAAACCCGGGTGGTGGCCTGATTTTGGGGGGGCTGCCTAAACACAGGCGTGCTGTGCTCCCCACCAGTGCCACAGCCCCGTGCCCGTGCTCAGTTCACCTGGGGTGGGCTCTGTGGTGGTGACAGTGGTGGTGACAATGGTGGACGTGGTGGTTTCCTGGCTCTCCTCCGGCGCAGAGCTCTGCGCATCCCTCTCCACACCCTTGGTTGGGATAGCACCAGCTGGAGCCACAGTGGGAGCCTCTCCAGCATCCCCTGTGCTGTCAGGGAGGGCTGGGGGCAGGCTGGAAGGGGAGATCTGCAGCGTGGGGTGGCTGGTGGTGGCCTGCTCCGCCCAGGGCAGCTCGGGGGGGCTGCGCTCCGTGTCCTCTGCTGGCACCCGCAGCCCTGGGGCGGCCGTGGGGAGCCTGGAGCTCCGTGGGCTGGCTGGGGAGGCAGTCCCAGGGGGCCCTGCCGGGGTGGGCTTCAGCCTTGGGTGCTTCCTTCCTGTGTTTACTTGCTTTAGAGTCGGTGGCTTTTTCTTAACAGGGGAAGTTTGTTTGGCATCAGGCCTGGGGGCAGCGGTGGCCGTAGGTGGGAGCGGCGTTGTCTCCTCCGTGGATGGCAGGAGGTGGCAGGCAGTGCCCTGCCCCTGCTCCCCAGCTCCAGGGTCTGGACCCACGGCATGCCCAAAATCCTCAGCTCCACCAGTCAAACCCGTGCTGTGCCCCAGCTCTGCAGCTCCACCACCCTTCTTCTCCAGGGGTTCATCCGCAGCCAGAGGGTCCGGGCTGGCCGGCACCAGCGCTGCCCCCGATCCGCTGTCTGCAAGAAACAGGGAGAAGTGGGACTTGGGCAAAGCTGGGCACGAAATTAGATATTTTGTGCGCTGCTGGTGTGAAATCAGCCCCCTGGGAAGCTGCAGGAACACCCACCACTTCCCAAAGACGGAACAAGCGGCCCCCACAGAACAACACACCCGCCTTGGCAGAGCCCCACCGTGTTGGGCAAACCCAACCCAACATTTATGGGAACAGGGATGGGCAGGAAAGAGCCAATGCCCAAAGAGCCACCCAGCACCACTCTGGCCAAGGGGTAATTGCATAAATACAGATTTATCCCCCGCTGTGGGGTGACCAGGCTGTGATCCATGGGCTGGAATTCACCGTGAGCGCTGTGAGATGCAGCAAAGAGCTCCAAGCGCCCCAGAGTCAATGCTTTCCATGGAAACAGCAGTTGCCAGGGAAAGCACTTAATGCACGCCACTTAAAGACCATAATTCCAGCCCCCTCATGTCCCCTGGGAGGGTTTGGAGCCCATGGAATGGAGGGTGTCTGTCCCTCTGTGGGGACAGGGGGTCTGCAATCCCCCAGCCCCATTGCTGGCCTGGGGCTGCCCAGGCACCAACAGAGCCCTAAAGCAGCTCCAGCTGCTGTGACACACCTGTGGTGGCAGCCAGGACGTGTGGCCACCACAGCACCAGCTCTCCATGGGATGGGGGCTGGAGCAGCAGTCAGGCTTTCCTTCCCAAGCAGACTCCAGGTAAACCTGGGCTCACCTCAGTAATACAGGTGCTTTAAACAAAAGCACAACTCTTGGGTTGCATTTAACTTGATGTTTTCTGTTTCAAATTCTGCTAATTAAGGTAGGACTGGGGTGAAAAGGAGGGGAAAAAATCCTTCCACACCAGGAGCTTCCTCACCTTCTGCTTTTTTCTTGGTGTCTCTGCTTCCCTCCCCATCCCACCCTGGGCTGGTCTCAGCCTCCATGGGTACCCTGCCATGGGCTGATGGGGGGGAATGTCCCCAAGGCTGTGCCACTGTCAGCTCTCCTTCCCTGAGAAGTTTTGCAGGGCTCTTCTCTTCCTCTCCCACCCCAAGCCCAGGAGGAGCAGGGGGTGGTTGCTCTCCCATGGCCTAGGTGACAATTTCAGGGCTCTGCAGCAAAAGGTTTTGTCCATGATGGGAGAAGATGAAGCTCTCAGACAGAGGGGAGGAAGCACAGCCCTGGGAGGGGAGGGGGGTCGCTGGCTGGTAGGACACAGTGGGACATTCTGGGACATTCTGGGACATTCTGGGACACCAGCTCACAGCAGGACAGTCAAGGATCCCGAATCCTTAAAGACAACGCATTCCCAAAAATGCCAACCCTGCATCCCCGGGTTATTTGTCATGAGAACCCTAATTCTTAATGGATTGTGCCTTTAAACCATATTTTATGCTTTTGGAAAGCTGACTAATTCCTTATTAGATCCTTTGCCAGGATGCATTTACTCGATTCTGTCCTTAACAAAGCATGAAATAAAACACTCTGTAAAGAGACTCCTTAATGAGCCACTAAACACGCTGCAGTTTGTAAAGGGCGAATGCATCCCAGGGAAGGGGAGAGGGTGGAACACAGCCGGGCTGGAGCAGGGGACCCGGGATCAATAAGGGCTTATTCCACATTATCAGGAAGAGAATTGATTGTGGATTTCAGCTCCTGATTGATCACCAGCCCCAAACCTGAGCAGTGCTCCAGATCCTCCTTGGGCTGCCAGGATCTCCCTCCCCATGGAACTCGGTGCTGTCCCAGAGCCCCCAGAGCCCTCAGAGCCCCCTGGTTCCTGCCTGGAGCCCATTTGGGAAGCAGAACTGAGTATCCCCATCCTTAAGGAAGGATTGCAATGGGTTTCCATGTTTGCAGGGCCAGGGTGGGATTTGGTAAAATCCTTTCCACACTGCTCTGAATTCCAACAGCCATTCCACCACCTCCAAGGCCCATGGGGGGATCATGGCCACACAGGACCCTCCCCAGCTGCCGAAACCCATCCTGCTCTGCACAAGTGATCAATCCAGAGCTGCTGGAAGAGAAATGGTCACCTTGAATGGTTTGAACTTGATCTAATCTGGAAATAGGAAATAAACACTATTGAGATGCACAAGGGGTTTATCTTGTATCCCGATCAGGAGCTCTCCAAGGGCAGTTTGGCACTGGGAAGCCTTCTCCAAACCCATGTGTGAAAAATGCCTATTTTATGATTGGCTTTTCGCAAATATTAAAAACAATATTATATGTGTTATGTTAGAAAGTGATGCTGTATTAATTTTCTTAAGTAGTGTGTTATAACATAATGTTAAAATAAAAACTATGCTATGTAAGATACTTTTTTTAAAGGCAGTGAAATAGCAGCCACAGGACACCTAAATCTTTCAGAGAAAGAGAATTTATTGCTTCTTATCAAAAGCCACAACCTCCCCCCCATCTTGCTCAGCCGTGAAGTCAGAATTCAGAGGAAGAAGCTGACACTGACCAGATAGAATCCTGTATTTGAATAGAGTTTGTGCATCATATATGAGGTCTATGAATATGCAACAGGCTATTGCTTTTAAGGGTTAATGCTCTGTTAATATGGGCCCTTTTTCGGGTTTATTTTGCCCAGAAAAAGGTACCTGGACTGTCTGTAACTCTTGGTTTTTATTGCCTCATATTGTCCTAAATCCAAATGGTCCAAGTTATTATTACTCTAATTATATTGCTATTTTTATAACCATTTTGTTACTATTAAAATTTTAAAATTTTAAAAACAAGTGATTGGCGTTTTTCACACATGTTAACCTCAGTGGTGGGCCAGGCAGGGCCGGGCCAGGCTGGAGCACAAAGTGACCTTATCAGGGAAGGACAGCTGGTCTCCAGGTCTATTCTGGGCCGTGCCTGGGTGTGTGCAAACCCTGCAGGAAGCTGGGCTCCGGGGAGGGAGGATGTCTCCATCCAGCCTCAGCCCCCACAGTTTATACTTAGCCAAGGAGGAAGCGCCGGTGCCGAGCCTGGGCTGTGTGTGGGAGCTGCCAGAGGGGCACAGCCCCATCCCAGGGCTGGGCTGGTGGCACCAGGCTCTCCACGGCACCAGGTAATTAAGGAATTAATGCTTTAACTTGTGGCAAACAGCCGGAGAGACCAAACAGGAGGGGTGGCAGGGCAGCAGCTCCTGGAGCATCTCCTCTCGCGCAGACACGGCACTGGGTGTTGGCAGGGTACCAAGCACACACCAGCAGAGTGGCATCAAAATCCTCCTCCCCAGCCCCAAAATCCTCCTCCCCAGCCCCAAACTTCGTCTCCATGTGAGAGGGTCCCCAGGACCCCCAGCCAGGCCCCATGTCCCTTGGGCAGCCGTGGCCAACACGCGGCTGCTGCTCCAGCGGCACCAGGAGAATCTGATTGCCAAGATACCTCATCCAGAGGGGTTTAGAGGAATTAGAGAGCTGCAAACGCCTGATAAAAGACTGCTGGAATAATCACAAAGGCCTCGTTTCGCTGCTGTGCTCCCGAAAGAGCCGAAGCAGGAGTAGCCCTATCACAGATCCCATTACTAATGACGATGGTATCGCCCTGAGCACTCGCTCCAGGGAGGGCAGCAGGATTGCTCCAGCTCGGGAATCACTGTCCAGAAGGGTTTAGGATCTGATTGTAGCAGAAATGAACAAAGCTGATCCAGGCACTATTAGTGGTGCTGTTCAGCTCTGCCTGTGTGACGGGCTCAGGTGCATTCAGGGGTGCTGGGCTGGGATAATCCTGCCCAGAGATGCTGCTGGCATCATATCCAAGGCCTCGTGGGGAGCTGGGATTTATCCTGCACTGCCCAGCACCCTCTGCCCGCAGGCTGAGCCCCTGGAGCTCCCCATTCCCACATGGTTGATGCAGGAGGGTTGGCAGGAGCTGCC
>NW_005054330.1:378391-383331 GCF_000277835.1 Geospiza fortis | reverse complement strand
CTTCCTATTCTATTCTTAGCTGGCCTTCTGATGAAATCCTTCCTTCTATTCTTTTAGTATAGTTTTAATATAATATATATCATAAAATAATAACTCAAGCCTTCTGAAACATGGAGTCAGATCCTCGTCTCTTCCCTCATCCTCAGACCCCTGTGAGCACCATCACACTGGTGTAATCTCACACCACCGGGGGGCTGGGGGGTGAGAAGGGGCACCCTGGGCACCTTCTGCTCTCCCACCTCTTCTCATGCCAACCTCCAGAGTGTGCCAGACACATTCCACCCTCAGGGGGGAAAAGAGAGGGTTTGGGTGGGAAGGGACTTCTGAGAAAAACCAGGCTGTGTCCATCAAAACACTCGGCTGTAATCGGTTTGGTTTCAGATTTTAAAAGCTTCTGGCCTTGAATCTTGAAGAGCAGAAAAACCTTAAGTGAAACTAATCTTTCACTCCCCAAACATCCCCGCAGGCGGACGCAGCCGCTCCCTCCAAGAAGGAGATGCGAATCCCAGCTTTTCCTGCAGTTACAGCTCCAGCAGATCGAGTTTTTCCAACAGGAAAGAAAAAAAGAAAAACATTTTCCTCAAGAGCATCCTGCCAGCTCCCCCTCTAAGCAAATAACAGCGTAGCAATGCGATGTGGGTGAGTCACGTCCGTGGGAGCTCCGGGGAGCGCAGCCGGGGCCGGAGCCGCTCTCCCGGCAAAGGTGAGACGGGGACGGGAGTGTTAAAAACAGGTTAGAAACTGCTGGGAAATAGCTGATAGATCGTTAAGCATGTGCTGTTAGTTGGGTTATTATATTGTAAAAGGGGGTTTAAAAGGGTTGTTGTCTCTATGGTATTTTGTGAAAAATCCCATCGCCAGGATTTTTTCCTCCTGGGAAGCTTCAGCTTCTCCCTGTTTTGCTGTTTTGGAATGTGGTTTGGAGAATTGTTTAGCCAGCATGTGAATTGTTTTTACTTGATGACCAATCCCAGTCCAGCTGTGTTGGACTCTCTGGTCAGTCACGGGTTTTTATGATCATTCTTGTCCAACTTTCTGATGTCTCCTTTCTCTTTCTTTAGTATAGTTTTAACATATGATATGATATTATTGATATGATATGATATGATGTGATGTGATGTAATGTAATGTAATGTAATGTAATGTAATGTAATGTAATGTAATGTAATGTAATGTAATGGGTTTATGTCCAAAAAGGAGACAGAGGAGTCCTTTGACTTTATTCCAATAAAGGGAGAGGCCATGGGACATTCCCCTGGGATCTCTCCAATTTTTGGAGGACGCAGCCTCCTTTTTATCCCAATTTCCCAGCCACATTTCCCTTCTCTCTTTCCCCATTGGCTGAGGTACTTGAGAGGTTCAGACTCCCCAGTACACCTGATACCAGAGATTTTCCTCTAATGTAAACCCCTCCCTTTTAACTTTTAATTCTTATGGAATTTAGGGGTTTTTCTTCCCCATTGTTTCTTTCATCTTTCAATGCCTAATTTCATCTATCAGCAAACCTAAAGTTTATTTGTAAAAGCAAATATCTTTTTCCATTCATCAATCAATGGAATCCTTCCCATTGTTTCTTTTATCTCCCAGTGCTGGTTTTATCCACCAGCAGACCCACAGTTTGTTTGGAAAGATAAATCTGCTATTCCTCTCACCACCAACACCACAACAGGTAGTTGTAAGAAATAGGGAGCTCAACGTACCATAACACACCTCAGTAAAGTGCACCACGAGCCAGCCTGGACAGAACTGCAATGAGACACCCAAGCACCTTAAACTTTCATGCAAATGAAGAATCCAAAAAGAAATCAATCCAAAGGGACAAAAAACAGGATAAAAAGAGGCTTCTGCCCCGCTAATCTATGAATCAAGAGGCCTCAGTGCTGCAGCATCCGCGAGGGAACACTCCTGCTCGGGGCCTTTGCTTGAGGCCTTTCTTTTTCTTACAATAAATGCTGAAATCACTTTAGTACCAGCAGCCTGCTCTGGTTTTTAGCAGGAGGGCTGTGGATGGTTTGCAGCTGAACGTTCCCCTTCCTTTTGAGGAAACAGACAGCTGCTCCCCTCTCTGGCACCAGGATGAAGGACAGGTGCCTGTCCCAGTGCAGGTGACAGCCTGGAAATGCTGGGAGCCTCCCAACTCCAATAGGAAAACCTGGACTGTTCCATGGAGTAATGAATGGGAAATAATCCAGAAGGAAAAAAAGATGCCCAGGTGTTGCTCAGGAAGACAATGCATCAGAGACCAAGAAAGTTTGGAGCTGCTTTCCTCCCACCCCAGGGGACACCTGGCTGTCCCTCCTGGGCTGTCCCTTTGTGCCCAGGGCAGGTGTGACCAGCACCTCGTTGATTTGCTGCTACTCAGGCTGGGATGCAGCTGGGATTCCTGGGGCAGAAAGAGGTCAGGACGCTTTTCTTTCTATTCCCATGAATTTCCCAATGCCACAGAGACTCCTCTGGCCCTGGGGAGTTGTGGATCTGCTTTAAAATGCTGTTAAATTGCCCATGTGCAGGGGTTTATTTATGCTCACAGGACTGTGGTCTGAATATTTCATTTTAAAATTTACATCTGTGTCACTCGAGATGCTCAAATAAGGTTGCCATGGAAACCCCTCATTACTGGGTGAGTGAGGATGCTGGCAGTGGTGCCCAGCCCGAGGAGCCGTGGCCGAGAAGGACCAGGCTCTGCTCCTGCTGCCCACCCAGCCCCTGCTCCCAGCAGCAAACCCATCTCTGCTGGGCATGGCAGAGAGGAGAGAATCATGGAATCACTGAATCCTGGAATGGTTTGAGCTGGAAGGGACCTCAAACATCACCTCATCCACCCCCTGTGCCATGGCAGGGAACCATGAACCTGAGTCACTCCAAGTCCTGTCCAGGGCACTTCCAGGGATGGGAGGGAGGATTTTCACCAGCTCCAGCTGCCCTGAGGGGATCAGGGACCTGCTGTGCTGGCAGGGGATGCAGAGTTGGGACATGGTTTGGGGGACACCACACACCCACACCCACACTTGGTCCCAGCCCTGGGATGAAACAGGGGAAAAGGGTCCTGGTCCAGGTGGGAGCAGAAGGTTTGGGGACTGCTGCAGCTCTGGGGGCAATATTCCAACAGCAAAACCCTCCTGGAAAGCTGCTGTAGTGGCAAATCCATCCTGTTTGTGCCTGACTGGAGAAGCCACGCTGCCTGTGCCTGGCCGGGCTGGGGAGCAAGGGCACCACAAGGAATTCAGGAATTAAACTCACAGACCTCTCCCCCCTCTGCCGGTGCTCCCGAGGAGCTGTAACTGCTCTAACGATCCTCACAGCCCCGACAGATGCCGGGGAATTACACACTCCTCCGAGCTAGGAGGAAAATGGATTTTCCTCCCCACTGCTGCTCCATGGAGCTGGAATCAATGAGACTTTGACTCCCAGGTGTCTGTTCTGGCTGTGCCAGCTCCTCACCTGTGGCTTTGGGGCATGTGACAGTGTTCGCAGGGGTCTTAGGATGAGGGAAGAAATGAGGATCAGACTTCATGTTTCAGAAGGCTTGATTTATTATTTTATGATATATATTATATTAAAACTATGCTAAAAGAATAGAAGAAAGGATTTCATCAGAAGGCTGGCTAAGAATGCAAAAGGAAGGAATGATAACAAAGGCTTGTGGCTCGGACTCTCTGTCCGAGCCAGCTGGGCTGTGATTGGCCATTAATTAGGAACAACCACATGAGACCAATCACAGATCCACCTGTTGCATTCCACAGCAGCAGATAACCATTGTTTACATTTTGTTCCTGAGGCCTCTCAGCTTCTCAGGAGGAAAAACCCTAAGGAAAGGATTTTTCATAAAAGATGTCTGTGACAGGGGCACCTGCCCGTGGTGCCCTGGCTCCGCAGACCCTGTGTGTCCCCAGCCCTGGCGCCTTTCACTGCAGCATCACCCCCAGCATGGCCCAAACCCCCAGGGATGAGCCCAGCTCCTCCCAAAGGAATGTGGAGGAGCAGCAGCTGAGGAAGAAGAATTGAAGAGGTTCTCCAACTATGGAGGAATCAGGAGATTTGCAGCATCTCTGTCCCACCGTGTCCCCAGCTCATGGGGGCAGGAATTATCCTGATATTCCTGACTGGTAGGGAGCAGGGCAGCAAAGCCTTTAGAAAGAGAGGAATTTGATGCAGGTGATAATTTGGGTTTATCACAGGTTTTTATGATACCAAATGTAAGAAAGGCACATCTGCAGACAGACCCAGCAGGCTGGCTTCAAGGGGGAATTCAGTTTTTCGGAAGTTCATTAGGAAATAACTTTAAAGCTCATCCAGTCCCACCCCTGCCATGGCCAGGGACACCTTCCACTGTCCCAGGTTTCTCCAAGCCCCTTCCCACCTGGCCTGGGACATTTCCAGGGATCCAGGGGCAGACAGAGGAATGAAGGAGCAGAAGAAAATCCCTCCTGTGCCTCTCCTGGGCTCCCCAGCTGGAATGTTCACTCCTCAGGGCCCACCTGGGGAGAGGAAATCGAGTGTTTTGGCAGCTTTTCAGGCTCAAAATTGAAGAGGGGGAAGAGAAGCTCCTTCTTTCTTCACCAATCATCCAGCCCAGCCGTCTACATCAGGGCATAAAATTAAATGGGTTCCTAAAGAGAGAGTATATTTAGCTACAAAACCCCGTTCTAGTCAGCTCTCTGCAGCTAAAATAATTAATCTCCCATCACTGTTAAGATGCAGCGGAGCAGATCTGGAGAAGTGAGTGCTGGGATTAACTCTTTGGGAGCAGGTCAGCCCTGGGAGAGCAGCTCCTGCTGCCATGCCAGGGGAAATCCTGGGAAATCCTGGGGGTCCTGCCTGGCTGGCTCTGCACAGCTCTGTCCCCTGCTCTTGTATTTGCAGGGCTCCCCATGGCAGGGAGGAAGGAATGATGAATCTGACTCCACGTTCTCAGAAATATTATATTATATTATATTATA
>NW_005054330.1:364286-378297 GCF_000277835.1 Geospiza fortis | reverse complement strand
ATATCATATCATATTATATCATATCATATTATACTAAACTAAATAACTAAAGAACACAGAAAGGATATTTACAGAATGCTAAAAAGGTAATAATGAAAACTCTTGACTCTCTCCAGAGTCCCAACACTGATTGACGAAAGAGTGAAAACAACTCACAGCAGAATCCAATGAAACGATCACCTGTGGGTAAACAATCTCCAAACACGTTCCACATGAGCAAAACACAGCAGAAGCAAATGAGATAAGAATTGTTTCCCTTTTCTCTGAGTCCTCTCAGCCTCCCAGGAGAAAAACCTTGTGCGAAGGGATTTTTCCAGAGAATGTGAATGCCAAGGGCTTGGCAGGGGTGCTGTGCCCTGGCACTGCCTCTGGGGTGGTGGAGGGGACCCAGGAGGGATGCAGGAGCCCTGGCAGGGATGCAGCAGTGGGTTCAGCCAAACTCCCTGCCCATGGGGGCACTGGGAAGCACCTCCTGGACACACAGCCCTGAAACATCTGCAGAGACAAAGTTTAGCCTGGTTACAATCACTGACTGGTCCTGTGTCCGGCCACAACACATCCTCACTCCCAGGCAGTCACATCCATGGGATATGTGACTATTCCCAGCCTCCCCTGTTGTCCCAGCTGTCTGCAGAGCTGGGTTGGATTGGATTTGCACTCCAGCACTGGAAATGAGAGGTGACAATGTGACATTCGAGGTGACAATGTGACATTGGAGGTGCAGGTGAGCAGGAGTCAGGACAAGCACTGGGATTGGTGCATCCCAGTTTGCAGGGGGAATCTTCTTCCCAGGCAATGATGTTCTTCGCATTTTCTCCCTTCAGATTCACATTCGCTCACCTGTGTCTGGCCACACCACATCCCCACTCCCAGGCAGTCACATCCATGGGATATGTGGCTATTCCCAGCCTCCCCTGTTGTCCCAGCTGTCTGCAGAGCTGGGTTGGATTGGATTTGCACTGCAGCACTGGAAATGAGAGGTGACAATGTGACATTCGAGGTGACAATGTGACATTTGAGGTGCAGGTGAGCAGAGCAGCATCACAGCCCAGCTCCTCCTGCCTGGGGCAGCTGCAGGATTCAGCTCCAGCCTGAGCTCCCCCTGCAGCAGCTGGGGAAGAGCTGAGCTGCCTCTGCTCAATCTGTTTGGCAGCTCTTTATATTTCTTTCACAGGATGTAACAGGAATCACAGCGTGGCTCCAGTCCAGACTCAGGGAGAGGAGCAGGGGCTGGCAGCACCTCGGGGCTGTCACTTGTCCCCCATGGACTCAGCTCTGCTGCCCATGGCTGCTCTCCTCTGTGGGTTTGTCCAGAGATACCACTAAAGATTTTTTTTCCTTTTTTTGAGTGCCCTAAAAGCTGCTCTGGGGCATCTCAAGGTAAGATCTGAAGCCCAGCAGGTCCTGGCCACTTTGGCAAGGTGGAGAGGTGCCTCAGAGCAGTGAGGGTGGCACAGGTGACATCTGGCACACGGAGTTTTCTGCTCTCCCCACGGACTGCCCTGGGCTGTTCCCACCGTGGGATGCAGCTGCTGGGATCACACAGAGGGGATGGAGCGGTCTGGGCATTCCCCAGGCTGCGCCTCAGTCGCCTGCACCTCCCAGCCCCTGTGCTGGGCCCATTTATCCCTCCTGGGGACCAAGTGGGGCCAGGACAGGCACTGGGATCAGTGAGTCCCAGCTTGCAGGGGGAATCTTCTTTCTTGATTTTCTTCGCATTTTCTCCCTTCAGATTTCACACTTGCTCACTACTAATTGTGTGATGTCAGTCACTCCCTTTCTTATTACTACATTTTCTAGGTGTTTTAGAAGATTTTTGGTGTTTTCATGCTCTGGGCTAGCTCCCGAAGGATCAGGGGTGAGACTCCAACCTGGTTTGCTGGTGTGACACCCCATCCACCTTTTGTGATCCCAGCCTCGAGGAACTTAATTCGTTTGTGGTCTGCTCGGTCATAATTTGGGGTGAACTCTGACAAATCAACCTCTTTTTGTGGAATTACTGCAAGAATCCCTTTTTTCTGCAATCCCTTCTGCTGCTTTATCAGCAAAGCCATTTCCCAATGTTCCCTTTTCGGCCACGTAGGAGCCGTGCAGGAACTGGGGCTGCCTGGTGCCCTTGAAAGGACCCTGCTGCCTGCTCTGAAACGCTGCAGCTCCGGTGCCTAATGACTCCTGACAGCTGGGGAGGGGCCCCGCTGCCGGCAATGGGGAAGGCAGGGCCAGGCAGGGTTACTGATGGCTCTGCTTATCGCAGTTATTGGGCTCCATCGATCACCGAGGCTGGCAGGAACTGGGGCACAGCCCAGCGTTCCCCATTCCCATCCCCGCTGCCAACCCCACGGGCCCTGGCACAGCTCAGAACTGCCCAAGATGGGGCACACTGGGCTCCCAAATGCTCCTCCACAGCCTGGAGTGGTGCCAGATGTGATCAGGGAGCTGCAGAATCCAGAATGCTTTGGGTTGGATGGATCCTAAATCCATCCAGCTCCTCCCCTTGCACCTTGACCAGGCTGCTCCAAGCCCCATCCAGGCTGTCACCCCCTCCTTTCCTTGGTTTTTCCTTCTAAAAAAGCAATATCCTGCATTCCATTGCTGGATCCTTTCTAAGTCAGGCCAGTCTGGGGGGGGGCAGCAGAGCAGCTCCTCTGGCACGTCCTGCCAGCAGCTCCAAGCGGGAACTGCAACCCCCAGCACATCCAGCCCTCAGGTGTGCCCTGCACTGGCTCACTCCTTCAGGAACAAACCCCTTTGCAGACAAAACATGGCGGAAATTCAATTTTTTTAACTGTTTAAAATTTTTCTCGCTTAAACCAGAGTCATTCTGGGGGCAGAGCGGCACTTTGGGGCTGGCACAGGCTTTGCCCCTTCCCTGCCCCAGACCCTGAGCCCATCCTGGGCTGCTGCTGGTGCTGCTCAGCCCTCCCCTCATTCCCAGTGCCACTGGTTTTTATAGAATTAATTGTCAGCTGTATCAGCCATCAGTGATTTGTGTTTTAAAGATGGCCTGGCAGAACTAATTCCATCACTGCACGATGCTGTGCTGGATGATGATAACCCATGTACAGCTTCTCCCACAGAGCCCCATGACGAGCTGCTGCACTTTATTTTAATTAATACAGATAGCAAATGTATTTTCATTAGCCATCAGAATGTCAGGAGAGGAGCAGGGTCCTCCTGCATGGTGAGGAGCAGCTTTGGTCCTGGGTGCAGTGCTCAGCCCTGCTGGGTCTGCTGCTCCAGCCACCTTTACATCCATCTGCATCCCTCCTCATCCTCCTGCATCCCTCCTCATCCTCCTGCATCCTTTCAGATCCAACTACATCCCTCTGCATCCCTCCACATCCATCTGCATCCTTGCTCATCCATCTGCATCCCTCTTCATCCCTCTGCATCCTTCCTCATCCTCCTGCATCGCTCTGCATCCTTCCTCATCCTCCTGCATCCATCTGCATCCCTCCTCATTCTCCTGTGTCCCTCCTCATCCTCCTCCACCCCTCCTCATCCTCCTGCATCCCTCCACATCTTCCTGCATCCCTTCACATCCATCTTCATCCTTCCTCATCCTCCTACATCTCTCCTCACCTTCCTGCATCCCTCCTCATCCTCCTGCATCCCTCCTCCTCCATGTTCTCCCACCCAGCACCAGCTGGGCAGGCACAGGGCAGAGTTTCCTCCCAGTCCAGTATGGGTGGCACCATCAACTCTTGAAAACCAGGGGTTTTTTTGGGGGGGATTCAAAGCTGATTTAGCCCTTCTGCTCCATGCTCCTATCCAAAGCTCTCCTCCCTCTCCAGCACAGGAAGACACACAATTATCAGGCACGTTCATAATTTCTCAGATTCAGAACAATTAAGCTGGCTCCCTGGCACTTCTGACGAAAGCAGCTCCTTGTTCCCCGGGGAAGGAACAGCCTTCCTTGACCTCTGCTCCATTATTCTGTTTGATTGATCTGAATTCCATCAGAAAGGATAATGAACAGGCTGTGCTGGGGGGTGCAGGAACTCTGGGAACAGAGAGGACAATGCTTTGCTGAGGGCTGCTGTGCCCAGCTGATGATTGGGACACCCAGACATCTCTCTGTGCCCACTGCAGCACCCACAAAATCCCTGGATTCCCCAAAACTGAGGAATAGAAGGCTGAAAGGAGATCATCAACAAGCAAAGAGGGCTTGGTGACCTGGTCTGCAAGGAATGTCCCTCCTGTGTCACCTTCCCCTGTGCCCATGGGGCGTTGCTGCCACCACCTTCACCCTGGGAACAGCTCCGGGGATGCTGACGGAAAGGCATCACCCTTGTAAGGCAATTCACCTTCCTCTACCCCCAAAAACTCCCTAAACATCAGCATCAGAAACCCATGGAAGGGATGGGCTGGTTTTTCCTGAAGCACAGCTGGGCTGAGTTAAGAGAAAGCTTTTAAATCTCACCCCTGGAGGGTGGTTGGTACCCTCAGCTCTGCCTCAGGGGAGAGGCTGGACCTGCTGCAGAGCACTCGTGGGCAGCTCTTTGCTCTCCTGTGGCTGCTGGCTGGGCAGATTTCCCCCTGATGTTATTTCTGACCCACGCTGGTGATGGGGAGATGTGGTGAGGAAGGACCTGGCTCTTCTCCCCAGCAGGTAATGAATTGGCCAATTACAGAAACGCTCGTGCCACCCGCCTGGGACGAGGGGTTTGTCACTGCTGCCATTGTTTATGCTCCTGGAGGGTAATCATAATTTTTAATGTCCTTTTGATAGCAGTGTAGTGTGATTAAAACAGGCACATCTGAGACATAAATCTGGGTTTAAGCACTGCCTTTGTGACACGCGATGCTGAGCACTCAGGGATGGGGCTGAAGGGTTCCTGTGCCACCAAACCATGGTCACATCCTGCCCTGGGTGCTGGGCAGGAGCCCTGAGGGGCAGCAGAGCCTGCTTGGAGCAGCAGCTGGATGAAGGCAGGAGGCCCCAGGCTGGGGCTGTTGGCTCAGGATAAACACAACACCCGATTTCTTATGAGCAGCAGAAGTTCAACATCAACCTGTAACGTGGATTTTCCACGAGAGAAAGCTCCGGGCTGTACCTGGGGATGGTGCTGGGGGACTCAGGAAGGGATTTTCAGAGTTGACCCCCCGTTTGAGGTGAGCGGCTCTGGGCAGGCTCCTGCCCCTGCTGCTCACTCGGGTTTGTGGTTCGGAGCAGAGATGTAACGCTGTATAATTTAATAAAGATTTTGCTCCTGAGGCTGGTTCGGTGCATGTGGAGTGGAAATGTGGAGAAATCCAGCCCGCCCCCATGGAAGCCTGAGTGGATACCTAAGCCACTGAAGGAGATGTGTCTGTGTGACTCAATTTAGGTTGTGCCCTTGGGGGACAAGGAGTCACAGTCACCCTGTGGGTGCAGGGCAGGAGCTCCTCTGCCATGGAGCCAGGCTGGGGGAGCTGGGGCTGCTCATCTGGAGAGGAGAAGGCTCCAGGGAGAGCTCAGAGCCCTTGCAGGGCCTAAAGGGGCTCCAGGAGAGCTGGAGAGGGACTGGGGACAAGGGATGGAGGGACAGGACACAGGGAATGGCTTCCACTGCCAGAGGACTGGGTTAGATGGGATATTGGGAAGGAATTCTTCCCTGGGAGGGTGGGCAGGCCCTGGCAGAGGTTGGCAAAAGAAGCTGTGGCTGTCCCATCCCTGGAAGTGCCCAAGGCCAGGTTGGATGGGGTTGGAGCAACCTGGGATGGTTGTGGAATGAGATGAGCCCATGGCAGGGGGCAGAGTGGATGAACTTTAAGATCCTTTCCAACCCAAACCCTTCCATAATTCCATGCTGAGCTCTAGCAGAGCTGCCCAGGATTCATGGGGTGGGTCCAAGGGGGTTCCTGCTGGGACCAGAGCCTGGTGATGCTGGAGAACAACTGCAGGGAGGGCCCCTTCCCCTTCCCCTTCCCCTTCCCCGCTGGCTGCAGATGAGCCCTGCTGGAGGAACGGAACCACCTCCGAATTCAGATCTTGCCAAAGACGTTTTGCAGCGGAAAAACTGAAAATCTCTTCCCCTGGGGAGCGGCAAGGACTCTTGCCTTGCTGCACCCTTCCCTCCCTACCTTTCCTAATGAATTCCAAGAAAGCCTCAATGCATTCCTAAATGGGAACACAGCCTGTGTCCTTCACAGCCATCTCCACAACAAAGCCATCTCTGCCGCTGGCAGCCACGGGAGCTGGGAACAAAAGCTGAAAAGGAGCCTTTCTACTGGCAATTAGAAAGCTTGAGAAGTTTGGCTTTTACTGGTTATTGCCTCGCTGATTTCATCTCCGTGGCAGCTCGGAGCCCCTCGGGGGACAGCGGAGCATCCCCATCCCGCTGGGGGAGCCACGGACCCGGGAGATGCAGGAATTGGGCGTTTCTGTGCCTTTAGGGCGCTGTGCTGGGTTTGGACACGGTTTGTGCTCGGTCCCTAAGGAAGGGGCAGCACCAGCAGGTGCCAGAGCTCGGCTTCCCCAGGAAAGGAGCGTGGCACCAGCAGCATCCCCCTGTGCCTGCGCACATCCCTGATCTCTGCACCCAAACAGCCCCAAGAGTGCCAGTTCCGGCCCCAAATCCATCCCCCAGCCACATCCACCCCGGGGGGACACTCATCCCCCCCAGGACACGCAGCCTTCTGGGGCTTCTCCAGCACTGAGGGGTGCGGAGAAACAGAATTATTATTTTTCTTTTTTATTTTTTGTTATTTTTCCTCTAAAAAGGACTAGATGAGGAAGAGCGATTATCGGGGAGATTTTCTTCGGGGGAAATTCTGGCACAAAGACAAACTGCAATATCTCAGCGCAGGCTGGGCGCTGAGTCTTGGATAAAAATAAAGCAGGAGGCGGCAGCACCTTCCCGATGACATTAACTCCATTCATCTCCCGCCGCCGCCAGCGTGCTCAGGCATTAGGAGTTACGTTTTCCTCCACTATTTCTCAAATATATTTATGCTGGGAGATGTTTGTGGAGGTACATCCTGTGCCTGGGGCAGAGGATTAATTCCAAGCTGTCACCTCGCTTTTTTTGATGGGTTTGTAAATTCTGTTCTGTTGATTTGCACTCGCAGTAAATTGATAAAATCCCCTTTCCGGAAAAACCTAATTCACCATTTAGGGCTCACCAGGGTTTTAGACCTCATTGGCTCACATATTTATGTAAATATAGTGTCCAGCAGCAATTTAAAAACTGCTGCGTGGATAATGGGGATGGATAAGGAGTGAAGGGAGACACATTGTCTGGTGGGGGCTGTGTGCCCTGGAAAGGAGCCTTGCCTTGCCTTGGGCCCCCAGATTTTGGGGTGGCTTTGCTGTGGGTGGCTGCTTTGGGCAGCCTTGCTCCAGAATCTAGTCCCTGCACCAGAACAGATTAACCCTGACAACGCTGGGAATAGTCTGAGCTCTCCAGGGATGGCACTGGATGTGTCCAAGAGGACTTTGCCAAGAACTCCTGCAGTGGGCAGGGATGTGCTGCGAGCACTGGGAGCTCTTAGGGGTCGTGCCAGCATGGTCTGTCAGTTTAGGGACTTGGTATCTTTGCAAATGGAAGTTCAGGACTGTCAGGAAAAGCCTGGTTTTTTTAACTAAAATTGCATTTAAATCAGCATCAGGAGATGCAAGCCCCGTTCCTGTGCAGCCCCATCATCATGGAAGAGATGCAGGGTGGCAGAGGGGACATCAGCAGCGATGTCCCCAGGGCTGTCCCCCAGCCACCACTCTACCCGAGATGAAGCATCTCATCCACAAAATGTTGCCATGCTCCATTAATCCACCCAAAAACGTCAGATGGAGATTCTCTCTTGAATTTTAAATATTTCCAGCCGTTCTGACTGCCTCTGAGGCTGCCCCGAAATGACCGCTTTCCAGAACATTCCCTCACTCCCCCATGCTGCTCCCTCCTCCCTGCTGTCCCCCTGTCCCCCTGTGGCAGTGCCAGCTCTTCCCTCGCCCTTGGGATGCAGCACATCCCTGAGTGACCCCTGGGCACCCCGTTTGGTGTGGTCCCCCTGCAGAGCCACCTTCCCTGGGGTGCTCCTGGCCCCCTCGGCTGCTGATTTTGGCACATCCCAGCCCAGCGTGCAAGACAGAGAGACGGGGCCGAGAGTGAGGATCCTCCTTGTCGAGCAGATGACGCCGCTCTGGGATCCGTCCCACAGCTATCCCTTCTGTCGTGCTCGAGTTTTTTGGATGCCTTTGCATTTGGCACCAAATCTCCTTCCTAGACTAAAGCTTTGCACTTGGAACGGTGCCTTGGGAGCTGGGCTGAGTGGCCAGGATGCTCATCCCATCCCTCTGCACCGCCAGCAGCTTGCATTGAGCTTCCATGAAGTCTCCTTGCACCTTCCTGCTGCAGCCATCTGTCCTGGGGTGCCAGCGCCTTCTCCTCACCCCCATGGAGCAGGCACAAAGCCAGGCTCCTGCCCAGCCTCCTGGGCTCTCTGGGGGTTGGAAATTTACTGCAGTCCATGGGTTTCTGGGGCCAGGAAAAAAGAGAAAGTTCTGGACAAATCCGTACTTGCTCCTGCTGGAGGCAGACTGGGAATCCAGGCAGAGCCTCCTCTCTGTGCATCAGGAGAGCTCCAGGCTCAGCCAGTGCTCAGGGCTGGTCAGCTGCTGCTCTGGCCTCTTCCCAGAGATAGAAAAAGGAGGAAAAAGGAATAAAAGAGCTGTCTGAGTCGGGGCTGTGCCCTGGGAGCAGGGCCAGCTGCAGCTGCACCACTGGTGGGAGCTCCAACAAGCAAAAAGATGGAACAGAGGGGAAATCAGCTCCTCAGCACCCTGGGAACACCATCCTCCCCTGGCTGGGGACAGCCCTGAGCCACCAAGGGACAGAGCACTGCAGAAAAGGGTCCCCATCCCAGGGGGGCTGGATCCAGGTGCCCCTGCTCGCTCCCCAGGAGCAGGATCAGGGATCCTGGGCTGGATCCCTGATGTGGGGCCCAGTGCAGCTGTGGCAGAGTGACACTCACTCCCTGCAGCACCCTTCAAAGGGCTCCTCCTTCTCTCACAGCAGTGACACCCAACAAGGACACCGGGGCAGGAGTGGTGACTTCTCCACAATGCCAGAGGAATGTCCCCACCAGCCACAGCCTCCACTTGTACAGCTTCTGGCAGATCCTCCCTGACATCCCCTGGGTTTTGGGGGGTCCTGGGGCTGTCCCAGGTCATATGCACTGATTGTGGCTGCTCAAGAATCCCCCAGCCTCAGGGACCAGGGGTGTAGCTCCAAGGCAGAGATAACCAACACTTGCACTTGGTTCTGAGCCAGCGCCAGGGCTCTGCAGGGCACCCACAGCACGTCCCTCTCTGGGCTCCAGCTTTGCCCTTCAGTCCCAGACTCCTGTTGGCTCCTCCAGCAACCCAGCTCTGTGGTTTTCCTCTGATTCTGGAAATCCTTATGGATGAAATCCTTATGGGTGAAATCCTTACTGATGAAATCCAAGATGTAACAGAGCCGAGCAGCAGAGCTTCATTTGTTTCCTGTCTTCCCAGCAGCACAGCTGATCCTGTGGATGTGCTGGGTTGACACTGGCTGGATCCTTGGTGCCCACCAAAGAGACACTCCTCCATGAACTTCCCACCCTGAGTCCTTCCCACAGGCTGCAGTCCTCCATGGGCTTCTCCAGTGTGGGTCCTTTCCACAGGGTCAGTCCTTCAGGAATAGGATACTCCAGCCTGGATCCCTTCCACAGGATCATGAGTCCTGCTAGCAAACCTGCTCCAGTGTGGGTTCCTCTCTGCATGGACACACAAACCCTGCCAGGGTCCTGCTCCAGCACGGGCTCCTCCACACCACAGGTGGATCTCAGCTCCCCTGTGCATCCCCATGGGCTGCAGGGGCGCAGCTGCCTCACCCTGGGCTGCTCCACGGGCACCTGCAGCACCTCCTCCTCCTCCTCCTCCTCCTCCTTCACTGACCTTGGTGTCTGCAGGGCTGCTCCTCTGGCAGGCTCTCCCTCCTCTCTCTGCTGCCTTTTGCATTGTGCAGGTATTTTTATCCGTGGGTAGAGCAGGATGTGGATGGAGCAGGATGTGGATAGAGTGGGGCCGGCCCCGCGGGACAGAGCGAGAACATCCTTAACAACTTGTCGGTTAACAAGCTGTGAAAGGAGACAGACAGCCAGGAGCTGGCAGGAATGAAGGACACCTTCCCCCTCTGAGCACCTCGGCAGGAAAGGCTCCTGCTGCAGAGCCCTTCTCCTTCCCTGGCTCCTGCAGGCTGAGCTCCCTGCCACTGCAGGGACAGCAGCTGAGGCACCTGCACCAGGCAGATCTGCTCCCTGCATCCCATCAATCCAGCAGCACTCACTTGTGCAGCAGCAGGAAAAGCCATCTCGTGGAGCAGCTCCTTTTGGGAAGGGCACTGGAAAGATGTGGAGCGCAGCTCTGAGCAGCAGCTGAAGGGCAGCAGCCCGAGCCAGAGTGATGCCAAACCTTCTCTCACCCCACCAACCTTGGTTATGCCAAACCTTCCTCACTCTGCCTTTGCCCCATGGTTTGGGGTGCACCACCTGGGGGTGGCAGGTCCCCTTCCCCACTGCCAGGGGCTGGCACCAGCTGCACCCCGAGGTTTCTGCTTTGGCCCCACATTCTGCCCTGCCAGAAGGGGCCTGGCAGGTGCCGCCTTTGGTCCCCAGTGTGGCTCAGCCTGGTGCTCATCCTGCTGAATCCCTGACAAGAACAAAGGCCTGGGTGGTTTTGGGGTTGCTGATCCCCCAGAGCAGGGATAGGCACATCCCCACCTCGCAGAGCACCCTGACAAGCCAAGTGGTTAAAGACACACAACTCTCACCACCACATCCAGCGATTTCATAGCCCTGACAAGAGTGTAAATCCATCCTGATGGACTGGAAAATTGGAAAGCCGGTGCTCACGCCGTGTTTCCTACAGACATCTCCGAGCTCCTGAAAGATGCACTCGGTGGCAGCCCCGGTTCCAGCCGTGTCGCTCACGTCATGCTAATTAAAATAGAGGCTGTGTTTTGTAACAGGATTTCCTTGGAGCCTATTTTACTGCTCAGTAACCACTTTCAAATATTTGAGAAATAAAATTGCATCAAGTAAATAACTTTCGGATTGCTCACAGAAGGTTACTCTGGTTTGGGGTTTTTTTTTTGTTCCCAAAGCCCACTGGAAGCAGCTGCGCTCATCGCAGTGACAGAGGATGGAAAATACACAGATTTCTGAGGCTGCTGGTAGTCTACATCAAAAGCTGGGTGTTATTTAATCAGACAAAGCCTATTTCATTAGAAAAAACAACTGTCTGTACAAAATGGGATAACAAAGCACCCCAGCACTCGGCACTGACCTGGAATACCCAGGGAACATCCCTGCCTGCTGGCAGGATGGGCCACACTCACACCAGCCCGTTTTGATGCCCACATTACCTTTCCAGAAAAGCCCTGGCACTCCTCTGCCTCATCCATCATTTATCATCCATTAACTTCCGAACCCAGCACCACCTGACTTCCAAGGATGGATCACACACTTCCCTTTTTCCATGGTTTGCTATTCCAAGATCTCTGCTGCCGTTCTGGATGCCAAGGGAGCACATTCAGCTGACTCGGCGCAGCCTGGCTCCTCAGCCCTAAATCCTGCTCCCAGATTCCTCAGTGAAGGAGAAGTTAAAAATGTACAGAAGGAAATGTCTGTGACACTGTGACATCCACAAAGCTGCGCTTGAAATGGCATCTTTGTATATTCATAACGGCAAAAAATACCGGAGAAGCAGAGGGCTGAGAGACACTAATTTCATTTACTCCTGATCCAGGCTCTCCTCGTCCTTTCTGCCAAGGAGGAGAGAAGGAAGAGGAGCCATTTGCCATGGCCTTTGATAGCTCTCCATCAGACAATCCCCATCGCTGTTATCTGTGCTGGCAGCCTGGCTCTGTGCTGTTATCTCGTTGCCCGGGGTGCTGCCGCGAGAGCTCACCGCGCACTTGTTGCAGCCCTCACCGAGTTCACGCTCAGTTTTCCTTGCTGCTGGACACACCTGATCCTCTGGAAACAACCCCCCGTGGTGCTGTGCTCACCACAGAGCCAGGGGCATCTCTGTCCTTGCTCCTGGGCTGTGACAGCCACCCCAATGCCTCGAAGAGGAGAAGGGAGGGTGCAGATCTTGGGGGTGTGGAGAAGCCTGAAGTTCAGCACCCCCAGCTGCATTTCTGCTCCCAGCACTGCAACCTCAGGCTGGTCTCATCACAGCCTGTATTGGACACCCCAAATACATTTAGAAACCCTGGATCTCCCATGGTTTGAGCCGTGCCCCTGCCATCCCCAGCGCCTGCATGGGCAGCGCTGCCCTGTCTGCACTCAGCTGCCCACAAACCCCCTGCATCATTCCAGGGTACAAATAGTTTGCCTGCTGCATCATTCCAGGGTACAAATAGATGCCCCTGTTGGTGCCCACGTTCTCGGGGTGCCACTGCTCCAGCACAGGCTGCCCGGAGCCTCCTGGCACCGGTCCCTGTGCAGGGACGTGCCTCTGCTGCCTGCTCTGCGCCCGTGGGTGGGTGTGAGCGGATGCTGAGAGCAGAGGAGAGGCTTTCACACCTCCTCTCTGGTGATCTAAATGGCTTCACCAGTGCAGAGCACCCAAAGCCACCAGCCAAGCGCCCGATGGGTGCAAGTCATGTGAAGATGGTTTTTTTCTTGGACGCATGGACAGAAAGAGCGGCAGATGGAGCACAGCAATCTCTCTCAGCGGGGTCTGATCCTGCTTCTCCCCAGCTGGAGAACAGCAGGATTCTCTGCTCTGGGCCCTTGGCTGTCTGTCCCCCTCAACACAGATGGACAAGGCTCCCCCCAAGCATGGGCAGAGCTGCCACGTCGCCACGGGCTCCAGGCTGCGTAGGCAGGAGTTGGGATTTTACTGCAATAATTCACCAAACCTTGTAAAGGGTCAACAATTTATCAGCTCCCTCTCTCTGCCAAAGAAAGAGGAGTTCAGCACGCTGTGTTCTTTCACCATGAGATTTATGGCAGATTGTGCCAAATCCTGTTCCCGGGAGCTGGACTGCCTGCTGAGGCTCCCAGTGGGACTGGGGCAGCCCTCCTGGCTCAGCACACGAGGCAGTGAGGGAGCTGAGAGCCCTCGCTGGGCCTGTGCTTGCTGGCTTTGCTTCTCAGCTCCCCCAAGAGCCTGGGATGGTTCCTGCTCTCACACAGAGCAGCCCGGACCGTAGCTGGGTTGGTGTAACACCCCAGAGGAATGTGCCTCCCTGTGTGTCCCCAGGCTGGAACAGGATGCCAGAACTGGCAGGGACTTCACATCTGATTCCTCCACACGTTTGTGCACGTACACAGAGCACAAACCCATGCAGGTGAGCGAGAAATGCCACCCTCTACGTCCATCGCTGTTCTGCTGCCCAGAAAGGGAGGATTCTGTAATACAGTCCCTGTCTGGAGAGCCGGGTTTCAGACGGAAAAGTCAAAGTCATTTAACGAAATCTGACCACGACAGCAGGGACTGGAGAGGGCAGACAGCACCGCACAGCACTCCTGACACCAGGAGCTGCTTGTGTTTGCTACAAACACCCTGCCAGCCCCGGGGGGCAGCCTCAGGCCCCAGCACACTGCAGCGCCGGCACACACCGGCCTCTCCCTTCTCCCACCGCACAATCCACACTGGGAACCCCACCCCGACCCGGCTGCCTCGTCCTGGCATCCCAGCGGTGCCGAGGGGCTGGGCACAGGCGCCGCTTCAGTCGTCCCCAAGCCCCAGGCGAGTTTGCGGTGACTTTGCCAAGTCACCCGCGAGCGCATCCCGGAGCCTATTCTTAGGTCTGGCATCGCGGCAGTGGGAGAGGGAGCGGGTCTGCGTGGGGACGAGGGACACGTGGAACGAACAGACAGCCCCTGGCTAAACACTCACCCCCCACGGCCACCCCCTGACCGAGACGGTGGGGCGGGAACACCAGCGGGGACATGGAAGCGGGGGCTGGAGGGACACCAGGGGCTGGGGACACACGGAGGACTGGGGACACCGGGGGCTGGGGACGCACGGAGGGCTGGGGACACACGAGGCTGC
>NW_005054330.1:362460-363558 GCF_000277835.1 Geospiza fortis | reverse complement strand
AGCAGCCCCACGTTGCCCGCGGTTTTCTCCCTCCTCCTCGGCTCCTTCCCCCTCCTGGAGTCCCGGTCCTTCTCCAGCCTGATCAGTGCTCCCACTGCAGGCCCCCCATCAGCCTGTCTCTTGTCCCATCTCACTGTCCCCTGTCCCCAAGCCCCCTATAGCATCCAAACCCCCCTCAGCACCCCAAGCCCTTCTCACTCCCTCCTCAAGCCCAGATGTACCCTCCTTCCCTCCCCTCCAGCTCCCCCAAAGCAGGCTGTGAATAGGGCAGAGGTGCTGATGGCTCCCTTGGGATCAGGGATGCTCTGGGGCTTCTGGCCCTGCTGCTGGAGGGAGCTGCATCTGTGTCCTGCCTGACCTCACTGGGGTGGGGGCTCTGAGCATACAGAAGCCCACAGTTTGTGGGCGCTGCTTAGGGTCCCCTGTAATGTTGGGCTGGCCATGGGTGAGCACTGGGGTACCCTCAGTCCTGTGGCAAAGGAAGCAGCACACAGGCAGTCCCTGCTCAGGACCTGGCCCCAGAGCTCCTCAGCTTCCTTGCCTGCAGGGGAACCACGGCCTGGATGGCCCCCAGGAACCCCCTGCCCATCCCACCAGCAGGAGCTGTGAGCCCAGGGCTCCCAGCAGAACCCTGCTGAGCCCGCAGAGCACACGGTGTGATTACACTGACTTTGAGAAGAACAGAAAGAGAAGCTTGGCTCTCCTGAAATCCCAGATGCTGCCCTGAAATGTTTACTGCGAATCACCTCCCGGGGAGAGCGCCTGGCCCTCTCTGGACCTGTCAGCTCCAAGAGCCAGGGCGATGTCACGAGCGCACAACACCAGTGTCAAACAGCACGAGACACAGCCCGGCCCCTTCCCTAAAGAGCCAGTTTGTCGATGCTGCCATCTGAGAAGTCCCCCGCTACCTTTGCGGGAACAATTACGCCGATCCCGTTACCTCAGCAACAACCATCGCGCTCCGGTGTCACCACCAGTGCCACCACAGCACGCACCGAGGCACGGAGCTGTCCAAACACGGGGACCGGTCCTGCTGTGTTTTCCCCGCTCTGCTGAGCTCCCTCCCGCCGCTGGAAGCGGGGGGAGAAGCCCGGCGCT
>NW_005054330.1:356285-362400 GCF_000277835.1 Geospiza fortis | reverse complement strand
GCAGCCAGCCCGGGGTGGCTGGGGAGAGGCCGGCAGGTCATTTGCATTCCCGGTGTCGCCCCCAGCCGCTGCCAGCTGGGAGCAGTTGGGCAGCAGGCTCGAGAAGAACAAAATAAGAAAGAGAGAGAAAGCAGCGAGAGGTGCAGCGTGTTATTTAACACTGTTACTCTCGTGCCCAAGTGGGACTCGCCTGCTCAGAGGTTTAATTTGGTCGAACAAAGCTTGTGGCACAGCGAGCCCAGCCTGCACTGCTCCCCCTCTGCTCCTTCCTTCCCTCCCGACCTGCCGGTGCTAAAGATAAGAGTTGTCTCTCATTTAGCAGCTCTCCTTGAGTGATTTTTATTGTGCTCATCTGCATTGTAGTAAACTCCTAAGATAGCCAGATAATAACAGCAGTGCCATGGAAACAGGCAGGAAAAAAAGACCAAACACCGTATTTGTGATGCAGAAATGCCCACGAAGTGGCAAAAGTTGTTAGTGATGGAGAGGGAACGGTGAGGCCCAAGCCTCGTCTGCTCAGCCGGGCTTAGGGGGTGCAGGTGGGCCCAGCTCCCACGAGACTGCACCCCATGGGCATCCAGGGCATCACACCTGGAAAGAAGGGACCTGCTGCTGGGAATTGTGCTGCCTGAGCCTCCAACAGCTTTGCTGGGGGCTCAGGCGAGCTGGGAGGCTGGAGTGTGTGTAGGGAGATGGGCTGGGATGAAGCACAGGATGCACGGTGGGATGCACGCCCCAGAGCTGCTGTGATTGGAATCATTTCCCTCCCGCAGCGGCGCCGGGGCCTAATGGGCTGTGAAATCTCCCCCGGAGGAACAGCGGGGTGTGTGTGGAGCTCCCGGGATCTCCGTGCTCCCGCTGCTCCCTGAAACACCAGGGCCCTGCTGCCTGCAGCTGGGACCTGCCACCCTGAAACCCCTGCAGCTGGAGCAGCTCCTGCAGCCCTGGCACGGCTGGGCACGGCTGGGCATGGCTGGGCATGGCTGCATGCACAGCCCAGCTCCACAGCAGGAAAAGAACAGACAGGAGTGGGCAAAATGAGGCCTCTTGAGCTCCTCCAGCAGCACTCAGGGCCAGAGATGTCTGCGTGGTCAGAAACCTGAGGCATTCCAAGAAATAAGACAAACATCTCCCGAGGCCACGTTATGGGCATTGCTCTAATTAGCACCGTGTTCATCGGCCATTACCTCAGACCTTTGATTAACAGTGGAGAAAATCAATAACTGCGCTAAAAAACTCAGATAAGTTTCACAGCTAATTTTAATTTCACATTTTAATCTCGTATTAATGTCAATCTTAATTACCATAATTAAGTCAGATGTGACTTAGCAAGAGCAGCTTGGAGATAAGACGTTCAAGGCAGACGGTGCCTTTCTGGTGCTGCTCACTGGGGTTTGGGAAGGGGCTGATGCAGGGAGCAGGGGGGATCCCACAGGGATGAAAGGGAGCAGGGGGCATCCCACAGGGAGCACAGGACACCCACTTTCCTGTCCTTCCCAATGTCCCCAGCCTGAGCTCTGTCCCCTGGAGCCGCTCAGAGTTGCTTTGCCTTTTGGCAAAGAGTTGCTTTCATTTTGGGTGCTCCCACCCCCTGCACCGGGCACCACAGGCAGGTGCCAGCCCCACGGTGCCATCCATGCCTGCGCTCCCCTTGTCACGGCAGCTGAGATCCATGAGATCCGAGCTGCCCAGAAAATCAATCCCTCATTTATTTCCGTGCCTGCGGGGCCGCAGCCGCCGGCGCTGCCGCGTTTGCTCTGCAGTTGTGCCCCATCCATCCATCGATCGCCGCCCACTCGCAGCTCCCCGTGCCCCCAGAGCAGGGACACGGGGACAGCAGAGCTGCCAGGGGCTCCAGCCAGCCTGTGGAGCCCTGCACACATCCAGTTTAGGATCCTGCAGCAGCTGCCCTGCAGCAGGGTGGGACAGACCCCACAGGCAGCTCCTACAGCCCCAGGTGGGACTTGGGGACAGAGATGCTTTGGGTGGGGACAGAGCCCACCAGGACAGAGCCCTGACCCTGTGTGAACCATCCCAAACGTGCTGGGGGTTATTTTGAGGATGCAGCTGCTCCTGGGGTTCCCATGAGGGCACAGAGGGCAGGCAGGGGTGTGACGGTGCTCACAGGGGTCTCAGGATGAGGGAAGAGACAAGGATCTGACTCCATGTTTCACAAGGCTTGATTTATTATTTTATGATATATATTACATTAAAACTATACTAAAAGAATAGAAGAAAGGATTTCCTCAGAAGGCTAGCTAAGAATAGAATAAGAAGGAATGATAACAAAGGTTTGTGGCTCAGACCCTCTGTCCGAGCCAGCTCACTGTGATTGGCCATTAATTAGAAACATCCAACATGGGCCAATCACAGATTCACCTGTTGCATTCCACAGCAGCAGATAACCATTGTTTACATTTTGTTCCTGAGGCCTCTCAGCTTCTCAGGAGGAAAAATCCCAAGGAAAGGATTTTCCATAAAAGATGTCTGTGACACAGGGGGTGCCAGGCTGCTGCCCCTCCTGCCCTCTGCCCACACAGGGGAGCAGCCTCCTCCCTGCAGCTCCCTTGGGAAGCTTTCACGCCTCCTCCACTGTGCCCAGAGGGGCTTCAATGGCCCCAGGAAGCGGAAAAATAACCTCAGCTTTGGACTTGGAAGCAGAGGTGCCCCATAGTGCAGCTGAAAGGCGGCTCTGAGGAGCCGTGCCCAGGCTGGGGGCACTGCTGCTGAGTGGCAATATTGTCCCAGGGCAGAAAAGGCCTTTGTGCCTCTGAGATGGCAGAGCCACTCCAGCCTTCGGCTTTGGGAACGGGGCTGATTGCCTGCTTTGCCTCCCAAACACGGTGCTGAATGGGGGGTTTGAGCTGGAGGCCAGGCTGGCACCCTGCCCCTTTGAGCCCGTGCCAGCGGGCACAGCTGGGGGCCCGCTCAGGAGGGAAGCCCTTGTTCCTTGTCAACAGAAGAAGACTTTGCACAGCTTGAAAATAGGCTCCCTGTTGCCCACTGGGGTTTGGAGGGGGCTGAGGGAAACAATCCCACTGTGGGGAAGGCAGGCAGCAGCATCCCTGTGGAGCTGGAGCGATGGGACAGCCTGCCCAAGGGGGTGCTGTGTCCCCAGGGCCACCTCTGCACCCCTCAGTGTCCCTGTGTGGGCCATCCCAGCACAGCTCCACAGTCCCTTTTCCCCCCATGGAGCAAAAGCTCTCCTCGTGCACCAGGACTGAAGCCTGGGAGCTCCTACCTGAGCCCACGGCTCCTTAATTCCCCAGCCAGAAATCAGGACATTGTTTTATGCTCCATGCATAATTCATCATTCAGAGCTTAATTAAGTGAAGCTCCTCGTGGCAACGCCTGGAGAGGCTCCCACCAGCTCCAGGCACTTCCAGCCACTCCAGGCCACGGCTGCCAGGCTCCTTCCCAAGGCAGTGGTGCTGCTCTGGTTGCTGTATCCACGTTTCACTGCTGTGCTCTGATGTCCCAAAAGTTTTCAAGACTTTTCTGCTGTGATTTTCAGCTCCAGCAGGATTTGCATCAGTCACAGAGCAGCCAGTGGCTCCATGGTCCCCCCATCCTGACCATCCCCACAAATCCTGGAGAAATCTGCAAATCTGCCTTCTACAAATCTGCCTTTCAGCTGGAAAATACCTGCTCTGGGGAGGCTTTCCTACCTTGTCCTCCCTTCTCTGCATCCATTCCAGAGCCAGTATTCCTGCCAGGACTGCTGGTGTTTACTCATTGCATCCCATATAAATTGCAAGAGAGATTACACTGATACATAAAACAGCACTTGTAAATCCAGGAGTGCACAGAACTGTTGTCCTCTCTTGCAATTCCTCCTTGAGGAATACCAAGAAGTTTTGATGAAGTGAGGCAGAGTGCAGCATGATTTTACTGCTATCCCACTGCCTCTGGAGAGAGGGATTTCTTTGCCTCTGCATTACTCTACACTCACTATAATCCATTAATTGTCTTCAGGAAGATGCTCTGGCTTTTTCCCTCACACCAGTGTCTCCCTGTGCATTTCAGAATCTCCTGATCCAGGCAGCAGGGCTCAGCAGCAATGCTCAGCACCCTGAGCCAGGCAGTAATGCCCAGGAATGCTGGAGGTGTCTGCAGGACAGCATGAGCTGGATGCAGCCCTGTGCCCTCAGCACCAGCCACAGGTAAATATTTTTCATTTGTGTGGCTCAAATAATTTCCCTGTGGGAACCATAAAAGCATTCTGTGAGGAACTGATGCAATCAGCATTCCTCGGGGATGCTGATTGGGAATAATCCCTGAGTTGTTGGAGCCACTGGAGAGAGAGGGGGTGAGCACCAGTGGGTGGGAGGGAAAGGAACAGGAAATAAGGGAAAAGAAGGAAATCACAGATTCCAGTCTGTTACCAGTAACCATGGCACTGTGAAAGGCAGGCTTTGTCCAACAGCTGATTGTGATCTTTGAGGGGATGATGCATTTGAGGGAGGGAGGGAAGGAGGGAGGGAGGTATCCCATGGCTGCCGTGGGTTGCTGTGATGGATTGGATGTGGCAGCAGGCACATTCTCCTGGAATCACTGTGATGCAGTAGCAGCACAGCGCTTCCTCAGTGGGAATGCACTGGCTCATGGACAGATCCCTGGAACAGACAGATGAGGAGAATCACCCTCACAAGGAGGAATTAGCAATGAGCCCACTCAGACCTGGTTTGCTGTGCCACTGCTCGAGTTCCCAGGGCCTGCGGGCAAACCCCAAATCCCTGGAGAGGCTGCGCAAGCCAGGATCAGTGTCTGGTTACCAGAGCAAGGACCTGCAGCCACACAGCACAGCCCTGATCACAGCACACAGCCAATTATTCTGCCAAAGCAGCCCAGCCACTCACATCGACTCATTTCTGTGCCATGAAACGGGGCTCAGAGGGTGCCAGGGACTGGAAGGTCCCTCTGCAGTGGCTAAAGCAGATGGCATCGCTCAGATCCCAGAAAGGCCCTGCAGCTGGAGCAGGGAGCGGTGCTTTGCTCCCTCCACAGCTCTGCAGAGGCAGTGGCAGCCCCACAGAGCCCCTCCTGATGGCCTGGCCAGCAAAGCCTTGGGCCAGCAGGGCCACACCTGCACCTGCCCTGCTTTGGGCACCACCCCGGGACCAAACCCATGGACTGGGTGGCACAGGAAGGAGGACAATGACACAAACTGCAGCTGTGCCTCACAGAGGAGCTGACAGCCCCCTCCCAGCCCTCCCCTGTGTCCTCCCTGGTGCCCCAGGCTTGGCTTTCTCTGCAGAGTCTGCTCGCACTCTTTGTGGGGGGGGGAAAAAAAGGGGATTTGTACTAAAGCTCTTTGCATGAAAAAATAAAATCCATATTGTGCTGCTTTGCTCTGCCCCGGCTCCCAAGCTGTGATGTTTCATTGATTAGCTTGTAAGAGCTTGGAGCAGAGCCCATGCTTTGCTGGGAGCGTTTCCGCAGCTCCCGCAGGTGGAGAGCCATTAACCGCCTCCAGCCTGTCCCTCCGCCTCCCGGGAGACTTTGGGCAGAGGCTCCGGGCTTGTTTAAAAAGGAAAAGCCCTAAAACACAGCCCCCGCACCGTGGCTGGGGTCCTCACACCCTACCCTGGGCTGGGGACATGGTGGGGTCCCCACGCAGAGTGTCACCCCACTGCCCATCCTGCAGCTCTGGGATGATAACTCCCAGGGATCCTAACAGGAGCACATTTCACTCGTGCAGAGCTCTTATGGAGCTCGCTGGAACTTCCTGCTGCTGCTGTGGGTGTCAGGATGATGAGAGGCCGGCAGTAACCCCGGGCACTCCCTGAGCGCTGCTGTGCTCCGGGATTTGTGAGGAGGGCAGGGCTAACGTGGCTCCTGATGCTCCATGGGATCCTGGATTTCCTGGAGGGGCTCATTCCTGGATGTCCCCTGAGCTCCAGGCCATGGCTCTACCCAGGAGCTCTGAGTTGTTTTGGAAGGGTGGGCAGAGACCCCGGCTCGGTGCCAAGGGATCTGCAGGGATCTGGGCAGGATTGGAGCAGCAGGAGGGAGGCTGGTGATAAAAACCAGAGCGGGCTTCTGGTACTAAATTGATCTCAGCATTTACTATAACAAAAAGAAAGGCCTAAAGCAGGGGGGCCCTAGAAGGAGC
>NW_005054330.1:353138-356262 GCF_000277835.1 Geospiza fortis | reverse complement strand
GCAGCGCCGGCGCTGGGGCTGCTCAGCAGCCATGGCCCCGATGGAGCAGCACAATTCAGTGGGTCAGAAGCCCCTTTCTATCCTGTTTTTTGTCCCTTTGGATTGGTTTCTTTTTGGATCCTTCATTTGCATGAAGGTTTTAGGCCTTGATTGGCCATTACAGCTCTGTCCAGGCTGGCTCACTTTGCTGACGTGTGTTATGGTACGTTGAGTACTGCATTTCTTACAACCACCCTTTTAACCCTTTTACAATATACTAACCAAACTAACAGCACATGCTTAACTATCTATCAACTATTTTACAACAGTTTTTAACTTATTTTTAACGCTGGGGAGGAGGAGCAGGAAACAACAAGTGTGGGGCGCTGGCAGAGCTGCAGAGAGTGGGTTTGTGCTGTGGGAGATGCAGCACGAGCTGCCTTGGGATTTTAGGGAATTCACTGTAGGAATCACCGGCCTCACTGCCCAGGGCTGTGGCTGCCGCTGCCCGTCCCCCTGCAGGGGCTTTGGTGAGTGTGCTGCACTCCTTTGGTGGGGGAACCCAAAAATTCCTGTGGCTGCAGCAAGCTGGGAGCAGTGCCTGTGTCCCCTGGGAAGGTGCTGCCTCTCCATGGCACGGGACACAGAGATGCCACTCGTCCTCTGCCCACTTGTCCCACCTGGCATGGACAGAGGAACCACCCCAGGATGGTTCTGAGCATGGTTCCTTTCCCTTCCCTTCCCATCCCATCCCAATTCCAGCCCCATGGGAGACATTTCCAGCTGCAGATAAAGAGTGTGTGAGGCACCGAGCTGCTGTGTGCGTGTCAGCTGAGTGACACGGGCGTGTCCCAGGGCAGCTGAGCTCTCTGTGAGCCCCGGGGAGATGGCCCTGTCCCCATCCTGTCACCCGGAGATGGCACCAGAGCTCGGAGCTGCTCAGGCTGTGGCTCAGGCGGGGCTGGGAGAGTGGGGAGGAGGCTGCAGGTTAAAGGAGGTCACTTTATTGCAGTCAGCACTGCTGAGATCCCTGAGCAGCCACGGGGTTAATGGAATAAACCAGGGAAATTTGTAAAGCTCTGCCCAGCACCCAGGAGGTCGGGTTTTGTTTTGTGTTTGGCAGTGGAAGCAGATCCTGCTTCCATTGCGATGTCAGAGTGAGGACTGGTTTGGATTCCCAGGAGGGAATCAAATACCCCACATAAATTGTTTCTATTCTAACATTCTGTTATAACCCAAAACTATATTTAACACACTCCTCAAGAAAATTAATCCAGCATAACTTTCCAACATAACACATAAAGGCTCCTTGGGAAAGGCACTGCACCAGCCCCAGGCCCCCAGACTCTTGGTGGCCCTGAGGCCACCATGTGCCCATGAGGGACATGGGACACACAGCCCAGCTGAGTGCAGGGAGGACACAACATCACGGGGGATTCAATAGGGGAGAAGCCTCCTGACAGCCCACGTGCAGGTCTAATAATTTACTATAACTGCTTTTATGGCGGAGAGTAAAAATCTAAAATAAGGCTGGGAATTGTCAGAGAATCCCACACGGAGCTGAATTTTTGCCTAATCAGAAATTCTGGAGTAAAACACAGCTTTTAGGCTCCAGTGGCTTCCTCTGGAATCTTGAGGTGTTCCCCAGGTTCCCACAGTCCTGGTGATGGGTGATCTTCTCTGATGAAGATCTCCAGTGCTCCTGCCCAGCCTCAGTGATTTTGGGAGCTCCCAGGGATCCCTTCTGTGCTCTGACTCTGGAGAGCAGCCCCCAACCCTGCACCCTCCTGTGAAAAATGCGTATTTTAGGATTGGCTTTTCACAAATATTAAAATGAATATTATATGTGTTATGTTAGAAAGTTTTGCTGTATTGATTTTTTAAGTAGTGTGTTAAATAAAGTCTTAGGTTATAACATAATGTTAAAATAGAAACTATGTATGTGGGGTATTGTTTTAAAGAGAGGAATGAGGTACTTGCACCAGATAGCAACCACAGGACGCATGAATCTTTCAGAGAAAGAGAATTTATTGCTCCATTATCAGAAGAAATTAACTTCTTCCTGCCTTGCTCAGCCATGAAGATAATGTTAGGATGAAGAAGAAGAAGCTGGCACTGACCAGACAGAATCCTTTGTTTGAATGGAATTTATGCATCATGTATGAGGTGTATGAATATGCAACAGGCTGTTGTTTTTAAGGGTTAATCCTCTGTTAATGTGTGTCCTTTTTCAGGCTTATTTTGCCCAGAAAGAGGTACCTGGATGTCCATAACTCTTTGTTTTTATTGTCTCATATTGTCCTAAATCCAAATTGTCCAAGTTTTTATTATTCTAATTATATTACTATTTTATAATTATTTTATTACTATTAAAAAAGTTTAAAAACGAGTGATTGGCGTTTTCCACCCTCCTGACCCCCCTCCAGCTGTCCCAGCCTCTCTGCAGGGCCCAGGGAATGCACTGAGAGGTTTTATTTCTCAGGCCCAAGCTCTCCATTCCCCTCCACGTGGCACGGGTCTGTCCCTGGAGGGTGACATCAAGCACCGACGTAATTCTGCCTGCAGTGCTAACCCTGAGCCCTGATCGCAATTACCCCCAGGGCCGCTGGATGATGCTTGGTAATTACGTGGCTCTTTCATCTGGGATCTCAGAGCACTTACTGATCAATTAATTACACTTTCAGCAGGCTTTGGCCTCCGTGCCTGATGCGGATCAATAATCCCTCTCCTGAGAGAGGCTGGCTCTGTGTGACACAGCCCGGCCAGCACAGGGCTCACCCAGCAGGATGGTGCCCAGGCAGGGTGGAGGATGAGGGCATGGAAAGCTCATGGGTGAGAATCACAGGATTTCAGTTGGATAAAACCTCTAAGATCTTCAAATCCAAGCCTTAACCAAGCTCAGGAGGGTCCTGAGCACTGCCAGCTCTTCCCCACCCTCCACAGGCTTTGTTCCCCTGCTGTTGGAGACAGATGGGAGAGGGGAAGTGCCAGCAGCTCCTCCTGGTCCTCACAGCCCCAGGACAAGCTGTTGACTTGTTGGACACAACAGCACTGGGAGGAGTCCTGGCAGGAGCCACCTGAGCACAGGTCATGAATCTCCTGCCAGAGGGGAGCCTGGCTGCACCCAGGTCTGGATTTATAAATA
>NW_005054330.1:352693-353057 GCF_000277835.1 Geospiza fortis | reverse complement strand
GGTGACAGCAGGAGGAGAAAAGTCACAGGGCTGGAGGAGGGAAGGACCTGCAGGAGGCTTTGGTGGGAGACTGGGAGGGCAGAAAGCTGCCAAAAGCTGCGGGGCCATGGCAGCACCATCCCTCCTGGCAGCAGGGCAAGGATGGGGTCAGGTGAGGACCTGAGGCCCTCAGGCAGGGTGGAGGATTAAGCTCAGCTGGATCTGAGATGTTCTGGGGCGTCAGGAGCCAGCCAAGGGCCGGCCATGCTGACAGCCCACGGAGCTTCTCACCTCTGATTACAACGGCCTTTTCCTCACAGAGTTGTCCTGTGCTAATCTAAATGACACAACTGGGGAGAGTTATTGCTATTATATTCTATTCTAT
>NW_005054330.1:330168-352609 GCF_000277835.1 Geospiza fortis | reverse complement strand
ATACTAAAACTATACTAAAGAAAGAGAAAGGAGACATCAGAAGGTTAGACAAGAATGAACAATAAAAACTCGCGACAGACTCAGAGAGTCTGACACAGCTGGCTGTGATTGGCCATTAATTAAAAACCATTCACATGCTGGCTAGACAATTCTCCAAATCACATTCTAGAGGAGCAAAACGTGGAGAAGCTGAGGCTTCTTATCTTGCCAGGAGAGGACATCCTGGCGAAGGGATTTTTCAGAAAATATGACAGTGACACCCTCCCTCCTTTCCTGGCTGCCCTCCCGGTGTGTCCTCCCCGTGTCACCCAGTGCCACCTCCAGGGCTCCCAGTCCCTCTTCCTGCTACTGGTGAGGGTGGTAGCACATGGCAGCAGGGAAGCAAGGGCAGGTTTTGTCCCCCTGGGACAGTGGTGTGCGCTCTTGGCTGTCCTTCCTCCCTTGCAGGCAGCCTCAGAGCCCAGATGGAGAGCGCCATACGGAGCTTGGTTTCCCTCGCAAAGCACACAGCACGTTCCCTGCCTGTCTGACAGGGTGTCCGTGCCAGGCTGTGTGACACGGTGACAGGCACAGCCAGGGATCAGCACCGAGGCGGGGACGGGGGACACATGGTTAGGAAAATGAATCCACAAACACCAGAGGTTTATGTCCCAAAAGGAGACAGAGGAATCCCTTGACTTTATTCGAATAAAGGGAGAGGCCATGGGGCGTTCCCCTGGGATCTCTCCCATTTTTGGAGGATGCAGCCTCCTTTTTATCCCAATTTCCTGGCTGCATTTCCCTTCTCTCTTTCCCCATTGGCTGAGGTACTTGAGAGGTTCAGACTTCCCAAAACACCTGATACCAAAGATTTCCCTCTAATGTACAACCCTCCACTTTAATTTTTAATTGATATGGAATTTTGGGGTTTTTCCCCATTGGCTGAGGTACTTGAGAGGTACAGACTCCCCAGTACACCTGATCCCAAAGATTTCCCTCTAATGTAAACCCCTCCTTTTTAATTTTTAATTCTTATGGAATTTAGGGGTTTTTCTTCCCCATTGTTTCTTTCATTCTTTCAATGCCTCATTTCATTTCTCAGCAAACCTAAAGTTTGTTTGTAAAAGCAAATATCCTTTTCCATTCATCAATCAGTGGAATCCTTCCCATTGTTTCTTTTATCTCCCAGTGCTGGTTTTATCTACCAGCAGACCCACAGCTGGTTTGGAAAGGTAAATCTGCTATTCCTCTCACAGGGGAGCTCTGTCCCCACCACTGGGCCACCCAATCCTTGTCACAGGGCACAGGGAGGAGGTTTGGGATATGAGGGCAGGTGTGGGACCAATTGTTGTGGTGTTGGGAGGGTCTTCGGGACAAGGCGAGACATGAGAATTGAAGTTCTGATTTATTCCTTCAAGTTCTCAGAAGGTTGATTTATTATTTTATTATATATATTGTATTAAAAGAAAATTATATGCTAAAACTATGCTAAAGAAAGAGAAAGGAGACATCAGAAGGTTAGACAAGAATGAATAATAAAAACTTGTGACAGACTCAAAGAGTCTGACACAGCTGGCTGTGATTGGCCATTAATTAAAAACAATTCACATGATGGGTAAACAATTCTCCAAATGCCATTCTAGAGGAACAAAACGTGGAGAAGCTGCAGCTTCTCAGTTTCCCAGGAGAAGAAATCCTGGCAAGGGGATTTTTCATAAAATATCACAGGGTCACAGAGATTTTTGCTTCCACCTGGGGCTTGTTACTGAGAGCTGCTAAAAAAGCAGGGCTGCCCCTTGCAGGGCTGCTGCTGAGCAGGAGGGGGAGGATGAGGAGGGCTTTAACAAGGGTGTGCAGTGCTGGGGTACGTGAGAATGGCTTTTAGCTGAAGGAGGGTGTGTTTAGGTGAAATATTAGGAAGAAATAATTATCTGTGACTGCTCTGAAAGCCGCGGGTGAGGGGGTGGCTGTGGGGATGTCCGGGCATCGGGATGAAGCTGTGCCAGCACAGGGATAGAGGGATGAGCCATCAGCTGGGATTTCTCCAGTGCTTAAAAGCCTCCTTCGCATTCTGTGCCACGAAACACAGCCGTGATTTTTGCTTTACAAGCGTGATTGCTTATAACAGCATGAAATTACAGCCAGAGCTGGCCAGCCTGGCAGCAGATAAGTGGAGCTGGGAGTGTGGCACTGTGTTGGTACATGGGGAGGGAGGGTGGCAGCCCCTGGTGAGCCACATCTCTGGGATATCCCGGTGGGAAGGCAGTGGGGAGCCCAGAGGAGATGGAAGGGCTCAGATTGGGAATAAACACGTGGCTGCCCTGCCCAGGGCATGCTCAGCCTCTCATGTGGGGACTCCAGCTCTGAGTGCCCTGCTTCAACACTGCTCTGTCCCACACCTCCCTAAATCCCTGTCATTCCAGGCATTTTCCTCACTTTGATCAGCTTTTTTCACCACTCTGAGGAAGAAGGTCTCCATTTGCTCATCACTGCTCTAATTCCATTTGCGAACTGTGGGTGTCAACCAGAGGCAGGCCAGCGGGAGCTGGGAAGGATTCCTGGCAGAGCCAGCCTGTGTGTGCTGGGTGGGATTGATTTCATGGTGCACAAACCGCTCAGCAGCAGCCCCTGCCTGTCCTCCTGCCACGCACAGCACCGTGGAAAATGCACTTATTCGCATGTTACACCGATTCTCTGAAGTTCAAGCCTTCCAGGTATTTCTGGTCCCTCCCAGGCTTGCCATCTGCTTTCACCCCCTTTCATCCCCGTGCCTCCCTGGTTCTGCTCTGCCTCCCGTGTTTGTCAGAGGGCAAACCAATCCCAGGGCTGGGAGCCTTTTCCTGGCGACTGCGCTCTGCCAGCCTGACCTTTCCAGGGAGCAGCCCAGGAGTGCTGCACATGGCATTCCCTGTGCCACAGCAGCAGCAGCACAGCCAGGAAAGGGCCCTTCCCAGGGTCTGGGTGTGCTCTGTGCCCAGAAAGCCTCGAGCACCATGGCATGGCAGCAGGGGCCTTTGTGGGGTCGGCAGGGCTGGGTGTGGGGCAGGGGAAGCAGCGAGTGCCTCTGCCAATTCCTCAGACCCTGTTGGAGCCCTGTGGCTGGTGGCTGAGTCTTTCAGCCTGAACCAAGCTGACAGCTTCCAAAAATCCTGTTGATGGATGATCTCATTAACCAGGGATGCTCTGGGAGGGAGGGAGAGGAGTAGATGACTTATTGCCTTCGCTGGAGGCTTTGCTGGCAGCGTGGGGATGGTTCATTCCCTCCTCCCCAAAGCCAGGGAAGGTGTGTTCATCACTGCAATGTGACCTGGCAGGTCCCTGAGGCACTGGGAGAGGTTGGGGTGCTCCTTGCTGGTCCCTATCCCGCTCTCATGCCCAGAAGGTGCCAGTGAGGGTGACCCAAAGCAGCCAAGGAAATCACAGGGCTAGAATGCAGCCAGGGAAGTCACCTCAGTGTGCTGGAGAGCCATTTCCATGCTCAGCACTCGTGGTTAGTTCATCCCTGCGCGCTCACAGCGTGGAGATCCAACAGGAGGATGATCCGGCACAGGAGTGGGAGGGATTTTGATTTTTCTTTCAGGGATCATGTTTATTTTCTTGGCACGCTTCAAGGAGTCCTGTGCAGCAGTGTGGAGATGAACAGGCTCTCCCCAGGGGTGCCTGGGTGCAGTGCTGGCAGGGGATCAGGGATGCAGGGACTGAGTGGGGATGGCCTCTGCCCTTCAGCACTGCTGAAGATGCTGAGATCCTCTGGAGCTCATGGCCCAGGGGGACAAAATTTGGTTTACCCAAGTTTGTCTGCTCTTGAAGGGAGCAGTTAGAGGGAGAAGGAGGGTTTGAGAAGCTCCTGGCTCTGTTAGAGGGAAGATTTGCAGTGCTGGCTGTGGGATCAAGGACTGCATTAGCATTGACCTCAGGTGTGCTGAGATTTCCCAGCCCAGCACAAGGCTGTGCTGGGCTCTGAGCCTCACAGAGCACGGGGCAGACGTTGCCCCTGCCTGGCAGGAGTGTTTGGGGTCTTGAGTCATCAGTGTCTCCTCAACACCCCCATTCCCAGAGGGGAATGTTAGGAAAATTAATCCACAAACATCAGAGGTTTATGTGCAAAAAGGAGACAGAGGAGTCCTTTGACTTTGTTCCAATAAAGGGAGAGGCCATGGGGCATTCCCCTGGGATCTCCCAGATTTTTGGAGCCTCCCTTTTTATCCCAGTTTCCCAGCCACATTTCTCTTCTCTCTTTCCCAATTGGCTGAGGTACTTCAGAGGTTCAGACTCCCCAATACACCTGACACCAAAGATTTCCCTCTAATGTATAACCCTCCCCTTTAATTTTTAATTCTTATGGAATTTAGGGGTTTTTCTTCCCCATTGTTTCTTTCATCTTTCAATGCGTCATTTCATTTCTCAGCAAACCTAAAGTTTATTTGTAAAAGCAAATATCCTTTTCCATTCATCAATCAGTGGAATCCTTCCCGTTGTTTCTTTTATCTCCCAGTGCTGGTTTTATCTACCAGCAGACCCACAGCTGGTTTGGAAAGGCAAATCCAATATTCCTGAATGCCCTGGCAGTGCAACACTCAGTCCTGGCTGCTGGTTGTGCATCAGGCACCAACGTGGCACCTGAAACCAAAGGTTGTGCTGAGCAGGATCCCAGCTCCAGTCCCAGGCAGGGAGGGAGATGACTGAGGAAGGCTGGAGGAATAAAAATCCCCTCTCCCCTCATCCTGCTGCTGCAGCTCTGGCACAGCAGAAAGGCCTCATGCTGGGCTCCAGGCAGAAAGAGCAGGTGATGGCTGTGAAGTCAGGTGCTGCTTGCAGGAATGAGTTATCCCAGGAAAAATGCAGGTTCTCCCCTCCCTGTGAGCTCCTGAAGCTTTGATATGCTCCTTCTGCAAGTGAGAGAGGCAAAGGGAGCACGGAATCAGCACCATCTTCCCCCTGGAGTTCTTCTTCAGGCTTCACTTGGTGTCATAATGATCCAATCAATCCCAGGAGGCTCCGAATAATTATTAATTAAGGCAATGATTGGGTGATTTGGCCGTCATTGCAGCTGTCTTTCACAGGGAGAGAGAAAAGCCTGTTCCTTTCTTATTTTTCCCTAAAGCCTGACTCTGATGGCACGAGGCTGCTCTGCAGAACACAATGTAATAGCAGGGTGAGTCACAGCCAAGGATTTGTGTTCAATATCGGTTCGGATTACATTAGCTTTGCCTAATGCCTGAGCAATAAAGTGCCTCTTCATTGTATAGCTGCAATTTATTTCGGCTCCTGGGTCGGTACAGAGCAAACATCCATCATGCAGCAACACGTGTGCCCTGCCAGGGGAGCAGGCTGGGGGATGCCGGCCCTGCCTCTCCTCCTGCTCCCGACAGGAGTTCCCATTTTGTCATGGAATGAGTTCCCATTGCCATGGAATCCTGGAATGGTTTGGGTTGGAAGGGACTTCAAAGCCCATCTTGTCCCTGCACTGGAGAGGGGCACTTTCCACTGGAGCATGTGTCTCCAAGGCCTGTCCAAGATGGGGTAGGGAATCTTCCATTTGATGATTGGGATGGAGAATCATCCATTTGTTCAGCCATAAAACTTGCCTGGGTGTCCCACCAGAGCCCAGAGGTGACCACAGTGGCTCTGTTCCCCCATCAGGGTGTGGGTGCTCCACTCCAGGAGCAGATTCCTGAATCCCTGTAACAATCCACAGGTCCTGGAGTGTGACGGTGTCCACAGGGGTTCTTGGATTGGGGAAGAGACCAGGATCTGACTCCATGTTTCAGAAGGCTTGATTTATTATTTTATTATATATATTACATTAAAACTATACTAAAAGAATAGAAGAAAAGGTTTCATCAGAAGGCTGGCTAAGAATAGAAAAAGAAGGAAATGATAACAAAGGCTTCTGTCTCAGACAGAGAGTCCGAGCCAGCTGACTGTGATTGGCCATTAATTAGAAACAACCACATGAGACCAATCACAGATGCACCTGTTGCATTCCACAGCAGCAGATAATCATTGTTTACATTTTGTTCCTGAGGCCTCTCAGCTTCTCAGGAGGAAAAATCCTAAGGAAGGGATTTTCCATAAAATTGTCTGCCACACTGGAGCAGCATTCCAGCCCCTTGCCCTGCTCCCTGCAGGCTGCAGCTGCTGCCTCTGAGCGCTGAGCAAGGGCTCTGGATGGGCTATGGATCCCTCCAAGCCTCTGTGCAGCCAGCAGGTCCTGAGCTGGTGCTGTTCTGGTCCCATCCCTGCCTCACACGCTGTTCCCCTAAATTCTATAAGAATTAAAAATTAAGAGGGAGGGTTATACATTAGAGGGAAATCTTTGGTGTCAGGCACATCAGGAAGTCTGTACCTCCCAAGTACCTCAGAAATGGGGAAAGAGAGAAGGGAAATGTGGCTGGGAAATTGGGATAAAAAGGGAGGCTGCCTCCTCCAAAAATCTGGGAGATCTCAGGGGAATGCCCCATAGCCTCTCCCTTTATTCAAATAAAGCCAAAAGAAGGACACCTCTGTCTCCTTTTTGCACATAACCAATCCACAATCTGATGTTTGTGGATTAATTTTGCTGACAGCAGTGGCACGGGTGCTTTGGCAGAGGAGGAAGATGCAGGAAAGCAGTGAAGGCTGTGAGAGCACAGCCCAGGCTCTGCGCTGCTGCAGCTGCTTGGCAAAGGCTCCCGTGCTGGGCTCTGGGCTCAGTGCTGCCAGCACAGCCCAGAGCAAGGGCAAGGGGACAGCCAGCTCTGCTTTTTTTCAGTTTGCAGAGGTCTGGGAAAATGGAGTGTTTTCCTTGGCTGCCCACCCAGCTGAGAGGAGCGGCGGATTTGTCTTTACAAATGTCATAAAATAATTCATGCTAAAGGAAATTAAAAACCACAGGATTTTGTGTACTGAAGCCAGTGTCAGGCAACAAGCAGCAATAGGCTAAGTGATAAGGATGGAGATTCAAACACCAGGAGGACACTGTCTCCAGAGATGGATATTTCAAGGGATTTTTTCATCTGACAAGACCACAGCAGGAGGCATTTGATAGGCATCATCAATAAGATAATAGTCAATGCCAGAAGTTCATCCCAGAAGATTTTCACCTGATGGGATTACAGCAATTATTCACCAGTTCTGAGAAATGAGGCAGCAAGAAAGAAAAAACTACAATAATATGCTAAAGAAGCCCAAAAGACTGTACAGAACAAACCCCTTAGAAATGACATTTGGAGACCCACAGGGATTTTGGTGCATAGAGGCCAAATCCTGGGTTTCCCTGCCTCTGATCACCTGGCTCAGAGTCAAATTGCTTGTGGCTTTTTCCAAATTTATACTTTGATTATTTAATAAATTTCCTTAATTATTAAATTGGAGTACTCACTCATAACACAAACAAGCTGTGGGTCTGCTGGTGGATAAAACCAGCACTGGGAGATAAAAGAAACAATGGGAAGGATTCCACTGATCGATGAATGGAAAAAGATATTTGCATTTACCAATAAACTTTAGGTTTGCTGAGAAATGAAATGACACATTGAAAGATGAAAGAAACAATGGGGCAGAAAAACCCCTAAATTCCATAAGAATTAAAAGGGAGGATTATGCATTAGCGGGAAATCTTTGGTATCAGGTGTTTTGGGAAGTCTGAACCTCTCAAGTACTTCAGAAATGGGGAAAGAGAGAAGGGAAATGCAGCCGGAAAATTGGGATAAAAAGGGAGGCTCCAAAAATCTGGGAGTTCCCAGGGGAATGCCCCATGGCCTCTCCCTTTAATTGGAACAAAGTAAAAGGATTCCTCTGTCTCCGTTTTGGACACAAACCTCTGATGTTTGTGGATTAATTTTCCTTACACAGGTGATGATTCACGTGGGCAGCAGTGAGTAAGAGCCTTATCTTTATTTACTCACTCGATGCTTTCGTGCTGGTGCTGTGAGAGACCTCGGAGGAGGAGGAGGGGCAGCTCCACAGGGAGCATCCGTGAGAGGAGAGCTGAGGCAGTCACTGATGATTTATGAACTCTCCCGTGCAGGGCACAGGTCCCTTTGTGCCTGGCACAGAGGCACGGGGCCTGTTGAAGGAGGGAACTGAAGCTTTGCTCAGAGAAGCTGCCAGGGATTTTTCCGCATCTCCTCCTGCCGTGGGTGTCCCTTCCTGTTTGTCACCTGGCCAGGCAGAAGGAGCAAGGAGGGATCCATGAGTGTCCCCAGGGAGCTCTCTGCAGGGTCCCCAGGGGGGTGGACAGATCAAAAAGCCATCACCTGTGATGGTGGTCGCAGGGGTTTTCAGGATGAGGGAAGAGACGTATATCTGACTCTATATTTCAGAAGGATTGATTTATTATTTTATTATATAGACAAATATTATAACTATACTAAAAAGAAAAAGAAAGGAGAGGTTTCCAGAAGCTGCTAAGCTAAGAACAGAAAAGAAAGAATGAATAACAAAAGCTGCTCTCTTGGACTCTGTCTGAGGGAGCTCCGTCCCGGATTGGCCATCAACCACAAACATCTAAGATGGCCCATTCCAGACGGACCTGTTGCATTCTACAGCAGCAGATAACTTATTGTTTATGTCTGGTTCTGAGGCCACAGCTTCTCAGAGGGAAAAATCCTAAAAGAAAGATTTTTCACAAAGAAATGTTTGCGACAATCACCAGAGACCTGGCGCTGTGACCCTCCCCAGGTGGTGACACAAAGCCCTGCAAAATGTGGGGGTGAGGGAAGTGGCTCCAGGGCTGTGCTGGGAGAGAGGAATGCCCCTGGGATGGGGTCCTTAGGGCTGAGTGATGCCACCACCATTGGTTAGCCCATGTGCTCAGGTGTCCCCAGGGCCGGACACTGCTGCTGTCACCGCCCTGGGACACTGAGAGCTGTCCTACGGAGCTGTGACGCCGCTGCTGCCCCTGGAGACATGCTTAGCGGTGACATCTGATTGCTGAGAACACCTCAGCCAGCCCGTGACTGCCAGCAGGGCTGGGCCAGTGCCAGGGCTGGGCCAGTGCCAGGGCTGGGCTCTGCAGCCACCGTGGGCGCATGCCCGGCTCAGGATGGGGCTGCTCCTGTGCCCGTGCTGGGACATCCACCTGCAGGGCACCTCCAGCACCCTCTGCTTGCCCACCTGCACTTCCCAGGAGCCTGGATAACCCAGGAGCAGCAGCGTGTGGGGCAGCACCACCTGGCCTGTGCTGTGGTGGCCGAGCCAGAGCCCTGCAGGGTGCACTGTCACCCTCCTGTCCCCTCACGTGGCAGGGTGTGCCAGTGGCATGGCCATGGCAGCAGCTGTGGGAGAGCCACAAGGACTGAACAGGGCAGGGAATTGTGACAATGTTCACAGGGGTCTCAGGTTGAGGGAAGAGATGAGGATCTGACTCCACGTTTCACAAGGCTTGATTTATTATTTTATGATATATATTATATTAAAACTATACTAAAAGAATAGAAGAAAGGATTTCATCAGAAGGCTGGCTAAGAATAGAATAAGAAAGAATGATAACTAATGTTTGTGGCTCGGCCTCTCTGTCTGAGCCAGCTGACTGTGATTGGCCATTAATTAGAAACAACCACATGAGACCGATCACAGATGCACCTGTTGCATTCCACAGCAGCAGATAACCATTGTTTCCATTCTGTTCCTGAGGCTTCTCAGCTTCTCAGGAGGAAAAATCCTAAGGAAAGGATTTTTCATAGAAGATGTCTGCAACAGGGAATTACCTCAGTGCTTCCCAGGCTGCTGGGATGGGAAGGGGGATCCCTGAGCCCTGATCTTCCCACAAAGCCAGCACTGCTCCCTCTAAGGAGCTTAATCCTTAAATCAGCCATGGGGCTGATGCTAAACCTGTTAGTGCTGGCAGCAGCACCCAGGAGCTGATGGCTCCATGCCCAGGGCAGTTCTCTGGGATGAAGAAACACTTCCCATGCCACAAAGTTGGGGTAAAAAGCCCTGATTTCTGGGACTGCTGGCGAGACGGTGTCCTGAGGGAGAGGGGGAATCTGGATTCCTGGGTAAATCTGCTGCCATCCAAGAAAAAAACACATTTTAATCAGATCCAAGACAACGCTGCGATCTAGACACAGGAAATATAGGCCACGCTCGCAAACTGGGAGGCTGCGTCCCAGAAAAGATCAAATGTGAAAATAATTCAGAGGCTGGAGGAGCAAGAGCAGCTCCACAGGCATTGCCAGGGCTCTGACACCCTCCAAGGCTGGAGGCAGTGGCCCCAGCACAGCCCTGGTGAGGTTTAGGGGGTTGCTGTGGTCCGGATGCACCTGTGGGACCAAGGGGAATATTCCATGCAGGGCTGGGAAATGTGCTTCATTAAAGAGGGGTTTGGCAAACAGGAGAGGGTGAATAAAAGAGGGAGGAGAATTCTCTGAGGAACTGAAAAAAGTACCAGTGAAAGGCAAGGAGGGAGTGAAGCTCCTGGGGTTTGGCCAAGGAGGATCCAGAGGTGCCTTGAATCCGCTCTGCAAATATGTTCCTGGGATACAGCAAGCTCTGAAAGGGCCTTTTAATCCAGCAGGGAAAGCACAAGAGAGCCAACAACTGGAAGCTGGAGCCAGACACATTTAAATTAGAACAAAAGACACATTTCTAATAGCGAGGTAATTAACCACTGGAACGAATTATCAAGGGGAAGTGATGCTTTCTCAGCCTCTTGAAGTTTTCAAATTAAGTCGGGATGTTTTTTCTGAGGAAAAAGCTTCACTTGAGCAAAAAAAACAACTGGAGGAATTTACTGCCTGTGCTCCAGTGTCAGCCCAGACCCTGCAGAACACTCTGGCCTCAAAATCAGCTTTTTTGATAAAACTGGTGGAATTTTTAGGGCAAATTTTTAAGGCAGATTCAAGTAATTGCCATGGCATGGGAAGAAGAAACATTTCCCAGCATATTCCAGTTCCCAGTGAAGCTGTTCCTGCCACAAGCTGTTCTCTTACACTTGTCACCCTTGGGGCGATTCCTTTGCCTTCTGCTAAGTGAAAAATTTGGAATTTGGAGAATGGTCTGGATGCATCCCCAGGGACCTGCTCTGGGTCATGGGGCTGCAGCTCCCTGGTGCAAAACCACCCTGGAAGTAGTGTCTGAGCTGGGGCTCTCCTTGCAGGACACTATAAATAAATGCACAGATATTTATATTTGTATTTGTATTTGTATTTATATTTATATTTATATTTATATTTATATTTATATTTATATTGTGCTAGGGAAGCACAAAGGCAGGTTTTCATCCGACACATTTGTGAGCACTTTGGAAAAAAGAAAACAACATCTCCTGAGTGTTTCACCTGCTCTCTCCTCCTGGCTCTACAAGGAACTGCCTCAATGCTGCAATCAAATGGACAATGCCAGAAAAAAGAAACCAGAAGGGTTTTCCTGGAATTCTGTGCCTTTGCAGCCCGAATTTCAAGGCCTGCTCAACGTTCCTGTGGTGTCAGCTGGAATGAAATGGCCCATCTGGGCACAAAGCTGTTCAAAAGGGTGACATTACACTGCATCAAAAAGCATTTTGTGCTTTAAAAACTGAAACATTTGTTCCTGTGCAATCTTTAGTTCAACCGGCTGGTTTAAGAATCCATCTATATTTATATTTATATTTACATTTATTTGTTCATTTACATTTCTCAGTGGCACCACTGCAGTGGCCATGCCAGGGGTGAGGTGGGCCCTGTGTGTTTGGTGTCAGACAGTTTGGCCCTTCCTGTGAGCTGGGGCTGAGCTGGGAAGTCAATCACAGCTGCTCCACAGAGCTCTGGTCCTGTAATTACTCCGTGATTAAATAAAAACGTAATTCCTTCAACACCTCCGCACTCCTGCTTTATTGCAGGAGAGCCCACACAAGGAATTAATGTTTAAATAATGGCTTTCCTCCCCAGGAGCAGGCTCTGAGATAGGCAGGAATAAATTAATGCTCTGTCCCACGGATGGAAGGAGCAGCACCTTGCTGGGGGGCACAGAGGTGGCAGTGCAGCATCCACTGGGATTTTCCCAGTGATCTCTCTCCACATCTCCTGGGCACAGCCAGGGCTCCCTGGGGCAGAGTGCAGAGCCCCTTTGTGGGGTGCAGCACCCCAAATCCTTTCATCTGAGGAGCCCAAATCCCTCTGTATATATTATAAATATTCATGAATTAATCACCCCAGCTGGCACGAGGAGCCTTCCTTGGCAGGGCCCAGAAAATTCCTGGTAATTCCTGCAGCTGGGCTGGAAATTTGGTGCCTGGAGGAGTACAGGGAATTCCAGCTGCTGGCTGCATGGATTTCTGAGCTGGCCTGGAAATTTCCTGGTAATTCCTGCAGATGGGATGGAGGTTTGGTGCCTGGAGGAATGCAGGGAATTCCAGCTACTGGGTGCATGGATTTCTGAGCTGCCCATCTTTCCCTGAACCTCTCAAGTATCTCAGCCAATGGGGAAAGAGAGAAGGGAAATGTGGCTGGGAAATTTGGATAAAAAGGGAGACTGCATCCTCCGAAAATTGGAGAGATCCCAGGGGAATCCAATGGCCAATTTCCTGGCAGCTGCCTGGAAATTTCCTGGTGATTCCTGCAGCTGGGCTGGAAGTTTGGTGCCTGGAGGAGTGCAGGGAATTCCAGCTGCTGGAATTCTGAGCTGTCCATCTCTCCCTGTGGGCAGATGCCAGCTGGGACGTCAGTGCCTGGTGAGGAATTGTCTCTGCCTGCAAAGGGCGACGCTGTTTCAAGCTCTTTATTAAACCAAGCACAATCCTGTGCGCCAGCAGAGATGAAGAAAAGCTCCTGATAAGTGGGACTGGCCATTCCCTGAGTTCCCAGTCTCCTTGGTTACAGTACAACACACAAATGCTTTTCTCAGTGAGCAGGCTGTGAGCAGAGAGTCTGAATCCCAGACTGGAGGGGTTCTCCCTCTCCCTGCCTCTACCTGGTGCTGCTGGGGGGATGCTCAGCACAGGGGGGCTGGGGAAGGGGCCCCTGCTGGTTCTGCAGAGGGGTCTGAGGGATGCAGTGGGAGCAGATCCAACGGGCTCTGTGCAATCCCAAAGCCCAGAGCCCTGACAAGCTGCTCCCAGCTATGAACAGCACTGGATGGAGGATGTGCTGCCTGCTGTAACTGGTGTGAGGATGTGGGCACCCGTGTGGGGCTCAGAGAGCCTCAGCCCTCACCCAGCACCTCCAAGGAAGGCCAGGAGGGTGCTGGTCCCATATCCAATGCACAGGAAGGTGCTGTTCCCATATCCAGTGACACGAAGGTGCTGTTCCCATATCCAGTGACACGAAGGTGCTGGTCCCATACCCAGGGGCAGCAGGCTGCTGGTCCCAGCTCCAGAGCACAGCCAGCAGTGGCTTCAACACAAGTTTTCCACGCTGACCCCACACCCGTGCTGTGCCCGTGCTGCAATGCCACCTCTGTGGTGTCACCCAGGGCATGGCAGTCCCAAGGGATCGCTGTCACCACAGCCAACCTATGACAACCATTAGTAATGTGATCCCCTGGCTGGTCAGAGCCTCCTGTAGCTATGGTAATGGACTACCATAATTCACAATTATAATGTCAGATTTAAACCCAGGGCTTGTGCAAAAGGATAAAAATATCTCTTTGCTCGTGGGATCTCAGTATTATTTGCTTTGCAATATTGGAAGCTAAATGCTCTCATGAACATCAAGTGATTGTGCCGAGATTAAACACTTTTCTTCTGTTTATGCACGTTTCACCCTTTTATAGTTTTATTAAAATGCTGGCTGCACTCTCAATTAAGCGAAATCCTTCTGCAGTTGTAAGCACATTTCACAGGAATAAATAATTTAATCTGAAGGGTGTTTGGGGCTCAAAACCACAATGCTGAGATATTGGGGGGGTGCAGAGCTGGGGCAGGGGAGAATCTCACTGTGCTCCAGCAGGGATCAGGGCACAGAGCCTTCCAGGTGTGCCCCCCTCACACACCTGGTTTGCACCTCCAGCCCATCCCATAACCCCATAACAGGGGCAAACAGGGCTCGTGGCAGAGCCCACACTCCCCTTCCTGCCCCTCATCCTAGCAATGCCACTGACACCTTTCATCTGAGGAGCCCGAATCCCCCTGTATATAAGATAAATATTAATGAATTAATCACCCAAACTGCACAGCTTGGGCTCCGCCAAGCTCGCAGTCGGCGTTTCTCCGAATTTCGCATGGAAAAATCTGTCTGTTTTCTGCCATTTCTTAACCTCCAAATGTTGCTTTCTTGGCACTTCCCAGAAAGCACATGTTCAGGTTTCCAGCACGGAGCCCTGTTTCCCTGGATCCCTGCCCACGCTCCCCGTGCTCGGCTGAGCTTCCACGTCCTGGTGCTGCTCCCGGTGCCTGCCCGGGGCACCCCAGCACCAAGCCCTGCTCCCCCTCCCTGGCACCTCTCCTGGCTGTGTTTGTACAGCACCAGGCAGACCAAATCCCTGCGAAATCCCACCCACTGCTGCTGGGAAACTCTGGCAGAGCAGGGTGGCTTTATCCTTCGGGATGGCAGCTGACAAAGGCTGTGCTGTTGGAGAGTAATTAAAATGGACAGGTACCAAACCTTTGTCTTAAAGCCCCCGAGACCTTGAGCTATTTCTGACACATCAGCAGAAAGTGGCAGCAGCGTGACAAGCTCAGGGTCAGGGCTGGCTCTCAGGGACCCTTCTCCCAAGGCACAGCCATGGTGCCCTGGCTGCTCCATGAATATTCCTCAGGAAAAGCATTTTTCAGCGGCACCGCTTTGCCCCAGTTTTGGATTTTTGCTGTGGGTGATGCCTGGGTGTGTTGGAGTCAGTGCCAGCCCAGAGCTCTGCAATTGGAATGTAAATGAGCCTCAGATCCGGGATTTGCTTCTGCTGGGTGGGTTTTATTCCCTTTAAAGGCCTCCCTCTGCTCCAGGTACCCCAGTGCCAGCAGAGGCTCTGGGAGGCTCCTCCTGCAGCAGCTCTCTCCCCAGCTGGTTTGCAATGTGCCACACGAGCACAAAGACCTTGCACTGTAATTAAGCTCTTGCTGTTCTTTCAGGACTTTGATTCAGAGAAATTCATCACTCAGAAAGAGCAGCTTGGCTGGGAGTTGAGGGAAAAACAGCACTTTTCCCCCAAAGCCACGGCCAATGTGTGGAGGTTTATGCCCAGCCCTCTTCATCACCCGGGTGAGCAAATGAGGAGCCATCTCCTGCCCCCAGTCCTCTCATAAATTATTTAGCACAATCCAAATTACTGGGAATGTTCGCTGGCTGTCCAGCTAAATCTAATTTGTATTAAGTTCATTTGGCAGCAATTTTCCTTAATGGCCAGGGTGGCCTTCTGTGGGTGTGTGGTAAAAGTGGTCTCTTGGATATAGGTGGGAAAGGCCTGCGTGGGCCTGCACTCCAAAATAACAACCAAAAATTAATTATAGCCATTATAACAGCTCAGAGGTACACTTAGTGAAAGTGGAAAATAGAATGAGGATAATTATAGTGGTTTTTCCCTGCTGTATCAGTCATTTGATGACATAGCAAGCTCCTCTATAAATATAGAATACATCAATAAAACACATCACACAGAATCTATAATATATAATGCATTATATAATATGCAAAGTAATTTTAAGATGTATCAATATATAATATGTATCTACCATATAAAATACATCACACAGAATCTATAATATATAATGTATTATATAATATAAAGTGTAATTTTAAGATGTATCAATGTATAATATGTATTCACCATATATGTATATCTAATAGTTTCTTTATAATATATAGGCAAAAATTATCATATTAGATATATGATAAATAACATATGTAATATTTATTTTAATTCATATAATGTATTATATATTATATTTATAATGTATATATATTATATATTTATAATGCATATTCTGCATGATATGCATTATACGTTCTGCATTATATGCATTATAAATTCTGCATTGTATGAATTATAAATTCTGCATTATTTTGAATTGGCAGAGACCAGGAGCCACCCAGGGGCACATGGTGGTCCATAGCAGGGCCAGCCCCGTCCCTTCTGCTCCTGGGCAGATCCCAGCCTGCTGAGGTCACTGAACAGCCCCATCACATCCCCCTTTGCCATCTGCATCTCAGCTTTTCCAAGCCCTTGGAGCAGCAGGATCAGTGTCAGCCTAAACTGAGCCCAGCAGAGCCTCAGCCCAGAGCCCCCTCTGACTCCTTGTCCTGACTTCAGGGATTTTTTCCCCCAGGAGAGGTGTGTGTGTGGGGTGGTTGATGTTCCCCAGATGCTCGGGATGCTCGGGATGCTCCGGGCTGATGCTCGGGATGCTCCGGGCTGTGCCGGGATTGCTGGGAGCCTCGGCAGGAGCTCAGCACGCTCTTGTCACCCTCTTGTCACCAGCACGGCAGGAGGGTGTGGGCTGGCTGGCACTGAGGCAGGAATCCCAGCGGGACTTCAATAAGGATAAAGCTCAGCGTGATGAAAACGAGCCCCAGCCTGACAGATGGCCCTGAGCGAGGGGGAAAGGCAGGAGCTGGGCAGAGAGGGCATCCTGCCTTCCTCCTGACTCGCCCCACGCTGGGATGGGCAGGGAGTGGTGAGGAGACACCCTGAGCAGGGGTAAGATCCTGATTTTGGTGGGGACAGGGGATTTAGGATCACCCTCAGTGGTCCTGCACAGCACAGGGACACAATTCCTGCTCTCCATCCAAACAGGGATGAGGAGGGTGGCCAAGACAGCACTGCTTTGACAAATCCAGTCCATTTTCATTTCCCACCCATCCCTGCAGTGCCACACCATGCCAAACTCTTGCATCATCTCTTCACAGACCCATTTGCCCATTCCAAACCCATTTGGAAGTCCCAGTGCTGGGGGTGGCCTTGGCCACTGCTGGAGCACGAGCCCAGCCACAGCAGCAAACAGTGAGCAGGGCAGGGGGGAGGCTGCCACGCCCGCTGAGCCACCCCAAGGAGAAATAATTTCAATTCTATCTCCCTTTTGGAAGGGACACATTTAATGGCAGCAATCAGGAATTAACTCCCTGCATCCAAGTGCCGTGAAATTGAATCCTGTCAGCACGGGCAGGAGCTGAACACAGCCCAGGAGAGGTGGGGGCTCCACGTCCCCATCCTTCTGCAAGAGCCACCAACCCATCAGGACAACCCTGGCTGCTCTACCAGGGGAGGGTGTGCAGCTCTGGGTGCTTCCCATCCCCCTGAGCAGAGTTAGGAGTCAAAGCCAAGCGGTTATCAATGAAACAGGCATCCCCCAGCCAGGGAATAAAGTGCTCTGGCTGCTCTACCAGGGGAGGATGTGCAGCTCTGGCTGCTTCCCATCCCTCTGAGTAGAGTTAGGAGTCAAAGCCAAGCGTTTATCATAGAAACAGGCAATCCCCAGCCAGGGGATAAAGTGCTCTGACTCCATGATTCAGAAGGCTGAACAATTGCTTTATAAAGTTATTCTCTATTACACTAATACTATACTAAATACATACTAAAGAGATGCTATACTACAAAGATACCATACTAAGGAATACTAAAGAAAAACCCAGACAGTGGATCCAATTGGTCAAGGAATCAAAACAACCTTCACTGGTGTCCAATTAATTAATCACTTTGGGAAAATAATCTCCATAATACATTCCACATGTGCAAAACAACAGGAGCAGCAAGTAAAGATAAGAATTGTTTTCTCTTCTTCTCTGAGCTTCTCACTGCCTTCCCCAGGAAAAATCCTTGGGAAACTTGTGCCTGCTGCTCTCTGTGAAGAGAGCATTCACAGATACAGGTGCTGGGAAAAACAGCTTATTTGTTGGGAAAAGGGCTCGCAGACCCAGCTAATCGTTTGGAAGTGCACTAAATGGAGTTCCCTGATTGCTCTGAGAGATTTGGAGGAGGCCACAGAGCACCTCAGGCACGTGGTGGGATTCTCAGGGTGGTCTGGTGCAGGACCAGGAGTTGGATCCATCATCCCTGTGGGTCCCTTCCAACTCCGGAATTCTGTGATCTCCTTGATGCTCAGCTCCTGCAAAGTGCTGTGATTCAGGGGGGTGATGGGGAGACCAGGGAGGTGTCCAGCCCTGGTACCCACCTCAGCAGGGACCTGAGCCTGCCCAGCTCACCTGCACTGCCTCTGGATTCTCTGTGAGGGATGGATGTGATGAGCCAAAGGAAGCTCTGCCAGCAGGAACGCTCCAGGAGTGCTGCAGGATGGCCCTGGACACTCAGTCCTGAGTGATGGGCATCATGCAAAGAAAAGAGCTCTCACAGAGATCACTCCTCTGAGGAAGCCTTTCCACAGGCACAGCCAGTGGGAGAACAGAGCACGCTTTAATTATGCTAATTACAGCCTTGGCAGTCTCGTTGCTGGATGCCTTTGCGTTTGATGTGGGGGCATTTCCCTTTGCCAGGGTCTGCCCCAGCTGGAGAGGGAGGGATGTGGGCACAGGGATGCTGGGTACAGCCCTCTCCTTTCTCCAGGAGCCTCCACACTTCCCTCCCCAGGGCCTCCATCCCTGCCAGCAGCACAGGGCTGGAGGAGCATCGGGGGTAGGATGGTTGGGATTGACACAAGAGATCTCTGCAGCCAGGTCAGGAACTTGGGGTTTATTGCAAAGGGGGCAGGGCCCTGCTGGGAGCTGCCAGCCACAGCTCAGAGCAGGCCTGAGAGAAGAGAGGGGGAGAGAGGATGAGAGGGTGAGAGAGTAAAAGGGTAAGAGAGCAAAAGCATAAGAGAGTAAAAGGGGTAAGAGAGAGTAAAAGGCAAGAGCGCAACAAAGTTCCCGTTATAATACCACAAATCTTCTTCTGTGTTGAATATTCTCATTCTCACTAACCAAGCTAGCCCAAGATACAAATCCTATAGCATTTACATGCAGCCTATAAGAATCACTGCATCACCACACTGTGTTACATTTTAAACCCTATGAACTCCTCTTTGGGCCCCTTCTGCCAAGCTGCAGGGTCTGCTCTGACCCTTGGGCCTGTCTGCAAGCAGAGGGTGTTGTTCCATCAAAAGGGGATCACCTTCAGCCAGCCACACCCTTGTTTTCCAGTTGTTCAGTAACTGAGGGATCTCAAAGCTTGCTTTCATTCCAATCTCGCTTATAGTTTCCATATTCTCAAAATCTTTTGCCAGGCAATCATATTTATAAGGCTTTCCTGTTTCATCTTCCCCAACACAGGGCAAAGTTCTTGTGCTGAGAGCAGGTCAATGTGCTAAAACACAGGGGCAATGGCAATAACTCCTGCCCTCCCACTCCAGGCTATAAATGGCCATGGTCCTGCTCCTGGCTGGCTCAGCCATCAGTTTTGTGTCTCCTGAGCCTCCCAGGAGGAGCAGGAACCAGAGCTTTCCCCGCTGTGCTGTGCACACACCGTATTTTCTACCAGCCAGCACTGATGGATGGCTCGGTCTCACCATCCACGAGCTTTGCTCTCTGGCTGCTCCAAGGGCAAACAATTCTCTGGACTGAGCCCGCAACGCTCCAGGCCAAGCATTGTTTTTGTCCTGGTTTGTCATTAAAGGATGTGCACAGCCATTCCAAGTGACAGAGCAATTTCCTTTGTGTCCTGCAAAGCAGAAGGAAAAGAAAGAAGTCAGCGTATTACACACAAATCTGCTTTTCTCCCGCAAGTTGAAATAGGAACAGCTTAATTTCCAGCAAAGCCAACACTGTAGTAATTCCAAATCAAAGGCTTTGTGTCAGAAGAATCATTTTGCCACAGCCACAAATAATGAGCAAGTTGTGTCACGTTTGGAGATGAGATTAAAAACGAGCTGCAAAAGCAACACCTCGGCCAGTGGTGGTTGTGGGTGGGACTTCAGAGGCCAAAGGTGGGGCAGCACTGGATTCCTGCTCCTGGGTGTCCCTTCTCCAGGTGCCACTGGTGTCCCTCCCCTCAGCTGGCTTGGGGCAGACCAAGGAGCCAGGATGGGAGAGCTGGGGGTGCTCACCTGGAGAGGAGAAGGCTCCAGAGACAGCTTAGAGCCCCTTCCAGAGCCTAAAGGGGCTCCAGGAGAGCTCCAAAGTGACTTGAGACAAGGCATGGAGGGACAGGACACAGGGAATGGTTTCCCACTGCCAGAGGGCAGGGATGGACGGGATACTGGGAGGAAATCCTTCTCTGTGAGGGTGGGGAGGCCCTGGCACAGGGTGCCCAGAGAAGCTGTGGCTGCCCCTGGATCCCTGGGAGTGCCCAAGGCCAGGTTGGACAGAGCTTAGAGCAGCCTGGGACAGCGGAATGAGTCCCTGCCCATGGCAGGGGGAAGAACTGGATGATTTTTAAGGTCCCTTCCCACCCAAACCCTTCTGTGATTCCCTGGCTCTGTGAAATCCCCCTGGGGAGCAATACTCCCTGCAAAGAGAAAAGCACTTGCCTTTTTCCTCCCAGAAACAGCGGAATCATTTTTTAAAAAAAAGACCAATTTAAAACTAATTAGAGGCAATTTCTTAATCTGCTGCCTTCTTGCATGAGGCACACGTCCTGAAAGGGACACGTGGGAGCTGAAGGAATGTCACCCTGCCCCCTGCCAGCCCTGCGGGCCGGGGATTGCTGAGCAAAGCGCTGATGTGAGCCCTCATCCCCAGGCTCCCCATCCATCGCTGACAAGGGAAATGCTGCTTGCTGCAAGGCTCTGCTTTAAATGAGAAGTGAAGGTGAAGAATACAACAGGCAAAACAAAATGCTGAACAGAGCCCAACTGGCCTTTCAAGCTGCCACTGCCCTGTGGCTGTCCCTGGGGTAAGGACAGGAGAATGCGCAAATTGGTGGAAATTTCCTAGCCAAGCAAATGACTTGGAAATGCCTGATGGAGAGGAGAGATTTGTGCATGGACATTGTGCATCCTTTTGCCCCAAAACCTCTGATCAAGGAATAAGTTTGGATCTCTTCTAGGAAAGAAGGGTGAGGCTTGAGAGAACAGGTTTTTGTGGAAGGAGGTGCTCAGCTCTGCACTGCACAATTTCCACAGACCTGCTCCCCTCATGGGGAAAGGAATAACAAGAAGGGACCTGTGTGTCAAAGAAGCAAATATTTTATTGTGTAAAAACCAAGCAGACATTAAATAGAGCCCCCCCATTGTCCATGTGCCTTGAAAGCCACTGGGATGTGCCCAGGTGTCCCCCACAGGCTGGAGCCATGGAAGCACAGATGGATCCATCAAATACCTGTGGAATTATCAAAGTTTCAGAGCTCTGCTGTTGCTGGGTGTCACACTGAGACCCCTCCTCAAGATCAGCTGATTTTTGGGCCGTGCAGTGCGGGATGAGACACCTGGGCTGCAGCTCTGGGTTACAAAGGAGGGGTTTGGTGTCCCTCCAGCTCCTCTCAGAGTGGCTTTCCCGGGCCATGGCACATCCTCAGCATCTGTGGCAGCCGCTGGGTTTGAATTTGAGCACCAACTCCCAAGTCAAACAACTGCAGGAGAACAGGAAAGTCCTTTTCCCCGCGGCTGGCCCTGAGCAAAGCTGGGAAATGGGGCAGGAGCAAGAGGAAACCACGGTAAGTCCAGGACCAAAAAAAGTTTGTAGAACCATCCCACAACTTTTGTGGAGCCATTTGCAGTGTCTGCTCACGCGAGGTGGTTCTGCCAGGAGCAGGGATGCTGTGTGCCCAACGTGGCTCCTCGTCACTGCGGGTTGGGGCTCGATGGAAACAGATCCTGCAGAAAGTGGGATGTTGCATTATGCAAATTTGCTTCCTGGAAAGAAATGTTTTATTAACACGCGCTCCCTTCGTGTGTTGGCTTAGTCAATTTGGTCACAGCTTGACATCCAATAAGTTACTCTAAAGGCAATGGTTTTACAAAATGTTTTTCTAATCTATTTTAAACACTTAATTACAGTTGTGGCGCATTCATTAGGGACTCCGCTTTCAAACCCGGATTGCAGCAATAAATCCTAATTCTCCAAGTGTCAGTTGCAATCCAGACATGGCATCCAAGTGGGTGTCAGAGGCTGCTGAGAACTGGGGGAAGGATATCTGGGCCAGGTGGGAGCCCCATCCTCCAGAGAAGGAACCCCCAGTGTCCAGCCTGAGCTGACTTCTAATCACCAAGAAAGAAAATCACCCAAAAACAACTTAGGGCACTGAGGAGGGAGCACTTGGGGGGGATAAGTCTGCCATGTGCTGGAGTGGCAGCTGAGGGTTGCTGGTTTTGGGAAACCCCAGTGAATTCCCAGCTGGTGCTGTGGATGGCTCTGGGGCTGTCCCTGGCACCAGCAGCGTCCCCATTGCAGCTCTGAAGGTGCAAAGGCAAGGTGGGACCAGTCCCAGTGCCACACACCCCGAGGGACACCCTGGCAGCCCTGGGATGCTCTCGCACACCAGGGCAAGCATGGGGCCTCCTGCTGTCCCGAGCTATCCTGTCCCCACACAGTCCCCAGCAGCATCAGCACAGCCACCGAGGCTCAGGGCCAGCGCCCCACAGCTCGGAGCCCGTGCCATCACTGCCTGGCACACTTACCTTACTCTTTGCCCAGGTATTTCTTCATGATGCTGCTGACATCGTCCTCCCTGCCCTCGGCCTCGGCTCGGCGGCTCATGG
>NW_005054330.1:320649-329250 GCF_000277835.1 Geospiza fortis | reverse complement strand
GCTTCTTTGGGCTCTCCAGCTCCTCTTCTTCTGCCTGAGGTTTTCCATATTCCCGTCTTCTGGCGCCCAGCAGGGGACTCGTTGTCCTGACCGGGCTCGCAGCCTCGGCAGGGCGGGCAGAGCTCCGGGAGGAGAGAGGGCGGCTCAGAGCGGGGTCCTTGGTGTCTCTGCTCACCCTGAACGAGAGAAACCCGTGTTAGTTTAGCTTGTGGGATTCCCAGGGACCGGGATGTCATCCAGCAAGACAAGGCTGAGCAGTGAAAAGCTGGCATTGCCACGGGAGTCTCGGGATGAACTCACTGCTGCATCCAGCAGTTGGGCAATGCCCAAGGATTTTTATTTTAAATAAGCCCAGGTCAGCCAGCCTGGATAATTCCTGGTGGTGTGACCAGCTTCAGCTCTGCCAAGCCAGCACTTACCTCCAAATATCCTTCTTCTTGACAGATTACAGCAATATGTAGGATTTATTTTATTTCTGTCAAAGCCAAAGATTATTCACTAAAATTTTATGAAAGCAGCTCGCAGCGCACCCCCGACACATCTCAGTGTTATTGCTGGGCATGTTTCACCCAGGCTGCTGCTCAAACAAGAGCCCTGAAACCCCTGAATTTGATGTTCCTGCACAGTGAAGGGGGATGGCCAGACCAGGGATCACATCCCAAACAAGGGATGGTGCAGGAACCACATGAGATCCACACCAGCAGCCCCAGCCAGGCTGTCCCTGTCACAGAGATGGGCACCAGTGGGCTTGGGGTCACTGGTGTCACCAAGCCCCTGCTGGGACACTTTTTGATCCCCTCCAAGCATTTGCTTTGTGGCACTGTCCTCACTCCCAGGTACCCTCTCGCTGCTCAGCCGAGGGAAACGAGGTCTGGCCTTACTGGGATGGGAAATTGGGAAAGAAAGGAGGAGGGGAAAAGAGGGAACAGGGCAGAGCAAAGCAGCAGGACCCGAACAACAAAGGAATCTCTGGGAGGGAGCAGCAGTGATGAAGGTTCCTGCCCTGGGAATGCCGCTGTTGCCATGGGAATGGGCTGGGAGGGGATAATCCCGGGACTCTCAGACCAGGCTCTGCTGCTGACCCGTGAAATTATTTACATGCCGAGATGGGCTGAAGACAAACTCCAGAGCTGGGAAATGCGGGATTGCAGAAGGGAAGGGGCAGTGGAGCAGCTCCAGCTTCCTGGTGCCCACTGGCATGGCCCAGGGCACAGAGGTGCCCCCCTGAACTGGCACCCACCGCCTTTCCCTGCTCATTTAACCACCCTAAATCTCTCAATTATTCAACACAAAAGGAATTAACCAGAGATTTCATCTCCCTGAATCACTGCCGTCCCATACTGACACTGCTGAAGCACCACAGCTGATTAATAGTTTGAGACATTTCAATAATGCTGGATTTTAGGACCCTAAATTGCATCTTACTTAAATGGCTGGTGTAATCCTTTGGTGAGGTTTTGTACAGAAATTGCTCCATTCATTCTGCACGTTCCCAAATAATATTGTAACCTGTGTGCTGCATGAATGGCTTTCATAAATTAAACACCGGCATCAGGGTTTTTATTTGGGTTTTAAGGCTGAGATAAAAGTGAGTGGAGATGTGAGAACCACTAATGGGCTGTGAACAAGGACTGAACACGCTGTATTTATTGTCCTGTTCAACATGACTGACAGGTAATGCTTTCCTGAAAATCTTCAGAGTCTGAAATGGAGTGAAAGCTGCAACGGTGGGATTGTTCCAGCTTCCATGACTGCCCCAGAGCCCAAGCAGGGACTTCACACTCTCCATGCCCTGGTTTCCAGCCAAGACTGCCCCATCCATCCTTGTCTCTCCCAAAAGTTCCCATTTTCTGCACCCATTAAACTGCCAGAGGCGGGGTTGGATGGGATATTGGGGGGAAATCCTTCCTTGTGAGGGTGGTGAGGCCCTGGCACAGGCTGCCCAGAGAATCTGTGGCTGCCCCTGGATCCCTGGAAGTGTCAAAGACCAGGCTGGACAGGGCTTGGAGCAACATGGGATAGTGGAAGGTGTGAAGGGGGAAGGGGGTGAGATTGGATGATTTTTAAGGTTCCTTCCCACCCTAACCATTCCATGATTTGTTTCTTTAACTCTTCCCTTATGCCTACCAAAATCCCCTCCAAAATCATGGCTCATCTTCCTCATCCTCATCCTCCTCACAAGGCAGGACACAAGAGCCAGAGGGTCACGCCCCATCCTGCAGCATCCTCTGCTCATCCATAAATCCCTGTCTGATTCCCAGCACGAATTCCCAGGGCTCAGAGTGACCCCAGGAAGGCCCAGGCAGCCCCAAAAGAAGGTGATGCCACAGGAGGCAGGACCCTGAGCCCCTCCAGCCCTGAGCAGAGCCCTGCTCCTCCAGCATCCTCAGGGAAGATGATTTTCCCAGCAAAAGATGCCTGGGAGGCACCTGGAAGCCAACAGAGCTCTGCAATCTGCCATTCACACCAAACCAAATGACATACAACAATAATTAGCGAAGATTACATAGCAATTAGCATGATTACAATTATACCAGTTGAAATCATTTATACAATAAAATCCACACATGCTTTGCAACACATGACCAGGGCTGAAAGCGTGGCTGGGATGCTTTTCCTGGGAGCTGATAAATAAAACCAAGACAGCTCAGTTTCAGGGAGGGGAGAGATGCTGGCCTCATTTCTGTCAGAAGAGGATTTTCTTGTCACACCATCATCTACACAAGAGCTCCCAGTTTCCCACGTAATGATTTGCTTCTGACACAATCGTGGTTAAAAATAAACCTGTCGGATCCCCAGCAGCCTTGGGACCAGGGCTCTTGGTTTTGTCAACCAAGGTGGGAGGGGAATTGCTGTCAGGGTGATCCAGGGGTGATGCCAGGGCTGTGGATGCCCCAGTCCTGTGGGATGCAGGATGGAGAGGCAGATCCTGGGATGTGCATCCACTCCCTGACTGCGCCTCTGGGTAACCTCCCATCACAGCACAACCCTGACCTGCCTGGAAAGGGGCACAATAAATACATAAACTTTTAAATTGGCTTCTTAATAAAAAAAAAAAATCATATTTTTCCAAACCCTGAGCTGTCTCATATTTATGGAGGCTTAGCTCTGCTGGCCAGCGTTTTGTACAGGAATTTAAATAGCAGAGAATTAAAGGCAACGTTAATCAAAGCTCTCCCTCCTGTAAGCACAGGGGTGATAAGAGCTCCCTGCTCTCCTCTGGCTCTTGGCAGCTGTTTGTTCAGCAAACAGCCCAGATGTGGTGCTGAGCAGCCAACACGAGCAGGACTCGTTTTTCATTACTGGGAGCTTGTGTAAGACAAAGGAATCTTAATAAGGAAGAACTCGTTTCCCTGATCTCATTTTTATTACCTCCAGTCTCGTCTCCTGTTTGTTTGCATTTCATCCCCTCCCTGCTCGATTTCCATCTTAGATGAGCTGCAGCCAAACACAGCTCCCACACCCACAGTCGCAATCTGGCCCTTCACAAGCCCCAGGACAGAGGGTGATGCTCACACTGGGGCCAGGGCTCTGGACAATTTGCTTTTCACAAGGGCCACAAGCAGCCCAGCAAACCCCAAAATCCCAGAATCACTGAGGTTGGACCACTGAGTCCAAGCTGTGACCAATCCCCACCCTGTCACCCAGCCCAGAGCACTGAGTGCCACCTTCCTTAGGGATGGAAACCTCCCTACCTTAGGGATGGGGACTCCAAACCTCCCTGGGCAGCCCCTCCCAAGGCCTGACCACCCTTTCCATGAGGAAATTCCTCCCAATGTCCAACCTGAAAGCCTGAATGTCTCCTACTATAAATCCAAGGTATAGATTGGATATATATATACCAGAAATAAGATATTAGCCACAATGCCTGTTTTTCTGTCATTCATTAATGATCAGAGTTGGGTCATTTGGACCAAAACCTCCTCAGCAGCACTTAGGAAGGGCTTTAATTATTGTGCAGGGTGCCAGTAAGCTCAGCCCACTGCTCTCAGGGCTCCCACTTATCACTGGTTTATGGGAGGTGTCCCTGCCCATGGCAGAGAGTTGGAATGAGATGATTTTTAATGTCCCTTCCCACCCAAACCATTCCAGGGTTCTGTGACCTCCCCACAGGTCTCTGCCCTGCCTGACTGCTCTTAAACTCTGCCTTGTACCTCCCCAGACTGCTCCAGCTCACCCAGGGTGTTTCCTGCAGGGGTTCTGCTCCTCAGAACATCATTTCTGACAGCAGTGATTCTCCTGTACAAGGCAGGTGGGGGCTGTGGGGATGGAGCTCTCCAGAATCAGAGCAGGGAGATTAATACTAATGTCTGCAGTGAAACTGCGCTCACAACCCTGACAAATCCTGTCACCTTGGAGCACCTACACCTGCAGGGAGCTGTGCCCAGCCTCAGCCTGGCACCTGCCATGGTTATGGGGAGAAAAACTGGAAAAGCAGTGATCGCGTCACGAGACACCATTCCTGGGGAGGTCCTGAACCACAGGGGCTGTGAGCAGGGGCACTGCCAGCCCTGCCCACCCTGAATTTGGATGGTTGGCACCTTGTCCACCTTGCCTACAGGGGAATGAAGCTCTCTGGAGCTCGCTCTGCTCCCTGCCCCAGGACTCCATCCCTGCTCCATCTCTGCCCTCACAAAGCTCCAACACCCTCCTCCACCCTCACCAGCTCCCTCCACAATGCAGCCCCAGACCCTGATTTACAGAGTTTTTCCAAACTCAAGCCCTGTGATTGTTTCACACACGAAATGCAAATTTCTCTGTGACACAGAAATTGAGTTTTTCTCGGGACTGGGTGGTCCCTCTGATGGGCACCAATTCAGGATGGGCACCTGGGCACCCACAGAGCAAAGCAGGGACATTTGCTTGGGCCCCTCTCCATCTCTCTCCCAGCCCACCAGCATCACCACCAAAAATTAACGTATTTGATATTAGAACACTAGAAACGCATCCCTCTCCCTCAGCAGCGAGCATATGGCATTCAAATCCTCAAATAGGCTGCAATGCCTCTTTAAATTATCTCCAGAGAACACATCAAGGGATATTTTCCTGCTTGAAGCACGTTTTTGATGCAGTGACTTTCATCTGGTGTTTCACTGATCCCCGGCGTGGCAGCGACTGCCTCCCTTGAGTTGATGTTTTTTGACCTTAAACACCACAGGTCCCTCTGAGCTCCGTCCTGCACATCCCAAGAGGAAGCCCCCACAGCTCAGCACCCCCCAACACCCCCAGGATGGGCTGGGGTCCCTCACCTGAGGCTCTGGGAGCTGCGGCTGCCCACGGATGGTGCTGAAACGCTCCCGGCCACGCTGGCACTCAGCAGGGACGTCCAGCCTGAGGAGGAGCTCGGCCAGGACTTGACACTCTCTGCAGGCTCCAGGCTGAGCACGGAGCCAACGGTGGAGCCGGCATCCCTGGGGGGACAGGAGACACGTTCTTAATGGACGCCCCTCTGTCGGGTTAACAAGATAATACTGTGCTTGTTTGAGTTGTCGTGTATTGGTGATTTGTTAATAACGTACGGATGTAAGCTTGCGTCGTAGAGGGAGGACCCTGGTTACTCATTCTAGCATTAATTCTCCCGTTTGAATATAGGTTAGCCTCTTTATGGGGAGGGAATCATAAAGTTCTTATATTTTTGTAGTGCAGAGCTTTAACGCACTCTGTGTTGAGGGCTGCTTGAGGGCCCACAGTGTAATTGGGAAATTAGTATTTATCCGCTCCTAGAGATTGTATTCTTTTTTAAAGGAGCTGTACCCCCTTTAAATAGCCCTTAATTCGCTTCATTGGGGTTTGTAGGTTTTCCTTGGAGAAGAATCAAGAATGAACTTATATTCGTTTCGGGTTGTGGGTCACTCTGATGGTGGCACAGGGCACAGAGTGGGGTGGTGTTCACACCTCCACCACAGCAGCTGGTTTGTGGCACCAGCAGAGGGAAAAGAAAACTTTCCAGGCGGTCTGGTTGCTGCCACTCATTATTTCCTCAAGATTTTGCAAGCGCCCTGTAGACCTTGGGCAGGAAAACCCTGCACTGCCTATGGAGTGCAGTGACAGAGGCAGTGTGACCCCAGGCACCCCACAGAGCCCTACACACCCCGGGATTCCCCAGGGCTGGACTGCAGTGACAGAGCTGCTGTCACCCTGGGTACCCCACAGGGCCCTGTGCACCCCTGGGCCACCCCAGCCCAGCCAGCAGGAGCTCCCAGGCCATGTGCAGGGGATGAAACCCTTCAGGATGTCAGTTTTCCTTCAAAGCCAGAGATCATCTCTCAAAGCACAGCCCAGAGGAGTGGAAGCATCCCTTGGGATAAGAGCCAGAGCTCCCAGGGAATGGGAGCGGGTCGATGGGCATGGGGCACACAACACCAGCACATCTGGATGCCAGTGTGAGCCCTGCCCACACAGCTGCAGATGCATCCAACCAAGGGGTTCATAACCCCTCTTTTCAGCAGCTGGTGGTCCCTGAGCTGTGGCAGAAGCAGCCCAGGCTGTGTCCCGTGGCAGCAGCATCTCCTGGGGTCACTCACGTGTCTCTCCTGGAGCACAGCGACTCCCGCGCCGTCCGCACGCTGCAAGGAGCGGGGAGAGGGTCAGGGGTGGCTCCTGGGGACCCCAAACCCACTGATCCTAAACTTCCCACCAGGTGCAAAGCTTCCCAGCCCAAGCCAGCGTGGCCAGGGCAAGGGTTGGGCTGAGCCAGGTGTCTTAGGCTGCAGGATGTAGCTGGGGGTGCGTATTGTGTATTCTATTTTCTGTAGTTCCTATTCCCATATCTTTGTCTGAGAGCCCCTAAATTCCAAAATTCTAATAATTCAGAGGAAAGGGGTTTAGATATTCCATTTCTTGCCTTCCTTAGCAGGCAGCTGTCTGTCCAAACCAAGACACTGGGGAACACTCCCAAAACAGCCCCAGGGAGTGGGGCTGGAGACCCCTGCCTGCTCCCTGCATGGGGAAAAAGGAGGGAGCAGAGCAGGGACTGATGCTCTGGGAGTGATGCTCCTCCCCGGGGCTGCTCCTGCCGGGAAGCACTTCTCACCTCCACTGATGCATCAACTGCATTGGAAATCACTCTTCTTTTGGGAAGCAGTGAGTGTCTAAGCTCATGGTTTCTATCTCACCTTCCCTGGTTTAATCACCACACAGAGCAAGTGGTGACAAGCACACCTCAGCTTTATTTTTCTTCGTTTTTTTTTTTTTTTCCCTCTTTTAAACTCATTTCTCTGTTTGGTCTCCATTTGTCATGATGCCCCTTTAGCTGTGCGGCAGAGGGGAAAATTGAAGGGCTTTGGAAATAACACCTGAAAAATGCACTGGAATCCTTTCCTCATTTTTTTCCTAGTAAAACCCTCTACCCAATCACTCAGTTTCACTGGCTCTGCAGCTCCTGGGGATGATCAAAACAGGATTTTCACTCAATGAACCCAGCACTGAGGGCACCAACAAACTCCTGCCAGGGACCTGCTGTACAAACGGGACTATTCCCACCCCTTTTTTTGCTCACTTTAAGCTGGGCCACCCAGGATGATTTAAAGAGTGACACTTTCCATAAAACCTTCCATTAACACGGAGTTTTTTGCTCATAGCAGCGCGAACACGTGAGGGTGAGGACATGAAATTACCCTGGCATTGCCCCTTCCCCAGCAGAGAGCAGCTGAGCCCCCCAGCTTCCCCCAGTTCCCCCAGTGTGGGAACCCAGAACATCCCTCTGGCTGTCCTGAGCAGCCAAGAGCCCTGCCAGGGGTCTCAGAGACCCTGGCACAGAGCCCAAAATGCCTGTGGGGTTTTGATTATGCCCCCTGGAGCAAGTTACCAGCCTTAGATGAGGATCTGCAAGCCATAACAAACTAAGTAGAATGATAGTGAATTTATCACAAGGTGAAAAAGTAGATTTTGGGGTTTTTAGAATGGGGGTTCAGGGGGCAAGATGGAGGGATCAGGGGGTGTCCAGCCTTTCTTCTTCTTCTTGGCCTCCATCTTCTGCTGTGATGTTGGCACTTTTAGATTGGTTTAGAGTAGAAGCTCACGGTCTAACATAGGTGATAGGTATTGGGAATTAAGTGTAAATATTGTAGTTTTTAGTATAAAGACATAACACCGCCCTGAGGGCAGGCAGAGTGCCTGGACTGTCTTGCTGAGCAGACCTCAGCTGGACAGGAGAAAGAATTTTATAGATAAGATACAATAAACAACCTTGAGACTGAGAAATGAAGAGCCCTGACTCCTTCTTCAAGCGCCAGGCTGGGAAAAGAGACTTTGGAACTTTTCTCGGGGTCGCTCTGATAAGCTAGAGATCCCGACACCCCAGCTTCCCCCAGCTCCCCCCTCTTGAGTTGCTGTTGATAATTGCTGCCCCGAGCAATTATCAATAGCAATTAGCAATTATTAATAATGTCTCTGCTTCAGCCTGCGCAACTAAGAACGAGTCTGGACTCTTCACTTTTCGGTCTTGAGGTTGTTTATTAATTCTTATCTATAAAATTTTCTTTCTGCCCAGCTGAGGTCTGTTCAGCAAGGCAGCCACAGGCACTCTGACCGCCCCTGAGGCGGCGCTGTCCTTTTATACTACAAACTATGTATAACATATTTACACTTAATTCCCAATAC
>NW_005054330.1:315775-320150 GCF_000277835.1 Geospiza fortis | reverse complement strand
CACCCTCAGCCCAGTGCTGCCTGCTGGGGCTGGTTAGATGCGCCATGCCCTGTGGTGCTTGTGAACATGAACTGCATCTTCCAGCACCTTCCAGTGCTTAAAGGGGCTCCAGGAGAGCTGGAGAGGAGTTTTGGATGAGGTTATGGAGTGAAAGGACCCAGGGAATGCTATCCACTATCAGAGGACAGGGATAGATGGAATATTGGGAAGAAATTCTGCCCTGGGAGGGTGGGGAGGCCCTGGCACAGGGTGCCCAGAGAAGCTGTGGCTGCCCCATCCCTGGAAGTGTCCCAAACCAGCTTGGACAGGGCTTGGAGCAACCTGAGATAGTGGAAGGAGTCCCTGCCCATGGCAAAGGGTGAGACAGGATGCGTTTTGAGGTCTCTGCAACCCAAACCATTCCAGGATTCACAATCTGACACGACCCACACAGCTCCGTGGACCAGCATCTCCCACTTTGCACACCAAGGGCACCAGCCCGGCCCTGCACCCATGCTCATCACATTCCACGTCCTTCCAGCTGGGAAGGAACCCTTCCTGCTGCTCCCAGGCCATCGCAGGGCAGAGAGGAGGGAGCAGCAGATCCACAGTGATTGAAGCTGCCAGCTGTGAAATCGCCACGGCGGCGGTGACAAGGTGAGGGATGACTTGAGACAGGCCAGGGCACAGGAGCTGGCACACTGTCACAGTAAATAATGGAAGGCCTGGAATCACCAGGCACACAGGGCCTGGGGCAAGAGCATCTCAGTTCATCAAAACGTGGAAAGGAACAGCCCAGTTTGGGTGTCACAGCAGCCCCTGGGAACGCGCTGGCGTTGGGGAAAACCTCACTGCTCATCAGAAGTTTTCTGAAACTTGGTGTTTCCAAGCCCTCCACTTCCCTCCTGGCTCAGGGAGAAGGTAGAAAGGAGCTGTTTCACCAAGGGAAGTGTTTCATCCAGGACTGCAGGGGCTCAGAACAGGGCTCACAGTGAAACACTTGAGAGGAGGAAGGAGCCCCAAGCTCTGAGTGCCCACGCGCCTGGGTTCAGTGTTTGGGGCTGCAGGAGCAGGGAGTGGAACTGCTGCCTGATAAAGGGCTGAGCCCTTCCACAGGCTGATAAGAGCCTCTCTTGACTCACCTGCAGGCTATGGCACAAATTATACGCAGTTCAGTGGCTGCATTTAATTCCACTCCCCTGTCCTGCTGTTGTTAGCAGGGATGGGCAGGGAGGCACGGACCAGTATCCCCCTTACCAGCACCCCAAACCCACCTCCTCTGGCCACAGACACAGAAATCCCCTGGGAATGGCTGTGGGAGCAGCAAACAGAATGCCCTGGGGGCTGGAGGGCTCCCCCTGGCTGGGGGGGTGCCCCCTGAGCTCGCTGCCTTCTGCATGACCCTGGGAATGCTGAGAGGGAAGGGACAGCCCAGGTGATGCTGCTGAGCTGGGGCTCCCCCTGGCACCCCCAGGACACCCCTGGCACCCCCAGGACACCCCTGGCACCCACAGTTTGTGGCACACACACTGGTGGCCTTGGGAGGAGAACCTGGGGTGACCCTGGGGTCCCCTGCCCACCTGAGGGGTGATTTAAATGTGAGCCAGAAAACAGAGCTGACACTGCTCAACCCCCCACCCCAGCTGTCCCAAATCACATCCATGGAGACACCTCACGTTTCTCTCCATACCCTACAATTGTCTCAAGGAAAGGAATAATTTTGCCACAATGATTCAATTTCAGATGGAAAGACACTGCCTGCAGAGCACAAATGGACAAGGCCCAGCACCAGGCCCCGGGCACCCAGGGAGCTGCTGGACGCCTTTGACACACGTTGTTTCTATCTAAATGTAAACCCAAGGAGCTTTTCTCTTTTCACACAGTCCCTGGGCTGAGAACTGACACCCTCACACTGGGCAGAGCTGGCTTTTTGATTTCTCTGTGCAGAAAATGGGGAGAAATAAAAGGGAAAGCTCACATTATTGGGCAATCTGCACCACGAGGGACCTGAGGGGCTAAAAGGAGCATCCTCTGCTGTTAAACCCCTTTTGGCACCAGCATCTCTGGCTGCTCCCACCAAACCAGTCAGACATGCACAGCAGGACCAGCCTGACCAGCTCAGAACCCCTGGCTGATGTATATTTCATCATCAATAAATAAAATACACCCTCTGCTTGGTTCTGAACACATTTCCAAACCAGATTCTTCCGTCCACACTGGGGGAGAGATTGCCCCAGAGCAAAGGACTGGCTCTGCTGGTGGGGCAGAACCCATGGTTTTAGAAGGCTGAGGTTGATCCCTGCTGACAGGGAGCCTGGATTAAAGGCTTCCCCAAGACAAGGGGATGGACAGGAGCTCACTCACTGATGCCTGGCACTCATCAAACCCACAGGGAGCTGCTCTCACTCCTGAAAATATTCTGCACATCCCTCACGGAAGGGGATTTCTAAACCTTCTTTTCCTTAAGAGGCTTTTTTTTCCCCCCAGCTAAATTTGTCTCAGAATTATCTGAAGACCTTAAAAGGAGATAAACAAAACCAGCAGTGCAATGATCCCTGGCACTCCAAAGGATTCCCAGGCCAGCACCACGTCCTTGTCACCACCTCGTGTTTTTGTTTGTGCTTTTGCTGTGACAACACCACCTCTGCTCGCTCCCCTCCATACCTCGAGTCAAGTGTAATCTAATTAGTGCAACTTGGATCCCTTTTTCTTCTAATAACCGAGCCCGCACCTGCAGAACTCATCCATCATGATTATTTTTAATTAAGCCGTTAACTCGCGGGGTTTTGGGAAAGTTTGAAGTGACAAAATTCGCCGGGTTGAAGGCTGGAGGGTGAGCACCGTGTAATGTAATCGGTGCGTGAGCAGCTGATGGATTCCCGAGGAATTGGCTCTTTTTAAAGGCAAAGCGGAATCACAACAGCCCTAATTAGCAAAAAAAAAAAAAAAGCCAAAGCAAACAAAAAAAACCAAAAGAAAACAAAAAAAAACCAAAAAAACCCAAACAAAAAACGCCCCAAAAAACTAAAAAAACCCCAAAACAACACACTCACAAAAAACCAAATAAAACCCAAAAAAACAAAAAAAACACAAAAAAACCAAAACAAAAACAAAAAAATCCAACCAAAAACAAAACAAGCCAAAAAACCCCCAAAACAAAAACAAAAAACCACCCCAAAAATAAAAAAAGCAAACAAAAAACCCCAAAAAACACAAAAAAACACAAAAAACCCAAAAAAACCAAAAAACAAAACAAAAAAACCCCAAAACAACAACACACCCACCAAAAAAAACACCCAACAAATAAAACCCAAAAAAACAAAAAACCAGAACAAAAACAAAAAAAACCCAACCAAAAACAAAACAAGCGAAAAAAACCCCAAAACAAGACAAAAAAGCCCCCCAAAAGAAAAAATAAAAAAACTCCAAAACAAAACAAAAAAGCCCCCCAAAAATTTAAAAAAAACAAAAAACCCCACAAAAACTCAAAAAACACACAAAAAACTCACCAAAAAACCATTTAAAAACAAAAAAAAAACCATAAAACCACGCACAAAAGAACCCTAAAAAAAAAAAAGAAACCCAAAAAAACCAAAAATGCCCAAGAAACACACACAAAAATACCCTTAAAAACCCATAAAAACCAAAAAACAAACAAAAAAACCCAAAAAAAACCACAAAAAAATCACACACACCAAAAAAAACACCCAAAAAAAACCCCTTTATAGGTTGCAAATGAGCAAAACCCCTAATCCTGGAGTTCCAGCTCTGTTGTGTTACATAATGTGGCCATAGCAGGGCCAGGGAATAAAGATCTGCCAGCACAAGTACCAGAAAAAAAATTTAAAAAAGGTTATTTACACTATTTACACTGAGGCTCTCACAAAAAACCCAACTTGTGAAGAATATCTTCACACCTGCGCTTCAGTTTTCTGTAAAATGAGTTAATTATTGTGTTGATGAGTTTCACGGCTTCATTAAAGGAAGCTGATTTTAGGACAGCACCCACCAGCCCCCCTGGTGTGCTTGGGGGAGGGTTCGGTGGAGCTGTGCTGGGCTCAGAGGGACAGGAGCAGACCCAGGAACTCCCTGGATTGTGCCTCAACCAGCCAGGGCTTCACCCCAGCTGGGCCAGCCCCTGGTTTTCCCTAGGAATTCCACCAAGAAAGCGCCTGGCTCTCCACAAGAAGAGACCTGAGCAGCTCCTGCCCATGGCCGGACCCCATTGCTGAGTTTTCCTCCCAGAGTCCTCATCCAGATGTTTAAATTTTGCCGTGAAAGCCAAACTCTGCAGGCAGCTCCGTCAGAGCAGCACAGCCAGCCCTATGCTCCCCTAGGAGCAGCCTCAGCAGGGAAATCCCAGACACTGGGACAGCCACTTGTGTCCCACATTCCT
>NW_005054330.1:311065-315721 GCF_000277835.1 Geospiza fortis | reverse complement strand
TCCATCCTTCCCAGCCCCTGTTCCATCCTTCCCAGCTTGCTCCACACTTCCCCAGCCCTTCTCCATCCTTCCCAACCCCTGTTCCATCATTCCCAACCCTTCTCCATCCTATCCCAGCCCTTCTCCATCCTTCCCAGCCCTGTTCCATCCTTCCCAGCCCTGTTCCATCCTTCCCAGCCCCTGTTCCATCCTTCCCAGCTTGCTCCACACTTCCCAACCCCTTCTCCATCCTTCCCAACCCCTGTTCCATCCTTCCCAGCCCTTCTCCATCCTTCCCAGCCCCTGTTCCATCCTTCCCAGCCCTTCTCCATCCTTCCCAGCCCTTCTCCACCATTCCCAGCCCCTCTCCATCCTTCCCAGCCCCTGTTCCATCCTTCCCAGCCCCTGTTCCATCATTCCCAACCCTTCTCCATCCTATCCCAGCCCTTCTCCATCCTTCCCAGGCCCTGTTCCATCACTCCCAGCACTGCAGCCTCCCCAGGGGACACGTGTAGGGGACAAGCACGAGCGTTTGTGCACACACGACGAACACAGAGAGCAGGGTTTGGGTTTAAGCTCCCCGAGCTGGAAATCCACCCCCTCACTCCTCACCATGGTCAGAGGACACCAGGGGGCTGGGGCTGGCCTGACAAGCTCTGGGTGCCAGCACAGCAGCTGAGAAACGAGGAGCTGCTGCAGGCTGGGATCCAGATTTTATTGGAAAAGGAGCTCCAGCTCCAGGGAGGAAACCCAGGATGTGCAGCCAGAGCAAAGGGAGTCCAGCAGGGCCAAGTCCTACAGCCATCATTACCAAACATGCTTGGAAAGTGTTCAAAACCCATCCTTCTTACAAAATTCATGAGGCAGAGCCATCTGCCTGGCAGCCAGCTCTCATCCCTGCTCCTCACTGGGTATTCCCTGCTGAATGGCACAAGGCTGCCTCCCAGGTGCCCTAAACTGGGTGGGAAAAGAAGGAGGGATGGAATGGAGACACCCTGAGCCTGGCTGGGGATGGTGGCATGGGGTTTTCCACTGATAAATGTGAGCTGTGAGAACAAAATACCTCCTGTTCTGTATATTGTGTATATATATATATATATATATCTACATATACAGGCAGCAGCTCTGAAACAAGACAGGATTTTTAACCCAATCTCTGCCAGGAATTTGTCCTTTCAACACCCCCCTTTAAACCTCAACAGTGTGTGGTAAAGTCCACAACCTCACCATGGTGTATTTAAATAAGTTTTTCAAAAATTGTTAGGAGCAGAGCACGACTTAAGTAATGTCAAGTGAATAATTCAGGCTGGATTTATAATTGATGGGGGATTTAGCAGGAGCAGAGCCATAAGTGGCTTTCTATTAACTATTGATGCTCCCCAGCAGGCTGGGCTGGGCTCCCTGATCACAGCTCTGCCCCATGTTTAATTCAAGTGCTCTTCAGAGGACACAGCCTGGGGGATGCCTCTGCTCCCAGGAATGTCACAGCAGCGCCTGGAGCCAGTTCCCATGGAGCAATCCCCATGGGGAAGCTGGGATGGGGAGCTGTGTCTGGGGGAGCCCCCCTGCTCCCTTCTCCTGCCAGAGGACCCCAAATATCTGAGTGTCTGGATAAACCCAGAGCCCTCAGTCCTGCCTCACAAGTTCAGCTGGTTTTCAGCTGTTTGTGTCTGATTTGAGGGAGGCGCCTCTAAAATCCCCTTTCAGACCTCTTTGCACGCTTTATCTGGGAGAGCACAAGAAGCTGCTGTGCCTCCCATCGCTCACATCCCCGCGTGAAACATTCAGGAAGCTGCTAAAAATACAGGCACAACCCCAAAAATACAGCAGAAAGAACCCACCCCCATCCCAACAGCCAGAGAATCCACGCTCCAAGCACTGTCCTCCCAGCAGAGCTGCAACAAACACCCAATATCACCCACAGCCACTGCTCCCCCAATCCCACAGGGATCAGGGAGCCCAGAATGCCCATGGCACCTCAGCAGAGCCTCTCTCTTCTCCATCCCTCCCACCCCATTCCATCCTTCCCAGCCCCTTCTCCATCCTTCCCAGCCCCTTCTCCATCCTTCCCAGCCCCTGTTCCATCCTTCCCAACTGTTCTCCATCCTTCCCACCCCTTCTCCATCCTTTCCAGTCCTTCTCACGGCTCTGCAGAGCATCAGAGGCTGAGATCCGACCCCATTCCATGCCCAGGGGAGGCTGGAGCAGGCAGGGCTGAGCCTGGCAGAGCAAGGACAAAGCCTGACCCTGGTGCAGGCAGAGGATTGGGAATCATTCCCACCACTCCCCTCGGCAAGGCTTGGCAGCCTCGGGGCAGAATAAATCCTGAAATCTCCTTGATTGCTAACTAAAAGATTATTGATAAAATAACTGCTCCTAATTCAGCCCTGCTGCCAGCAGAAGTGCAATATCTTTCAATTACCACTCGGGAGCGAGGCTTTCCCTTGGATTACTGGAAGAAGCAACATGAAAAGAGACTCTGGAAAGGGCTGGAAAGGGAAGGTGAATCTATTTCTGCTGCTCTCCAAAGCCAGCTGGGGCTCTGCTCACTCAGAGCAGGTTCAGCTGCTGGTTGGCACTGTCTGAGCTGCAGCCACGGGGAGGGTTTGGCAAAGCCAGGAGCTCCAGGAGGAGCTGGTGCTTGGGCTGAGCCTGGCACAGCCAGCCCTGGCACACCTCAGCACTCAGGGCCAGGGCATTCCCACCCACTGTGGTTCTGCCTGACACGAGGAGAACCAGCATGAGGAGCTGCAGGAATGACCTGAGCAACTTGGAATCATAGATTCACCTAGGATGGAAACACCTCCAAGGTCATCCAGTCCAACTGAAACCACATCCCCAAGCGCCACAGCCACATGGGAGCTGCATTCCCATGAGAGCAGGCAAAGCCACCTCCTTCCCACAAAAAAACCATGGAGCAGAATGAGTGTCCAGGCTCCCAGACCAGCCATGGAGAAAGGGAACACGAGGATCCTCAAGGACAGCTGTGGTTCAATGGTTTGGGGCTGCAGAGAGCTGCAAAGCAATTCCCTGCCCCTCCCAGAGGAGCAGCCCAGCAACAACTCCATCCCCAGACCAAGAGCACACAAAGGACCACAAAAAAATGAATTTCTGGAGCCCTCAAACCAACCCAGGGGCTATGAGGGGTCACCTCCAGCTGCAGCAAACCCCTGTGGCCATGCGACCCCCCCAAACCCCTGTGGCCATGGGACCCCCCCAAACCTCACCAGCTCCACGCGCCGGCGGCTGGACTCCAGCTCCCTCTGCACCAGCTCGTCCATGTCAGCCTTCATCTCCTGCATCCTCCTCTGGTAGTACCTGCTGCTCTCCCTCTCCCGTGCCTCCGACTCGGCCGCCTTCTCCAGCTCCTCTCCCATCTGGATGATGCTGTCCCGCAGGCGCAGCACCAGCACCTGGGGGGTGAGGGGAAGGTGAGCAGTTGGGGATCTCCCTGTGAGCACCAAGCCACTGCTGGCTGTCAGGAACCCCCTCACAGAGAGAGCAGCAGTGCCACCAACCCGCCTGGGCTGCCCCAGTGTCGGAACTCAGCGCATCCCTCCCGGTGTCCAGAGTTGCCAAGGACCCCGCCGGGGAGCTCAGAGAGCCTGGCACACTGCCCAGAACACCTGGGGATTTGATTTTGACCCTTGGAGTAAGTTGCCAGCTTTGTATGAGGACTTGAAAGTCACATGGGTTTGAATAGTGTAATAACAAAATAATCACAGGGTGAAAATGTAGAATTTAGGATTTTTTGTATGGGAGTTATGGGGACAAGATGGAGGAATCTGGGTGTGTCTCGCCTTTCTTCTTCTTCTTGCTCTCCATTTTCTGCAGCGATGTTGGCACTTTGGGATTGGTTTAGAGTAGAAGCTCACTGTCTAACACAGGTGATAGGTATTGGGAATTAAGTGTAAATATGTTATACATAGTTTGTAGTATAAAAGGACAGCGCCGCCTCAGGGGCGGTCAGAGTGCCTGTGGCTGCCTTGCTGAACAGACCTCAGCTGGGCAGAAAGAAAATTTTATAGATAAGAATTAATAAACAACCTCAAGACCGAAAAATGAGTCCAGACTTGTTCTTCAGCCGCACGGGCTGAAGCAGAGACATCCTGCACATCTCAGGGCAGCAAATATCAACAGCAACCTGAGACCCCAGCCTCCCCCTGTCCCTCCCAGCCCTTCCCAGGTGCTCCTGTCCCCACAGGTGGGGCAGCGGCACTGCCAGGTGACGAGGGGGTACCTCGAAGCGCTTCATCTGCACGGCCTGGAAGTCCAGCTGGCTCTCCAGGTCGCGGATCCGAGCTTCCTGCCGGCTGACGATGGAGCGCTCGGCCGGGCACTGCTCCAGCTGGGCTGCCCTGGCCTGAGCTGCCTGCAGCTGGGAGAGCAGGGGCTGTGTCAGCATCAGCATCCCCAGCCCCTCTGCTGGACCCCTCTGCTGAGCCCCTCTGCTCATTCCCTCTCCTGATCCCCTTTCCTGAACCCCTCTCCTGGACCCCTGTCACAGACATCTTTTACGAAAAATCCTTTCCTTAGGATTTTTCCTCCTGAGAAGCTGAGAGGCCTCAGGAACAAAATGTAAACAATGGTTATCTGCTGCTGTGGAATGCAACAGGTGGGTCTGTGATTGGTCTCATGTGGTTGTTTCTAATTAATGGCCAATCACAGTCCAGCTGG
>NW_005054330.1:305426-311033 GCF_000277835.1 Geospiza fortis | reverse complement strand
ATTCTTAGCCAGCCTTCTGATGAAATCCTTTCTTCTATTCTTTTAGTATAGTTTTAATATAATATATATCATAAAATAATAAATCAAGCCTTCTGGAACATGGAGTCAGATCCTCGTCTCTTCCCTTATCCTGTGAACACCATCACAGACCCCTCTGATGGATCCCTCTGCTGATCCCTCGGCTGAACCCCTCTCTTGATCCCCTCTGCTCATCCCCTCCCCTGGACCCCTCCCCAGTCCCTCCCATGCCCTGGGGGTCTCTCCTGGCCCCTGAGCTGCTGTGGCCAAGCACTGCCCTCCCTCCCCAAAGAATTCCCTGCTGCTGGAGCCTCACAGAACAGGCCTGACACCGAAGTGTGGCTCTGAATGGAGAACCTGCTGGCCAGGGACACGTGTCTGGGGCCCCTCTGCTCCTCTCTCCTCACACACTCTTTGAGGACAGCAGGTGTAAAAATTCACAGTCTTTGTGGAAAGCTGCCTGGGCCAAGCTGTTTCCTCAGTTCTTACACCGAGATCTCCAAAGGAAACTGCCCTTTTAGTGATCCCGGGTTCAGATTTTGAATTTGACCTAAAACTACAGGAATTTGTCTCCTTTTATCCAGCCTATCTCCAAAGCACCACCCGCTCCTCCTGCTTCTGATTCCTGGGCAGCTTAGCCACGCTCCAGTAAAGCACTTCACTTAATGGGATTACTCATGTGTTTAAAATTAAATCCCTCACTCCAGGAGAGCTGGCACAGCCTCAGAGGCAAGGAGGTGCAGCCCCTGGCTGGTGCCCACCCTGGGGTCAGCCCATCCCAGCCAGGGCAATTCAGCAGGGGAGGAGAGAGAAACCAGGCTGTGAATCCCAAAAACTCTGCCAGGGAAAAATTTCTCCAGCCTAAAGAGGTCCCACTCCGCAGCAGGGGTGCCACAGGCTGGGCAGGAATTACGTTTTCCTGCAGGAATTACCTTCTCCTGCAGGAATTACCTTCTCCTGCAGGCTCTGCTTTTCTTTCTTCACATCCTCCACCTGCGTCTGCAGCTCCCGGATCTGAGCGATGTCTGCGGCCGACTGCAGGAACAGAAAATGTGGAGTGGGAGCAGCAGGGCTCCGAGCAGAGGGCTGGTTCCTGCCTGAATTTCCTGCCACTGGGACACTGAGCTGCTCCTGGACTGCCCTGATGGAGCCTCATTCTCCCAACTCACTGCAGCATCCCTAATTTTTGAAACAAGTATTTGTGGATCAGGATTCTCCTGGTTCCAGACACAGGCTCCTGGATCCCTAGCACCTCTGCAAGGAGCACCAGACTCTGAACTGTCAGCCTGGCCCCCTCCCATGGGAGTTTTGGGGTCCCTCAGCTCCCAGGATAATCCTTTGGGAGAGCCTGACATAGTTTGGATATGGCACTGGAAGCCCCAGGGCTGACTGACAGTGCTTTTCAACCTCTAGAGGAAAAAATGGTGAAAGGAAGAATAAAAACAACCCAGAGGGACAGCTCTAGGATTCCCCAGGTGTTGAAACCAAAGGCAAAACACCTCTTGAAAGAAAATTAAAAACTGCAGGTGAGAGGACCTGGTGCTGTGAGCCTTCCCTTCCTCATCACAGCATCTCTGTGGCTCCTCACCACTGTGCACCCCCAGGTGCCACCACCTGCTCTGTGCCAGCCTGCAGGGCTTTCTGAGAGCCCTCCCAGGGCTGGAGAGGCTGCCCCAGCCCCTACCTGGGCGATCAGAGCTTTGTGCTTTTCCATGAGCTCGTTCAGGTCCTCCTGGTCCTCGTCGATGCGTTTCAGCAGGTCGGCTCGCTCGTGCTGCAGCTGGAACAGCTGCTCGTCCACCTGCAGGAGGACCCACAGCTCCTGCTTCATGGATCCCACCAAATCCCCTCTGGAATATGCTGCCAACAGCCTCCAGCCCATCAGAGAGACAGGGCAGGAAAGTGGGATGCTGCTCCCTCGCAGGAATTTTGTCCACCCCATTAAACCACCCCGAGGGGTGTTGCTTCCAAACAGCCCCAGTGATTTAGTGAGGAATATCCTTGGAGACTCAGTAAATTCGCTGGGATATCGTGTAAATATCCTCAGAGGTGTAATTAACACTGTGAGGTGATTTATTAACCACTCTGGTAGTGCTGATTTAGGAAACCATCTGCTGATTGCTGCCAAAGCCCCCGAGGTGGGACTGTGCCCTCCCACCTGCCCTGCCCTGGGACATCTCCAGGAACCCACCAGGGTCTTGCTTCTGCTGAGGGTCTCCAGCTCCGTGTGCAGGTTCTCCAGCTCCTGGGCTGCTGTCTGCTGGCATCTCTGGGCCTCTGCACACTTGGCTTCACTCTCTTCCAACTGGGAAAAGTTGCAGGGGATCATCATTAAAGGAGCAGGAACCACATGCCGATGGTGCTGTCCCCGTGCTTATTCCCACTTTCACAGGGTGTCACCCTATTTTTTTTAAGTTCTTCTAAACCTTCTGATGTTTGCACTCTTGTAACGAACTTTCTCACGCACTTCATGTAAATAACTGATTGTTTTGCATTCTTTTATGGAGGAGGAGAAAGTTGATGGACTGTTGGTTTGTCCGGTGTCATTGGAGAGGTGGCACTGTCACCCTCCAATCCGCTGTCACTTTTGGAAATCTATAAATGTTGGAGTCAGAAATTAAACTGCCCTCTTTTTTACCTTGGAGAGTCCAGCGTCCGTGTTGTTTTATTTCATGTCCTAGAGCGACAACAGGGCATTTTTCCCTGCTAAACAACACAGAAATCTCCACGTTTTAAACCCCTGCTGCTCCTCAGCTTGTCTGCTCCTGGTTGGCACCTCCCAGCTCAGATCCCAACACCACCGCCTGTCCTGGTGAGTCCAGGCACATCCTCCCTCCTCCTCGGCCAGGCAGAGCTGGGATCATCAATTTGCAAAATTATGTGAATTACACGTAATTCCTGATTAGAGCAATTCATGATTCGGGGGTTTGCAAATGGGCTTTTCACGTGGCGTAAATTGCATTTGCAAATACACGTGGAAGATCCCATTTATAAACGCTCGTTTGCTCTCGGGTTTTGCAGCTCAGCCATTGAGATCGCGAACGATCTTCAATGGGCTGCAAACATCTGGGAGCTGCAGCGTCATCCCCAAAACTCCCCCCTTGCCTGGGCGGAGGAGTTGTCGTAGGCTGTACCTGAACATCCAGTTCCTTCCCCTGCTCGTTGGGGTTTCTTTTTCTCTACGAAAAAGAAAAATAAACCCCTCTGCTCACTGCTCATTTCCTGTGGAGTTCCAGGGAGCAACGGGAAAAGCTGCACACCATGGTGAGAGTTTGAGAATTTTTTTTTTTTTTTACTTTCTTTTTTATCTCTCACCCTCAAAAAAAAATTTAAAAATAAAAAAGTGGGGGGAATAATGGAATACTATCACTGGAGCAATCCTCAGCTGGTTTCCCTCCATTTTTTGGGAGGATTGAGACCTCTCACTAGAAAAGGAAGAACTTTCTTCCATCAGCTGTAAAAAAGTCTCTGTTCCTTGCTGGGATGAGTTGAAGATGCCACTCAGATCAGCTCCTGGTTTTATGGCCTTTCCCACCTGTCCAGCTGCATCCCCACTCATGGACTGGCCTCTTCCCTGCCACAATTCCCACCAAACTCCTGAGAATTCCATCAGACAGAAAAGCATCTCCAGGACCCCTCATTAAACATCAGCTTCCAATTCACTTGGTGTAATGGAATTTTCCCACTTGGGAAGAATAAATTGAAATTCCCCCCCAAAAAATGCATAATGTATGAACTGTGGAACAACATTAGTTTGCTGTGAACACCATCTGTTAAATACCTGCATAAAATGGATGCCTCAGCCTTATTAAGAAACAATGCTGCACTTTCAGCCATATGGATTTTGATTAACGGAAATGTAACATTTTAGCAAAGTTTTTCTTCTCGTGCAGGTCCGTGGGCTGCTGGTAGGATGCATTGGCTTTTGAGAAAGTCGTCATGAATGCCATTAGAAATTGTTTCAGCTTAAAGGACAGGATAATCATGTGGCATTTTAAGCACAGGCAGAGCCTCAGTGTTGGTGGCACAGGAAAAAGTCCACATTCCCAAAATCCAGGCTGTTTGCTCTTCTCCAAACACAAGGGAGATGAGCAGAGGACATGGAATCACAGGGACAGAGAGTGACCTCCTGCCTTGCTGTGGGGGCTGGGGTGTGCAGGGAGCCAGAATCCCAGAATCCCAGAGTCGTAAATGTTGGGAAAGACTTCCAAAGTCACCAAATCCAGCCTGTGCCACCAGCCCAGAGCACTGAGTGCCACATCCAGGAATTCCTTGGACACCTCCGGGGACGGGGATTCCAACCCACCCTGAGCAGCCCCTTCCAAGCCCTGACCACCTTTTCCATGAGGAGATTCCTCCTGATTTCCAACCTGGCACAGTTTGATGCAGTTTCCTCTCCTCCTGTCCCCGTTCCCTGGGAGCAGAACCTGACACCCCCAGGCTGTCCCCTCCTGTCAGGAGTTGTGCAGAGCCACAAGGTCCCACCTGAGCCTCCTTTTCCCCAGGCTGAGCCCCTTTCCAGCTCCCTCAGCTGCTCTCTCCATGACTTTACTCTCTGGAGCAAAGACTTAATTCCCCAGATAATGCCCAGCTCATTATTCCCCAGAGAGATGGGGCTGGACATGATGGGATGGGCAGAGGGAGCACCTCAGCATCCATGAAGGTCCCTCAGATCAGCACATGGAAAGGACCTGAGTGCACAGCCCTGCCACATTTCCCTCTCACCAGGGACTGGGAAAAAACAGGGGCAGTGCAACCTCTCCAGCCCCAAAGTGGGATTTGGGAAAAAATGAGGGATTAATGAAGCGCAGCACTACAGCACTGGGTCAATAATAATATTTAACAACACAAGAGTGCAAAAAAATGGCCATTCCCAGTGTGGCCTGCCCCAGCCATGGCCATCTCCTGCCCTGGACATCCAGGTAAGGGCATGGACACACCTCTGTCTCCATCAGGCCCAGCTCACCTTCCCCTTCTCCCCCAGCACAGGTGGGAGCAGCTGCTGCTCACAGCTGTTATTTATGCACAACGACCCTCCCAGTTACATTTGGGTGTTGCTGGAGTTGCTCGTGCCTCCAGGTTCGTTGGTTTCCAGGTGAAATGTGCAGAACAGATTAATTTCTGAGTGGTTCCAGCGGGCCAGCATCTTTAGCTGAGCCCCTGCTTGGCACTTGGGAATACACAGCCCACGAGGGGATGGACAGCCCCGTGGTGCCCCTACCCATGGCAGGGGACTCAGAGCTCACCCTGGGGTCGGGGATGTCCCCAGTGTGGTGGCACAGAGCTGGCACAGGCTCCCCAGGTCACTCAACAGCGCCGAGCTCAAATCCCCCCCATCCCTCTCCCGCTTCCAGCATCCCTATGGCAACGCCGCCCCAGCCCGGCCGTAGGAGACGCGCAGAAACGCGCCAAACAGAAGGTAATTAACAGGAAAAAAAGGGAAAAAAAGGGGGGAAAAGGGAAAAAAAACCCCACTCCACCAGCGTTGCCTTAATTACAGGGAAGCGCTCCTTTTCCAAGGAGACTCTCCAATGCGTCAGCGCTCAGTTAACCGGGGCAGCGGGGGATGCTCCCTGCGGCCTCCCCGCT
>NW_005054330.1:294990-305125 GCF_000277835.1 Geospiza fortis | reverse complement strand
CAGGGGGTGTCTGAGCCCTGCTGGCCCCTGGAACCTCCATCAGCACCTCCCGCCACGCCCCCAAAGCGTTCCCCGCTCAATTTAGGGACATTTTGGTCGGCTACACCAGAGTGAACACCTCCAGGATGTTCCATGCTTTCCCCCATCAAAGAGATGCTCCCCTGATTTGCCCACCCCTGGTCCCCACGAGTCACATCCCCCGCTGTGGCCACCCCTGTGGGCACAGCCTGGCTGCAGAGCCACAAGGAATACCTTAAAAAACCCACCCTCAGTGCTCCCCCCCAAGAGAGAGGGAGAGAGCAACCATGGTTACAGGGATAAAGGAATTAGGAAGCCACCAAATAAACAGGGACATGGTTTCAGCGCTCGATTTCAGCATCACTGAGGTGTAAGAGCATTTTCCATTTAGGTTGTTTTCCACGGCTCTCGTTTCAAAACCCCTTTCCTTCTCCCATTTTCTGTTCACTGGCTGAAATCAACTGTGTGGATTTGACCTTGTGGCCTGGTTTAGAGCTGGCTGGAATTTGCTGGAACAAGAAATCATCGGCATCTCCATTTCCTTAATTAGTTTTCTGGGTTGGATGTTTTCTTCCCATTTTTTAATGAACTGTCCTCTGCAAACCACAGGGTGTTTGCAGCACCACCACTGCTGCTCTGCCATCCCTCCAGCTGCATCCTGGACACTGCTTACATCATTTTCCTCTTGCTCAGGGTCTCTCCACGACCACAGGGGATAAATTTGGAGCTGTGGTGGGAACCAGCTGCCCCCTCCCAGCAGTGCAGCCCAGGATTTTTAAGTGACAAAGGCAGGATTTGATTTAGCTGCTGCAAGCTGTGGTTGTGTCTCACAGCAATCCCAGCTGCATGGCCTCATCTCCCCTTCTCTTACACCAGGACTGCCCTTGGGGGGCTGGAGGGGAAGGGGCCTTTCCTCCTGAGCCCCCCCAGCTCCTGCTGCCTCCTCATCCATCTCAGCTCCCCTCCCCTGAACAAGCAGGACACGTTGGACTGTTGTAACAATCCCCTGCTTTGATACAGCATGTGCTTGGGATACAATTCCTCTGCAACGAGCAGGATTGGATAAACTGCTTTTCTTGGCAGCTGGATGCACTCCAGTGCTAGACCTGGCTAGTTTGACTCTCATGAAACACCAGGAAAAAGAACACACCTCCTCCTGCTTGGATTATTCTCCTGTACATAAAGGAACAATTCCCCTCTGTGGGTCCTTGGTGGGACCATGCAGCTCCTGTGTGATCCCTGCAGTCCCAACACCTCCAGATCCCAGTGCCTGCTGTGGCTGGGTGGCATCTGGGACAGAAGAGGGACAGAGCCCCACGAGCAGCTGCACGTGCACCAACACCAGGCTGCTGCTCTCGCTGCACTTTATCCCCACCCCTGTTTTTAGGGCAGGGCTGTCACAGACATCTTTTATGGAAAATCCTTCCCTTAGGATTTTTCCTCCTGAGAAGCTGAGAGGCCTCAGGAACAAAATGTAAGCAATGGTTATCTGCTGCTGTGGAATGCAACAGGTGCATCTGTGATTGGCCCATGTTGGATGTTTCTAATTAATGGCCAATCACAGCCCAGCTGTCTCAGACAGAGAGCCGAACCACAAGCCTTTGTTATCATTCTTTCTGATTCTATCTTTCTGATGAAACCTTTTCTTCTATTCTTTTAGTATAGTTTTAATGTCATATATATCATAAAATAATAAATGAAACCTTCTGAAACATGGAGTCAGATCCTCGTCTCTTCCCTCATTCCAAGAACCCCTGTGAACACCGTGACACAGAGCAGCCCCTGGGAGGGCACTGCCCCCTTACCTGCTCACACAAGGTGCCAATGAGCCCTTCCAGGTCCTGCTTCTCGTGCAGCACCATCTGCCTCTGCTCGTGCTCCTGCTCCAGCTGCATCTCCAGCTGCCGCAGCTGCGTGGGACAAACCCAGCCCTGCTCAGTGCCCGGCCACCCCTCAAGGTGCCAGCAGGGCACAGCCCCTGCCCAGGTGGGGGTTTGGCAGGGCACCAAGGTCTCTGCAGCCAGCACTGGGGACCAGGAATAGCCCACGTCCCCTGGAGCACCTCCTGTCCCCAGCAGTGCCAGTGGCAGGGACCTGCAGGACACTGGGGACAGGATGGGCTGTTTGAAGTACACCCAGACGTGCCCAAAGGCTGCCCCTGCAGCTCTGGAATTCGTGTTTGCACCCATCAACCTCATGGCTTCGAGGAAAGGCTATTTTCTGCAAATCATCCCCAAAAAACATGAAACGCTGGAGTTGGTGCCCTTGGTGTGACTCTGGGGTTACTGGGAGCAGTGGGGCCATGTGCTGCATCACGTGTGGCTCTCACACACTGTCCCCAACAGCCCCTCCAGCATGGCAGGGGCTCAGCCCTGCCCCAAAGCCTGATCTGCACACCTGGGATGTGACTGGGGCTCAGCCCTGCCCCAAAGCCTGATCTGCACACCTGGGATGTGACTGGGGCTCAGCCCTGCCCCAAAGCCTGATCTGCACACCTGGGATGTGACTGGGGGCTCACACTAAGGTGATGGTGGGAAAGCAGGAACATGGACCCCTGGAAGGGCTCCTGGGGACATGGGGAGCTCTGGGGAGCACCCAGCATCCAACCTACCCTCTTCTGGCAGGACTTCTGCGTGTCCTCCAGCTCCTCGTCCTTGTCCTCCAGCTCCTTCTGGTGCATCTGCTTCATCCTCTCCATCTCCAGCTCCAGCCTCTCGTGGAGCTGAAACCCCCAGAGATGATGCACAGCCCCGAGGGGTGAGGATGGTGTTGGGCTGTCCAAGAAGGGACAGACCCCCCTGGTCCCCCCAGCCCCACATTACCTGCTCCAGGTGCTCCACAGCAGCTGTCTGCCTCTCCAGCTCCTTCTTCTGCTCAGCAGCGCTGCCCTCCAGGTCCCAGAGCTTCTTCTTGAGCACAGGCACCGTGTCCATGGCCCCGGGGGTGCTGAGCTCCTGCACTCAGCCAGCCAGCACAGCCACCTGCTGCTCCAGCCTGGCCACCTCGGCCTCCTTGTGCTGGGCAGAGCAGGGTCAGAGCCTGGACACTCACAGCCCGCTCTCAGAACCCACAGCATTCCCAAAAACATCATCCCAACCCCCTGGAGCAGCAGCAGGGGTTGGGCAGCCCCTGTCCCACACACTGAGGGCCCCATCCTCACCTTTCCCTCTTGATCCTGAGCTCACTTTCCCACTGCCCTGGGGTGTCCCTGCAGTCCAGGGACATGCAGGACACTGGGGACAGGATGGGCTGTTTGAGGCACACCCAGACGTGCCCAAAGGCTGCCCCTGCAGCTCTGGAATTTGTGTTTGCACCCACCAACCTCATGGCTTTGAGGAAAGGCTATCTTCTGCAAATCATCCCCAAAAAATGATGGTGGGGGGTGCTGGCAGCAGCCCTGGGGGTTCCCCCCACCCCAGCAGCTGTGCCAATGGCACCACAGTGGCATCTAGTGCAGCACCATCCCATGGGGCACAGACAGCACCATCCCCAAGGTGGGATTGGGGGTAGGATGTGAGGAAGGGCACAAGTGACCCCAGGGAAAACAGGGGTGGCCCTGATTAGCTGAATCATGGTGGGGGGGGTCACTTATACATAGCAACATCCCTTCTGGCAGGAGATTTAAACACACCGAGCTGTGCTAGGAGAAATTGGAATCAAGTTTCCTGATTGCCTCTGCTCTAATTGCAAAGGTAATCAGCGCTGCTTCCAGAACTGGGTCCAAGACAGCAAAGTGGGGTCTCCTCTCACCTCCAGGCTCTGCTGCAGTTTGCCCATCTCCCAGCGGATGCTGGTGTTCTCCTGGGACAGCTTCTCACGGAGGCTCTTCTCGAAGGCAGATTGCCCCAGGGCCTGGGCTAGCTGCAGGTCAAACCTGGAGGGGAGCACAGCAAGGTCAGGAGGGACACACGGACCCCACGCACCCCGCTGGACAGGGCTGGGAGCAATGTGGGGCGGTGGAAGGAGAATATTCATAGGGAATATTCCATAGGGATGGAACTGGGTGAGCTTTAAGGTCCAAACCCAGATCAGTCTGGGCTCAGACTCTGTGTCAGTCACACAGCAATGGGATGGAAAAATGACTCCCAGCAGCTGAAAGAGATAAAGAACCAGCTCCACCCTTACAGCAGCTCTGTGGTGGTGTTTGCAGGGGTCCCAGGACGAGGGAAGAGATGAGAATCTTGACTCCATGTTTCAAAAGGCTGATTTATTATTTTATGATATATATTGTATTAAAAGAAAATTATAGACTAGAACTATACTAAAAGAATAGAGAGAAAAGGATTTCATCAGAAGGCTTGAAAGGAGTAGAAATGGAATGATAATAAAATCTTGTGACTGACCAGAGAGTCCGAGACACCTGGACTGTGATTGGCCATTAATTAGAAACAACCACATGAGACCAATCACAGATCCACCTGTTGCATTCCGCAGCAGCATACAATTATTTTTTACATTTCGTTTCTGAGGCCTCTCAGCTTCTCAGGACAAAAGATCCTAACAAAAGGATTTTTCATAAAACACCTCCGTGACACAGCTCCTCACCCACCCCAACCCTCCCCATTCCCATTCCCTGCCTCCTGCTCCAGCACCCCCAGCCTTCTCCATTCCTCACCTCTTCTGCCTCTTCTCCAGCTCGTGGCTGCGGCTCTGCTGGCTCGCGCCGCCTGGCACGCTGCCCGCGCCTCGGCCAGCTGCGGGGGGACACGGAGGGGCTGTGGGGGCACGGAGGGGCGCACCGACCCCCCGCACCCCACAGAGGAGGGACATGGAGGGGGGATGTCGTAGAGCCCATGGTACGGGCGGCCCGCGGAGGGGGGACACGTGGGTGCCACACAGGAGGGACACCATAGAGTCCATGGCACACGCAGTTCACAGAGGAGGGACCCCACAGCACACACAGCCCATAAAGGAGGAATCCCACTGACCCCACAGAGGAGGAATCCCACTGACCCCACAACACACGCACCCCACAGAGGAAGGACCCTTGGACCCACACACCCCACAGAGGAGGAACCCCACACACCCCACACCCCCTGGATAAGATCCCCACCAGGACTCAGCCCAGGGTTGCTTCAGCCAGAGATTTTTCACCAAACAAGACCAACCCGAGGTGCTGTATCCCCTCCAGCTCCAGGCACCCCCCGAGTGCCTGCAGCATCCCAGCCCTTCCCGCTGAGCCAGCAGAGCTGCCCCGGGGCGATTCCTGATCCCATTTCTCTGCAAAAAGGACTGGAATCCCCAAGGATTCCCGTTGTGTTTGGGACAGACACTCAGAGCTCTCCCACACCAGGGAATGGAGTCGTTAAGGAATGACTTTAAATAAGCAAAAATCTTGCATTAATGAAGCCTGTAATTCCAAACTAACTGAGAGCAAATGGGCTGCTTCGCTTTACCCAAGCTCCTAAGACTCAGCTTCTTTCTTATTACTATTTAATGTACCATGAGAAATCTTTATTTCTTTGTTTTATCCTTATGGGGAGTGACCTGGCTCGCAGGCACTGCTCAGGGAAGCACGTTGGCTTTTTCCCTCCTCAGGGCAAAGCTCGGGAGCTGCCAGCTCTTTGTGTGACAGATGGGGAGAGCAGAACCCTGTACAGCTCCCAAAGCCAGAGCAGCACCAAGTCCCACCACTGAAAACCCCCTGCCCACAGCTCCTCACCCTCTGCCCACGCTCACACTTGACCAAGGTGGAATTTTGCTATTTCTGAGGCTCAAACCTGTAGGAAATATCTGTTTTGCCCCGGTCAGTGGGAGCAGCAACAAGAAGCAGATGCAATGCTGAGCCTCAACCCTGCAAAGCTCCTGGGAGCAGAGAGAGGAATATCCCTAGGATCGCCCTGCAGCCGTGGGTGTCCCTGTCCCCTGCTGGGCTGGCAGCACTTGCCTTTTGCTCCAGCCCTGTCCTGGTGCCCAGCTCTGCCTCCAGCCGCTCCTCCAGCTGCGCCAGCCGCTTCCGCAGGAAAACGATCTCGGTCTGGGCACAGTCAAACCTCACCTGCCACTCGTCCTCTGCCAACGAGAGACACCCAGGGTGGCTGCTGGGGGCCTGACCAGCCCCTGTGGCCCTGCTGGGGGCAGGGGAGGGGACGCACAAGGGACTGACACCAGCACAGAGTTTATGGGGCACGGATCTGCTTTGTGTGCCCCATTCACACCGAGCATGTGCCCCAGGACGGGCACAGCTTGTGTGCCCATTCCATCCCATCCCATCCCAGCAGTGCCAGCAGCACCCTGGGGCACAGCACACCAGCCCCATGCCAGAGCCAGAGCTGTGTCCCCAAGCTGTCACAGCCAGCTCCCGCTGGATGAGCAATGCAGGGTGACAGAACGTTCTGGAGAGGCCAGGGGCTGCAGAGTGGCACTGACTGGGGGGGACAAACCTCTGCCCTCTTCTCCAGGTCAGGCTGGATGCCCAGAGCACGCACTGCCTCCAGAGGGACATCCCTACCTCCTCCAGAGCCGCTGATCTTCATCTCACGCAGCTGCACCAGCTGCTGCGCCTCTTCCAGCTGCTTCTCCACCGACTCCAGCTTCTTCTGCACTTGGTCGTGTTTGCTCTGGGGAAGGGAGGAAGGGAGCAGCTCTACCCAGCTCTGGGGCACTCGGGAGGGCTGTGCCAGGGGGATGGCAGGGCCACTGTCACCGCACAGGGCTCGGGGCTGTGGTACCTGCAGCTCCTGCAGCTCGCGGGTGCCCCGCAGCCGCTCCGCCCGCTCCCCATCCAGGGCCTGGCAGGTGACATCGCCCTTGTAGCGCTCATCCGACAGCTCCGTGGTCAGGTCGATGATCTGGGGGAGCAGGGGGGCACTCTGGGCATGGCAGAAGGGGGTTCTGCCGTGCCACAGCCATCCTGCCAGCTCTGCCTGGTCTCAGAAGTGCACAGCAGCCCTGGCCAGTGTCACCAGTGGGAGCCCAGGCTCCTGCCTGGCAGCTGCCTGTGCCACGCTGCCTGCACTGCAGGGCTCACCACAGCTCTCCATTGTCCTACGTTATTGCATTAAATTTCCTTTGAAACCAGGAGCAGAAGGGGAGAATTATTAATCCAGAAAATCAATTCCGTTTTCCGCAGAGCAGACGGGCACATGGTCCTTGCTGCTCAGCCAGTCCAGCGAGGGGCTGCAGAGCCACAGGGAAGCACAGCATTCCAACACTGCTCTCCTGCGCCTGACAGCATTTTAAGGCACCTCACATTGTGCAGGCTCCTTAGGGAGTCCCACAAGTTTAACCCAGTAAGCAAATCCCACAGGATTTCTCTCCCTGGTGTTTTCCTAGGTCTGCCCTGAGGCAGTTGCCTCGCTCAGCATTCCCAAAGGGCTTAAACTAAACCATCTTTGCCCCCTTCCCGGGGATGAGGAGGGTCCTGGCCTTGGGGGATGTTGGCTGCAGCCTAGACCCAGCTCAGCCCTGCTGCAGCCAAGGGAGTGGGAAAACCCAGGGTATTTATAGAAACCTTGGGAGCTCCTTCTCCTCGTGATGCTTGGCAAAATCCCAGGCACAATCACAAGGAGCTGTGCATCTGAGAGCAGAGCCCACAGAGGACCAGCAGCCAGCTGGGAACATGAAACCCCAGAATGGTTTGGGCTGGAAAGGACCTTAAAGTCCATCCAAAGCTTTAAGGGACAACTTCCACCAGCCCAGGTTGCTCCCAGCCCCATCCAACCTGGCCTTGGACATTTTCAGGGATGGGGCAGGCACAGCTTCTCTGGGCAGCCTGGAGTGTTGCCAGCCTGGAATTCTGCAGCTGGACACTGCAGAATCCTGTCCAGAATCCTGTCCAGGGCACCACCCCTGGCCACGGCTCCTCCTGCTCTGCTGGAACTGCTGCTCCTGTTCATCCCCATCAGCTCCCATCCCAACCTGGCCAAACAGGGCTGTGGCAGAGGTTTTGGGGTCTGTATCAGCTGTTTTGGGGTCTGTACCAGAGGTTCTGGGGCTGTACCTTGCTCTCCAGACTCTCTGTAGTCTGTCTGAGCTCGCTGCACGCCTGCTCGGATTTTTCCAGCTTCCTTCTCAGCGCCACCAGCTCCTCCTAGGGAAGATTGGAAAAAAAACACACACACACACACAGAGTTCCAGCATCCTCGGCTTATTTATGAAAACCTTGTTTTCTGCTCAAAATAAGTGGAAGAGACATAGCTGCCTTATTAATAAAATTTACCAGGCAACTTTGAAGGCTGCTCACTGCAAATTGCCGGGACTACAGCTCCTGACATGAATTCCATCGGAGGGAATGTCAGCTTTGCTGTGTGTGGAGCATGTTTTATGAGAGAGCAGCAAGCCTCAAAAGCCTGGAATGAACAGCCAGGGGCCTGGATCATGCCCAGGGAGTGTCTCAGGGCCCTGGCAGGTATCAGAGCACGGTGCAAAGGCACGGTGTTGGCTGTGATTCCTTCCCAGGCAGCAGGAGCTGCTCTATGCAGCCTTGTCCTGCTTTGATGTCCAACACCGAGCGTGCAAAGTGGTGATAAAAACTGAGGTTAACAGATGATGGGGCCTGATGGATCCCAGGTGGGCTTGGAGACAAAAACAGAGGCTTGGGCAGCTTTTATTTCATCTGAGCCAGCCTGAAAACAGCTTGTTCAAACCTCGCTAAGGCAAGAGGAGGAGCGGGACTGCAGGGAAGATGGGAATTCAGCACAGGTCTGAGAGGGTGCAGAGGGGTGAAAGGAACCTTTCCTGGGACAAAAAATGTCCATTAGCATCTCCCATCACCCAGGGCAACACAGGTGGATGCCGGCACAGCAGTGGGGACAGCACAGAGTGGAGTCCCCTCTGTCACAGGGGTGTCTGAATGCTCATCTCTCAGCAGCCCACAGGCTGACAAACCCATCCCCAGGGGTTTGGCTCAGGGGACACAGCCCCTGGAGCTTGCAGAGGGCACGAGGAGGGCAGTGGGGGATCCCTGGCGTGGGGTTTGGCTGTGGGGACACGGTGTGTTTGCTATTGTCCCTCTAAGCAAGAAGTCACTTCTCCCTCCACAGCCCTGCAGAACATGCGACACCGGGCTAAGAACTGATGGCAACTTCTGGACGGTGGGAAAAACATCTTTGCTGGGCAGAAGTGACTTCCAACTTGAGCAATCCACCAGGCAGAGCCCCTAAAGCACCCTGTCCTGTTACTGTTCTAAGTTCTTCTAAGCCTTCTGATGTTTACACTCTTGTAATGAACTTTCTCACGCGCTTTTCTCTAATTATTGTTTTACATTCTTTTCTGGAGGAGGAGAAATTTGACGGACTGTTGGTTTGTCCAGTGTCACTGGAGAGGTGGCACTGTCCTCCTCCTATCCACTGTCACTTTTGGAAAAATCTATGAACGTTGGAGTCAGAAATTAAAACTTCCCTTCTTTTTTACCTTGGAGATTCCAGTGTCTGCGTCATTTTAATTCATGTCCTGTAGTGACATTGTCCTGTCCTGTCCCACCCATCCCAGCCCTTGGCACTCACCTCCTTAGCACGGAGCTGCTCCTCGCCGAGGTTCACACTGAGCAGGGGCCGCAGGTGGCTCAGCAGCTGCCACCAGGGCCAGTGCCTGACTGCCTGGAACACCTGCAGGTTCTTCTGGATGCAGCGGATGGCCAGGCACTGGATCTGTGGGGACACAGCAGGGATCACCCCCACCCAGCCAGGAAAAACCAGGCTGGGACACCGGGCTGGACAGGGAAAGGTGGCAAAGGAGCTCAGGGATGGCAGCACAGCAAGTCATGCCTACAAGGGAAAGCTTCAAAGGAGCTCAAAGAGCTGTTATTTGGGTGCCATATCCCAGGTGTGGGCTCAGGTGTCCCCAGCCCACAGGATGGGTACCTTCAGTCTCTTGAACTTCTGGCGGCTAAGGAAGCCCTTGCAGGCAGCCTGGAGCAGAGTCATCTTCTGGGCTATCAGCTTGTCTCGCTGCTTCTCCAGCCTGGAGATCACCCCTGGCTTCAGGAACACCTGGCAGCAAGGAACAAGTGACACACCCTCGGTCAGGGCTGGAAACTCTCCCTCCTCCTTGACAGAGGCATTGACCATCACAAGGTGCAATTCCTCAAAACTTTTCCTGTGGGATGCTGCCTGTTCCCCCCACTGTGGGGATGGATGGATGGATGGAGGGATGGAGGGATGGAGGGATGGAGGGA
>NW_005054330.1:278751-294852 GCF_000277835.1 Geospiza fortis | reverse complement strand
GGATGGATGGGATGGATGGGATGGATGGGATGGATGGATGGGATGGATACCTCCACTGACAGAGGATTCTGACAGGTGACACACAGATGCACACAGGTAACAGCAATAATGTCTTACAATAGCAAAACCAAAATAAACCAGATTGTTTTCTTTCTCTGAACTGGTCAGAAACACCTCAGAAATGACACAATTTGCTGATGCCATCAGACCCAGGCCAGTATAGATCTCTGACTGTCTGAAACGTCTCTGGGTCACTGCTGGGAGAAGCTCTTGGAATCCAGGATCAGGAGCTCCCAACCATTGCACGGCCCAGCTTTAATAACCTGAGTGACCCGGGCGAGGCCGGGGCTGTGCTGGGAGAGCTGCATTTCAGCCATGCCAAATTGAATCACAGCACAACCCCAAGGAAAGCAGCTCTCTCGTGAGCTGATGCCATGATTGCTCCACCACCCATTCGATTGCCTCATTAATGTCTGAATTAACTCCCCAACCCTGCGAGTTTCACAGCTGGTACAAAATCAATGCTCAGAGCGACGGCGAAGCGAACCCGTCCCTAACAAAATGTGACCGGGGCTGCCACCGTGCTATTGATTAAGAACGAGCGTTCCAGAGAGGAGATAATTACAAACTGCACAGTGCAGGATAAAAAGAAAGTCATTTGGCTCCACGGAACCGTTCCGTGAATTCTTTCTTTACAAACTCCAGAGCTGAAGGCAAGCACACACGTGAAATTAATTTTTCTTTCAGACCATCGCGCTGAAGTTCAAATGTGGTTGCTGTGACAGTTCCTGCTCTGCAGCAAACCCACGAGCTGCCCAAGCCCCCTTCACTCCCAGGAGACATCAATGGTAATTAGAGACTTAAATACCAGCAGGGGCTGGCTGGATTTTGGTAATTAGGTACAGGATTTACCCTGGGTTCTGCTTTCAGATGAGAATTATGAGGTTTTGCTCTGATATTTAGCGAGTCTCGGTTTCCCAGCCCACCTGGTGCCACATGCAGCAGTGGAGGAGAGATTTTGTCACCAATTTGGGGAACTTGGGGCTGCTGGGGAGCCTGGCATGGGGCTGTGCCCACACATACAGAGCAGCAGGGAAGCAGGGCACAGTCGTGGTACCTGGGTACGTCCTATGGCAACGCTCTTCTTCTCCAGATCCAGTGCCTGGAACAGCTCCTCGATAGCCTATGGAGAAGGGACAGATCATGGGACTGCCCAGGAAGCACCCACACCCTGCTGGGAGCTGCTGAAATGGGGTGCAGAGACCCCCAGTCCTCGTGGGCACCCAGTGAGGGTTCATCCAGCTCTGCCCTCATTTCCTCCTCCCCTTGCCAAAGCCCAGTCCCAAGCCCCAGTGCAAGGACCTCCCTCCCTCGAGGCTTTCGGCAGGATGGGGAGCAGAGATTTGCGGCTGCAGGCAAGATTTTCCTCCCTTTGCTGCCATCCCTGTTCTGGCAGAGCCTTGGTGCACGGGCAGGAGGTGACACAGGGGACAGTGCCTGTCCCAGCATTGTCCAGCTGCACTCGGTGCTCCCCTCCTGCCCACCTCACCAACGGCTCATCCCATGGAGCCAAAACCAGGGGCAAGGGCTGAGTTCTCCCCTGAGCCCACAGAACAGAACTCCTGGGGGATTTGAGCAGATTATCCTAAGGAGAAGCCTGAACTCAATTACTCCAAGCTTTGGACCAGAACATGAACACAACAGCAGCAACACCAGCCACCCCGCTGGGGGAGCCACGCTGGATGGATGGGTGGTTTGAAAGCCCCAGGACTACAGAAACTGTAACAAAAATCCTCTGCTAACACCTGACTCCACACAACATCATCTCATCTCCTCCCCGAAGGACAAACCCACAGAAGGAATATTCCACCACGGGCCCAGCAGCAGCAGCGTTGCACCCCTGGCCTCACCAGCAGCCGTGCTGGAGGGGATGGAGCACAGCAGGGAATGGGATATGGATCACAGAGCACAAACAGGCTGAGGAAGCAGCAGAGCTGTGGCTGTGCCTGCTCTGGTGGCACTGCTGGGACCAGGAGTGGTGCAGGGCTGTGCAGGACAGCCCCATCCCAGCACAAGCACGGGGCCAGCTCTTGCTGTCCCCTCACAGCTGAGCCTCTCTCCTGCTCCAGCAGCCAGGTTCATGCTGTGTCCCAGGCAGCATTTCCCAGCTGACAAACCCTGGTGGCAGCAAGCTCCGGGGAGGATGGGATTTTCCAAATCCCCTGCTTACACGCTGCTGACAAGGCACCCTCTGCCTCCGACAGCACTTCATGGCAATATTGACCTTTCCCAATTGTCAGACTTGTCTTATTAAATCCCGAGGTCTTAACTGCCTTTGCACATGCTGGCTGCAGTTTGCACAACACAGCACGTGCCCAGCTTTAATTCAGCTCCTCTCAGCTCTTGGTGGCTCATCCACAGCCTTATTCCAGGCATGGCTTTGCGCTGGTTTTGCTGCAAATTCACTCGGAAACAAATAAAACTGGCAGGTGTCCAGATTCCCTCCTGAGCTCTTTTGGCTTTCAGCATCACAGGGTGAGGTGAGGAGTCACCCCAGGCTGCAGGTGATGCCCAGTGCTCAAAAGATTCCACAGTCCCTGTTCTCTTGGGCTTCTGGGAATGTTGCCTGGCTTGTCCTCAGGTTTTTGGGGAGCCAGGGAGAGGGACTGGACCACAGCAATGCCCACATCCTCCCCTCAGCTCTGGCATCATCACAGCCCCCCAGCCCAGCACACACCTTGCTCTCATCTGGCACCTCGTAGGCAGAGTTGTGCTTCTTCATCACCTCGGGAGCCAGCACCTGGAAGCGCCTGCGGAACTGGGTGAGGAGCAGCCTGTCCGAATAGCCTGGGGGCACACGGGGCTGTTGGGGGCTGCACCACGCCCAGGGCATGATCTGAATGTCCTGGGGGCACACGGGGCTGTTGGGGGCTGCACCATGCTGGGGCATTGGCACTGGCACACTGGGGACCTGCTGGGACACCCTGTGCACATCAAAGGGCAGCAGGGGTGGAGGGGACCTGGGGAGCTGCCATGAGAGAGGAAATCCCTGCAGTGAGGGCACGGAGAGGGCACCCAGATGAGTTTGAGGTGGCCAGATGGCACCCCAGCACCTTGTGTGACACAGGACACAGCTCCCTGTCCCCATGGCATGGGCTGTGGGCAGTGCAGGTGCAGCCTGACGCTCCACTGGAGCTGCAGCCTCAGAGCTCAGGCAGGAGAGGGGCTCAGAACCCCTGCAAAAAGCAGGGATAAAAATGGAGGAGGAATTTCTGAACGGGGAATTTCTGAAGGAAGGGGGATTCCTTGCCTGCTGGTGAGAAGCAGGTGATGAGCAAAGGCTGAGCAGGGGCAGGGAGCTGCAGGTGAGATGGGCACGAGCCAGGCAGGGTCTGGACATACCGACACGGTGGAGGCGCAGGGCATCCAGGAGCTGGGTCCCCTCCAGCTGTGTCCTCAGAGCCACCACGTCCAGCTGTGGGGCTGCATCTGGTGGCGCTGGGGGCCGAGGGACCGGCCCTTCCCAGCCCATCCCTGGGAGGAGGCAGTGCACAAAGTGCAGCTGGGAGCGTCGCAGGAGGTTGGTGAGGGCATCCTGCAGGGTGGCAGAGGTCAGTGGGCATGGAGGGGACAAAGGGTCAGCACGTGCTGGCAGTGGGAAAGGCTCCCTGTGCCACCTGCAGGGTGTCTGGGCAGGTGGAGGGGTCGGCTCTGTGTTGGGAACAGGCTCAGTCAGGGGGTGAACACGGGTGGTGAGCAGGAGCCTTCCTCCTGATGTGCCACGTGTGCAGGTGACGGGCAGAAAATGTTCCAGGATTTGTAGAATCATGGAATGGTTTGGATTGGAAGGATTAAAAATCATTGTTGTTCAGGGATGCTGGGCAGGGGGTTTGCCAGGGGCAGGCAAGACACCAAAATGGGCTGGTTAGGGACTCAGCAGAGCCTGAGCCTCATCTCCTGAGAGAGTTGGGCCGCTGAATGAGGTGTGAGAGCAGCAGGAGCCTGGCACGTGCCCAGCGCCCAGGGCTGGCCACTGTCTGAGCACTTAAGAGGATTAAAGCAGCGAGGTGCTGGTGTAATCTGTATGTGATCTGTGTGTAAACTGTGTGTAATCCGTGTGAGATCTGTGCATGATCCGTGTGTGATCCGTGCGAGATCCGTGCGAGATCCGTGCTAGATCCGTGCGAGATCTGTATGTAAATTGTGTATGATCTGAGATCTGTGGATGATCTGTGTCTGATCTGTGTGCGGTCTGTGTGTAATGTTCGTGAGATCTGTGTGCAATGTTTGTGAGATCTGAGATCTGCGTGTAAATGGTGTGTAATCTTTGTGAGATCTGTGCACGATCTGTGTGTGATCTGTGTGTGACCTGTGTGATCTCTGTGAGATCTGTGTGTAATCTGTGTCTGATCTGTGTGAGATCTGTGATCTGTGTGTGATCTGTGTGCCATCCATGCCTCATCTCTCCATTTAGGGGGCTCTCCCTGAGTGCCAGCAGCTCAGCACCCACAGGTGGCCACAGCCCCAACGGGGAGGGGCAGGATCTCCCTGCTGGGGGTGCAGACACCCCTGTAAGGCACCGTATCCAAGCCAAGATCGCCCCGGGTACCACCCCCCCATCCCGCAGCCGCTGCCACTCACCGCCTGCAGCTTGATCTGGGCGCACACCGACCTCTTCCTCACGGCGGCGAAGCTGCTGGCGAAGGTCTTCCTCAGGCAGGCGTTGCGGTGCAGGGCGGCCTGGGAGCGCCCCTCCAGCCCGGCCAGGGCAGGGCAGCAGAGCGGAGCGCCCGCCCGAGCCCGCACCAGCTCCCGCACCGCGGATCTGCGGGATGGACACACGCACACACACCGCGGGTCGGCATCCCGGCTTCTTCCACAGGGATGCAGCACCCAGCGCCCCGCATTCCAAACTGGCGCTGTGTCACAGACATCTTTTATGGAAAATCCTTTCCTTTGGATTTTTCCTCCTGAGAAGCTGAGAGGCCTCAGGAACAAAATGTGAACAATGGTTATCTGCTGCTGTGGAATGCAACAGGTGCATCTGTGATTGGCCAATGTTAGTTGTTGCTAATTAATGGCCAATCACAGCCCAGCTGGCTCGGGCAGAGAGTCCGAGCCACAAACCTTTGTTATCATTCTTTCCTATTCTATTCTTAGCTAGCCTTCTGATGAAATCCTTTCTTCTATTCTTTTAGTATAGTTTTAATGTAATCTATATCATAAAATAATAAATCAAGCCTTCTGAAACATGGAGTCAGATCCTCATCTCTTCCCTCAACATGAGACCCCTGTGAACACCATCACAGTGCTGCTCTGAGGTGTGGAACAGGGTGATGGGACACCTGCACCCTCTCCATGCTCCCTGGTCAGAGCATGGAGGTGTTCTCTGCTCTGTTAAAGCTTCCCTGGGTTGAAGCCCAAGCCAAACGAGCCAGGAGCATGCAAGCAGAAGGTTAAAATCCCCCTGTGTGCACAGACACCTGCAGCATTTCAGCTCCCTTTCAATTCCAGTTTCGTTTGCAAGGCTGCTCAAAGCAGAGGGAAAACCCGGGCAGCTGCTGGGGAAGCCTCACAGCTCTGACTTGTGCAGAGACACCTCCCACTAGCCCAGGTTGCTCCAAGCCCTGTCCAACCTGGCCTTGGACACTTCCAGAGATGGAACGGGGCTTTACCACCCTCACAGCCAGGAAATTCTCCCCAATATCCCACCTAAAGCTGCCTTCTGCAGTGGGAACCATTCTCCCCTGCTCACACAAGGGATGCCCCACTCCACCCTCTGTCTCCAGAGCTGGGGCAGGTTTGAACTCAGGCCAGGGGCACCCCCAACCCCCTCCCACGGGCACTGTGGCACCTCCTGGCACTTACACCGTGGAGTTCTGCAGCACCTGGATGGCATTCTGGGCCGAGAGGTTGAACTTGGCCTTGCTGACCCAGCCCGTGAGGTCGTAGCGCACGGGGGCCGTGCCCAGCTGGTGGCAGATCTCGAAGTGCAGCGTCTGCTCGCACTTGCGCAGGTGCCCCTCACCTGTGGCAGCGACAGCACCCCAGGACCAACCCAGGACAAAAAACCCAGTGATGGGTTAAATCATCCACATCTCCCCCAGATCCCAAACCCAGTGATGCCAGAGGCTGGGCAGCCGAGCCGAGCCCAACTCACCATCCTGGTGGGGTGCCTTGGTGGCGAAGTAGGAGCAGAGGCGCTCGAAGGCAGTGCCGTCCCCAGAGCCTGGCACCAGCACCTCCTCATCCAGGATCCACAGCAGCCCCCGGCGAGCGGCCCCGGCGCTGCCCTTGAGCACCTGCGGCTGCCGAGGTGTTGGGGTGTGATGCAACAGCCTGTCCCAGTTACCCCGGTTCCTTCCCCAGGTGTGCCAATCACCTCTCCTTTCCCCCACCCTGAGCCCTGTCTGTCAGTCTTGGCATTCCAGCAAGGGCGTCGTGTGATTGGCGAAGTTCAAAAGATGCCTCTCAGCCCTGGGGACATTGGGCCATCCAGGTGTCATTTGTCCCCTGAGACTCCCCCCTCCTGACCTGGTTGGTGGGATCCCTACCCCTACCCTGCCCCTCTCCCTGGGGTTAAAAGGAACAGCAACAACGTGGTTTGGTAGTTCTGTTGGAGCTGTTGCTGCATTCAGAGGCCTGTGGGCCCGGAATAAAGCCCTGGATCCAAACCCTCCATCAGAACCGACTCCTTTCCTTTGCCTCACCTTAAAGCTTCTCCACCAGAGGTAAACCTGAGCTCCTGCATGCCTGGACTTGTCCCAAGCCCCCAGCTGCAGCATCCAGCCAGCCAAAGGTGTCTCTGGGGTGAAACCACCACAGCTGCCACCTTGGTCAAGCAGCAAGGGCCAGACGAGCTCAGACACGTTCTATCCGGCTATATTGGTATTTAATTCCAATACCGGGGGACACGGGGGGCTCTGGGCTCCAGCACAGCCTGCTCTGTTCCCCCACCCTGCTCCCCCTGCCCAGCTGTGCCCCCAGCCCAGAGCAGACCCTCCCCAACCTGATCCAGCTCTGCACATCACCCTCAGCAGTGCCCCAGAGGAGCCCATCACCCCACGATGGAAGGGGTGATGGAGCGCGGAGCTCGGTCAGGGAGGGTGTTTATATTGTAAAAAGCAAAAAGTCCTGGTGGATGCTGTGTCCCCTCTCCCTGCAACACCTCAGGTCACTCTGGGATGCTCCCACTCTGCCTCTGGAGCCCTCACTGCAGGATGCAGAGGGGACAGGGTACCTGGGAGCAGCTCAGGTCGATGATGGACAGCGTGGCCAGCGGAGAGCGCTCTGGAAGATCAAAAGACACCTCGACATTTTCCTGGAAAACATCATTTAAAGGCTTGTTTTAGTCAAAAGACACCTCAACATTTTCCTGGAAAACATCATATAAAAGCTTGCTTCAATTGTGGGACAGCATCTGGAAGTCTTCACCACTAGGGAAGCGCACATTTATCCCTACTCAATGATGTCTGTGTTAAACCATAGGAATTCAGCTCTTTTCCCAGGGCTGGAGGCATTATGGTAACTCCTTCAAGCCTATAATAAGTTCATCTCTGCCTGTAGGTTTCTCAGCAGCTTATTTCTGCAATAATTTATCATTTTCCTTTCTATCCTCTATTATTCATCACCTGAGGAAAAAGTCAGCTGCGCCAACAGAAGGCACAAAGTCTCCTGAGCTGCAGCAAGCATCTAATAGAATTCAAAAATTATTTGAGTTGGGAAAAATCATCTCATTCCAACCCCCCCCCCTGCCATGGCAGCTTCCACAAAGATGCCAAGAGAGCAGAAATAGCCAAGAGGATTCAGAATTGAGGCAGGGGGTGGAGAAGGAGGCTCCCCCAGCCCTGCTGCAGCCCTCCCAGCAAAGCCCCTGAGTTATTCACTCACACCACAGCAGGACCCTGGGGCACAAAGGCACTCCCAGGTGCTGGGAGCTGCTTCCAGCCCTGCTCCTCACCTCTCTGTACCTCTCCATCTCCCACAGGAAGGTTTTCTCATAGAAGAGCCCCTGCAGCCTCTCCTGGACGTAGTTGTGGCACAGCTCCTCGAAGGTGGCCGCTCGCTCGCGCCGCTGCTGCCGCGGGCTCTGGAAGCCAGGGGTGTCCACCACGGAGATGGAGCCCATGGAGAGGTGCTGGGAGGAGAAGGACCTGGGGAGAGCCACACACAGCACCAGGATTTACCCACAAATGGCAGCAGATTCCAACCAGCTGAGCCCTCACAGTGCCACAGGAGCACAGGACACTGCAGTCCCAAATGCCAGCTTCCCAAAGATATTTTTTCTGGGGAAGCACAGAGAGAAGAAAAAAACCCAATTCTTATCTCTATTCTCTACTCCTATTATTTTTACACATGTAAAACATGTTGAGAAAATTATTTACCTAATGTGCTAAGAAAATTATTTACCTAAAATAATTTGATTAATAAAACACTGATGAAAGCTGTTTTGTTTCCTTGGCCAGTTGAGTCAAAACTGTACCTAAGTGTCTGGAGACAGTCACGAGATTTTCTTTAGTATGTATCTTTAGTATAGTATAGTATAGGATTGTTATAGTAGTTTTTTTGAGCTAGGTCTTATAAGCTTTTGGAGGTCTATAACACACTCGAGATAGCTCAGCTACCTTTGGAGGCATAAAAATCAGCAGGATGGCTTCTGTTGTAGTTTTGGAAACAAAAAGGTTTAATAAAAGGCAAAATAACAAACAGAGAAAAACAGAGCCAGGTGCAGGAGGTCCTTGCTCTTGGTAAAACACCTCACAAAAGCGATTAGTTTCTTTGTTCACTTCTTTTTCTAGTAAATTGCTCAGGGGGGCCTTTTTGGCTATTGTCTAATCAGTTATTTTTAAGTCTGAGGTGAAGTGCCCTAGGCCTATCAGGTGGCTTTTTTACCTAATCGAGGAGAGAGAGAAACTTCTGGGCTTCTTTCCTTTTTGAGGGACAAATGATGGTTTTGTCACTCCATTAACAGGGGGCACACTCCTATATAGTATTTCTTCAGTATAATTATAATATTAATATAATGTGGTGGTGTTCACAGGGGTCCCAGGACAAGGGAAGAGATGAGAATCTTGACTCCATGTTTCAGAAGGCTGATTTATTATTTTATGATATATATTATATTAAAAGAAAATTATATATTAGAACTATACTAAAAGAATAGAAGAAAGTATTTCATCAGAAGACTAGCAAGGAATAGAAAGGAAAAGAATGATAATAAAATCTTGTGACTGACCAGAGTCAGAGACAGCTGGACTGTGATTAGCCATTAATTAGAAACAACCACATGAGACCAATCACAGATGCACCTGTTGCATTCCACAGCAGCAGATAACCATTGTTTACATTCTGTTCCTGAGGCCTCTCAGCTTCTCAGGAGAAAAGATCCTAACAAAAGGATTTTTCATAAAACATGTCTGTGACAACATAATATAGTATAGTTTTAATAAAGCAATTGTTCAGCCTTCTGAATCAATAGAGTTGATGCCAATCACACATGCTCCCTGCTCCTGGGGAAGGGGCTGCCACCCCCAGCCCCAGCTCCCAGCAGCTCTTTGGTACCTGTTGATGAGCGAGACCACAGCAGCAAAGAGCTCCTCGTAGAGCCCCGAGGCCATTCCCTCCACGCACTCCACTCCCGTCATCTTCGGCCCTGGCACAGCGAAGGGAAGAGCAGGAAACATGTTTATTTCCAGCCAGGTGGGATCTGGGATTCCCTGGGTTGTGGTGCAAGAGAACCCACACAGCTCCACAGCACATCCCCCGGCCTGCCTTCAGCTCTCGTGGATTTAAGGAATACAGCTATTGCCATGTCAAAATTCTCCTCCTCAGGATCTTGCTTTTATCAGGATGACTTGCAGAGCCCAGCTGGAATTCCGCTGCTACCATGGAATCATCAAGGTTGGAAAAGACCTCCAAGATCATCAAGTCCAACATTTAAGGAGCGTGGGAAGGCTGACCTGAAATCCAGGCAATATCTCACCCTCCCACCTCACACATGCTCCATGAATCAGAGCCATACAATAATTTCAGGTTTCTGGTGGCTCAGCAGCACAATCCCCGATCCGGATCTCCTTGCAGGACACAGGTGCTGGGAGCACAACACCAGCTAATTTGTGGGGTTTGGGGTTTTCCCCCCTTTTTCTAGGCAGAGCTCTCACAGCATTTAAGCCACATCATTTATCTGAATTAATCTCATTTCACCTGTCCCTAAGGAGGGTCAGGCAGGGGCAGCTGGAGAGCTGAGGGCAGCAACGTGACACTGCACAGTTAATGATTTTATTAATTTTAAGACCTACCTGGGCCTCTCAGCCTGAGAAAAACAGGACAATTTGCCTCACCATTCCCTCTCCCCCAGAAACAAAGGGGAAAAGTGATATGGGAAACATATATGCGTATGAAAATGCTAAATTTTGGAAGCATGTAATGTATTTAGGTGGGTGGAGGAAAACAGAAATTTATATAAATAAAATCTATTTATAAAATATATTTTATATATTATTAAATATAATATAATGTAATGTAATGTAATATAATATAATATATCTATAGATAGAGAGAAATATATAATAATATATAGCTTATTTAACAAATATGCAAATCGCAGAACACAGTTTCTAACAGGAACATAACTTGCTAGGTAGAGACAACTTGTAACAGAAAACATAGGAATTTAGTTGCTAGGTAAAGGCCATAAAGATAACTCAGTAAAGCAAGATACAGGTACTGTTGAAACCCATAAAGCAGAACCTTTCACTGAAAGAGCCAGCAAGAACCAGGCTCCTGGTTCTGGCCTGAGAGAAAGCCAAACCTCCACTAGGCCTGCCCAGAAGAAAAGGTCAAGCAGTGAACATTGATGAAGATGATGTTACTTCATCAAAAACACCCACCCAGGACCACCAGGAGGTGAGGCAGCGCCAAAAACTCTGTGTGGTGAATGGGCAGGCAGGGAGGTGTGGGCTTGGGGGGCTCAATGTGTGTTTAAACTCAAAACCTGTCTGAGAAATTTTGGTGGAAACACCCCCCATGCATCCCAGCTGCAATACACCACACCCATGCTCCCAGCTGGAATAAACCGCACCCATGCATCCCAGCTGCAATACACCACACCCATGCTCCCAGCTGGAATAAACCGCACCCATGCATCCCAGCTGCAATACACCACACCCATGCTCCCAGCTGGAATAAACCGCACCCATGCATCCCAGCTGCAATACACCACACCCATGCTCCCAGCTGGAATAAACCGCACCCATGCATCCCAGCTGCAATACACCACACCCATGCTCCCAGCTGGAATAAACCGCACCCATGCATCCCAGCTGCAATACACCACACCCATGCTCCCAGCTGGAATAAACCGCACCCATGCATCCCAGCTGCAATAAACCACACCCGCGTTACAGTTTTAAATTGTAACCTCCTAATTCCGCAAATCCAAGGGATGGGGATGGCGGTACCTGGCGGGCTCTCCTCTGCCTGGGGCCGGCCCCGCGCTGTCACCTGCGCCAGGATGTGCCTCAGGTGATGCTTGAAGACGGCGCTGCCGAGCTCCTCCACGTCGCAGCCCAGCACCTCGGCAGCGCGGCTGGCGCTCTCGAACCTCAGGAACTGCTTCCTGCCCACTGGGGAGGGGCACGGGGGGCTCAGCATCACCAAATCGCCCCCTCGCGCACCCCCAAAATCAAAATGGTCCAAAGAGAACCAGGCGAACCACAGGACATCAGTGTTACAACAGAGCAGAGCAGCAGATGTGCTGGTGGGAGCTGATGGGATTAGGAAGCAATCCCTCGAAATCCGGGATCACCTTTCAGGGTCCCAGCAGTGTTTGCTGTCCCTGCAGGCGGGAGCAGCAGTTCCTCCCCTGGAGCAGACATGGCTCACAGCCGGTGATAACGATCCCAGCTTAATGATTTAAATCAATAGGGAAGGGATTAATCCTTTTACAAATCCAGAGCAGAAAGGTGCTGTGGAGGCAGCCGGGCAGCACAGCTAAGAAACACAGAGGGATGAGCAAAAATAGGAGCAGCCAAAATCACCCAGAGACCTCAGGGTGGCACTTTTGGGTGCTGGATGAGGAGCTCACAGCTAAAATTAAAACACAGCTGGAGGCTGGTGGCAGGGAGAGGGTGTGGGATGGAGAATGAGAGGTAGCCATATCCTGGAAAGCTCCGGGGGAACCACTCCTGGCTGAGAGGATGCACAAAGCAGGGCTGGAGGGCTGGGGGTGCTTCATGAATCCAGCCCCTTCTCCCTGCCCCTTTGATCCTTCCCCAGTATTTCATTGCTGACTGGAGGACTCCAACATCAAGGGCTGTGCTGGAGCAGGCAGGGGAATTGCCTCAACACTCCAGGCTTTGATTTATTCTGTTTCCACTTGTTCTTGTCTGAGCTGGCTGGACGGACGCTGATTCCTGTCAGACACAAAAGCTCTGCCTGCCAGGGAGCTGGAAGGGCTGGGGGGGCTGCACAGACCTGGCTGGGATCCCACATGGACCATTCCAGAACCCCACACTGCACATTCCATAATCCCACACTGCCCACTCCAGCATCCCTGGGACAAACAAGAGGGTCCGCTCGGCCCTGGCACCCCCAGGCACCATTTTAGCCTCCATGAGCTATAACCAGCAGCTCCACATGGCTCTCCTGAGTGTGATGTGACCATGGAAAACTCGCTGACTTTAACACCTGAAGGGAATTACTTTGGCCCAGGCAATATTTAAGAGAGGCAGGAGGAAAACACGGGTTCAGCACTCACGGGGACAGCTCAGCCTCTCTTGCTGCAGCCCCAGCCCATTTCCAAACTGCTCAATGCCCAATTTCCTGGGTTCCTAGGCCATGATGCCACAGGGGTGGGTGTGTGCAGGACCCCCTGGGCCACAGCAGCTCAAGCACTCACCCTGGGCTATTGCTGGTGCTCTCACTAACCCCAAAATTCCCCCCTGGCTGTCTCAGTTCTCCTGTCCCTCCTGCTGCCCTGCTATCCCTGACCTCTGCAGGGTTTGGGGCAGCTCAGTGTCCCCACCTGAGCAGAAGGTTCCAGCCCTCCTGCCCTGTGGTTTTCCTCCATCCAGAGGAGCTCTGGAGGGTGGATTTGCAGGGGCTTTGGAGCGACTCCTGACACAGCTGTGGCAGCACCAGGAGGGCTGGAATGGCAGCCAGCTCCATTCCAGGTGCGTGCTGGGGAGCCCACAGGGAGCTGGGAGCCACAAAGCCTTATTCTGGTGTTGTGATATTGTGATATTCTGATGTCAGGCAGCAAAAGGACAGCGTGAGAGCGAGCTGAACGCCGCCCCCGCTGCGCCCCAAACCTCCCTTCTGCTTACAGGGACAGCAAATAAATTAAACCAGGGGATTTTCTGCAGCCCACAAAGGGACTGGAGCACTCAGGTGAATGGTGCCCGGGGTGCCCTGCTGGCCTCCAGCTGCCAGGCTGCTCTCCTAATAAAAGAGCTGCTCTAATACGTTTCAAAGGCAGCTGGGATGGAGCAGAAGGAGCTTTTGAAATTCAGCCTTTTCTTCTCAGCGTTTTTTGTGGCTGCAAATGCATTTTCCACCCCCAGCCAGGGAGAGGTGGTGCTGTCCCCTCCTGGTTTATTCCTGCACAAACTGAATGGGTGAGGAGAGAAAGGTGCCTTTAGCCCACACTGGGACTCGTTTAACACGTGCCAGGGCTGGGGATGGGGATGGGGAGGGAGGAGGTGCCTGGCTGAGCTGCTGAATGCCCTGGAAAAGCAGTGCTGAGGCTCCCTTCGGCGAGATTTCAAGGAGAGGATTTGGAATACACAACATCAAAGGGCACGAAAGGGGAAGGGAAGAGATGGCTATCAGGAGACAGGTTTAACCACATTAAAAGAGTCGTCGCCCCCACTGAGACTTTTGCTCCACCCGGCTTTGATCCATTTTTTATCCATATTTCCTTTCATTTCTCCCCTTTTGTTGACACACGGTGGGGGAATCGATACCAGAGTGAGCAACACTGAGACATGATCTGCTTGTTAATCCCACACCAGAGAGTGCTCAGAGCTCTGCCCGGGTCTGCTACTCCAATTCCTGCTCCTGCTCAGAGACCGGAGCAGCATTTGTTGGGCACAGCATTCCATTCCCTCCCAGGCTGATTTACTGAGGACAGAATGTGCAGGAAGTCTGAGCAAAGCAAAGCTCCTCGTGACCACCCCTCCACCTGCCATTGAGCTGGGCACTCCCAAAATGAGACACGTCTCCAAAATCTGCTCTTCTGAAAACCCACAGGGCCGAAAGACTTTCTAAATTTTCGGCCAAAAGCCTTCTGACACTCATCAACCTGAGAGCATAGGGTCATGGATAAAAGCTGGAAGGGCATTAAGGTAGATGGAGATGAGGAAAGAAACACCAGAAAAAAGGAGAAAAGAGAACTCACTGTAAGTCGTGACAGCATCTATCCTTTTAAAATAATTAATAAATGATTAATGGCATAAATTACCATAAGATGTGTTATGACATGTTGCAGAGACATTTATAAATGTCTGCTCCATAGTTCATGGCAGCCTTTATGCAGCCCTCATAAATTGAAGGGTGTAAATCAATGTGGCTGCCTCTGAAATGGGTTAGAGCATGTCCTAAAATCACTTGTAAGGAATAAGGCAATTTCTGCCCATCTCTATTAACAAAGTCTCTATAAATACAATCTTCATCCAGACTCAGCCTATTATAATTCAGTTACTGCGGTAGACACTCAAGAGATGATGGAATTAGTGAAATTAGTGCTACCTGGAGCTGTCCCTTCATGGTGTCATTGGGGACAACGTGCCAACAAAGGACTCACCCACCCCAGTGCTTCCCAAGGAGCTGGCATGAGGTGACACCCTGTCACCATCACATTTTCTGAAAAATCCTCTTTGCCCAGGATTCTTCTCCTGGGAAGCTGAGAAGCCTCAGATTAAAAGGAAAACAATATAATCTCATTTGCTTCTCCTGTGTTTTGCTGCTTTGGAATGTGGAAAAAGGAAAACAATATAATCTCATTTGCTTCTCCTGCGTTTTGCTGCTTTGGAATGTGGAAAAAGGAAAACAATATAATCTCATTTGCTTCTCCTGTGTTTTGCTGCTTTGGAATGTGGGTGGAGATTGTTTATCCAATGTATGAATTGTTTTAACTGAATGACCAATCACGGTCAGGCTGTGTCGGGACTCTTGAAGGAATCAGGAGTTTGTCATTATTATCTTTTAGCCTTCTGTCTGTATCCTTTCTCTATTTTTAGTATAGTTTTAGTATAGCATTATTTTATATAATATAATAACACAAAATAATAAATTACCCTTCTAAGAACATGGAGTCAGATTTATCATTTCCCCCCTTCATCTGGGGGCCCCGAAAATACCACAACACCCAGCAGCCCCTGCCCTGTCCACATGTGGCCAGGACAGAGCTGCTCCAGAAGCAGGGAGGCCACCAGCATCCCACCTCCCACCATGCAGGAAGAGCAAGGAAGAACTTGAAGCCACCAAAAAGCAGAGCAGCCTTGGGATGAGCATCATCACCAAGCACTGATCCCTGCCAGGACACACTCCCTCCCCTCTCGAGCCCAGATACGAGGTGTGAGGGAAGCAGAGGCAGCATTGCCCTCACCTTTGCAGGCTCCAGCAGCTCCCAGGTGGTAGATTCCAGCCAGGACACGCCACACGGCCGCCTGCTCCTCCGCGGTGATGCCCAGCGTGCCCATGGCAGCCCGGAGCTGGGAGAAGGCCATCGAGGCTCTCTGCTTGTCCTCAGGCTGCAGGGGGACAGAGCCAGGGGTGTCACTGCCTCTGCTGGGCACCAAGCCCGACAGAAGGGACAGGGAAACTATCAGGGCACCTCAGAAAATTTGGAGCAAGTGGAGAAGCCACCAGCAGGTGGGACAGACGTATTTTCTGAAAAATCCTTTTGCCAGGATCTTTTCTCCTGGGAAGATGGGAAGCTTCAGCTTCTCCATGTTTTGCTACTTTGGGATGTGATTTGGAGAACTGTTTACCCAGCATGTGAATTGTTTCTACTTGATGACCAATCACAGCCAGCTGTGTCTGAACTCTGGTCAGTCACAAGATTTTATTATTTGTTCCTCTTCTTTGCCAGCCTTCTGA
>NW_005054330.1:274282-278669 GCF_000277835.1 Geospiza fortis | reverse complement strand
ATATAATATAATATAATATAATATAATAGAATATAATATAATATAATATAATTAATATAATATAATTAATATAATTAATATAATATAATATCAGCCTTCTGAAACATGGAGTCTAGATTCTCATCTCTTCCCCCATCCTGGGGACCCTCAAACACCACCACAGGCAGGTTCCTTGGGTGCCTGTGAAAGGAGGGTAAAACCCCATCTCTGAGCCCGAGTCTACTGCATCAGCAGGGTGAGGAGCTTGCTGTGCCTTCCCCGGAGCTGCTGCTCCAGCAGTCAGTTCCTTTGGCTGCCAAAGTGGAGCAGGAGCTCCCTAATGAAGATGGAATATTGGATTCATCAGTAGATGATGTAACTGCAAATTGCTGCAATTCATCCCAGCACTTTGGCTCGTGAACAATCTGCTGGGGCTCTGCAGACAGCTCAGACTAATGAGGGACTGGAGGTGGGAGTCAGCTCTGGAGCTTTAACCCCTAAAATTCACATTCACATCCCAAAGGATGCTCTCGCCCCTGGGAGTTGCTGCTGCAGGGGAGCATCAGGGGTAGGTGACCCTGGAGCAGCAGGATCTGGTCCCAGGGTGGCTGTGGCATCCCAGGGAGGGCAGCCCCAGTCCCAGCAGAGGGGTGTTGGGGGGGCTGTTTGAGCAGACCCTTCCTCATATCCCAACATCCCCTACCTCCCCTCCAGGCTCCCAGTACAGTGGCATCATCATGAGACACCCAGGAACCAGGGAATCCAAGTCATCCTCCAGCTGGTGGTGACAAAGGGGGTGCCCTGCACCATCCCACCTCAGGATTTCCCTCTCCCTACCTTTGTGAAGGGTTTGATCCCAAAGGAATTGCTCTCAGCCACCTGGTGCAGGTGCAGCATCGTCCTGGGAGTAGTCACAAAAAAAAATGAGAGTCAAGCTCCCTCCTTGGCTGCCCTCAGCACCCCCAGCCATGACCTGAGGGACCTGGATGGGACAGGCCACCACAGCACACTGCCCCACGCAGGGACATCAGCTGGAGCCTTCTCCTGGGGACACAGAAGTGGGAGGGAAAGGGATCTCTGTCTCATTTATCACCCCAATTTCAGCTTTAGTGGAGGGGCACCAGGAAATGCCCTCATTTCATAGAAAATCTCTCCGGATGCAGAAAGATCCCATTCATGCAATTGCTCTCACAATCCCTTACCAGGGCGTCTCAAAACCCCACAGATGGAGGGAATTTGGCTATAAAGGATGGGGAATATCCCTGGGCAGCCCAGGGCTGTCACACCCACCTCTCAGCCACATCCAGCCCTGCCAGCAGCAGTGGGAAGATGTTGAAGCTGCTCTCTCCTTCGGGCTGCTGGGCAACGCGGGCCCTCTCCAGCAGCAAGGTCTGGGGAGGGAAAAGGGGAAAGGGAGATGGGAAGGGGACAGGGAGATGGGGAGATGCTCCTGGCAGCTGCCAAGAGGGGCTGGATTTCTCCTTGCAGGGACTGAGCTGGTGTCAGAACTCAGGACATCCCTCTGGAGGTCCTGAGCAGCCAAGACCCCTGCCAGGGGGTTCAGAGACCCTGGCACACAGCCCAGAACACCTGCGGGTTTGATTATGATCCGTGGAGCAAATTACCAGCTTTGTATGAAGACCTGAAAGCCACAGAAGTTTAAGTAGTGTAATAATAAAATTATCACTAGGTGAAAAAGTAGATTTGAGGGTTTTTAGAATTTGGGGTTTTGGGGACAAGATGGAGGGACTTGGGCATGTCCAGCCTTTCTTCTTCTTCTTCTCTACCTCCATCTTCTGCTGTGATGTTGGCACTTTTAGATTGGTTTAGAGTAGAAGCTCACTGTCTAACTTAGGTGATAGGTACTGGGAAGTAATTGTAAACATTGTACACGTAGTTTTTAGTATGAAGACATAACACTGCCCTGGGAGCAGGCAGAGTGCTTGGAACTGTCCTGCTCGATGGACCTTGGCAGGGCAGGAGAAAAATTTTTATAGATAAGATACAATAAACAACCTTGAGACCCAGAACTGAAGAGCTCCGACTCACTCTTCGAACGTGCAGGCCGAAACAGAGACTGTTCATGTGTCTTGGGGCTGCAATAAACTGCAACCTTCCGAGAAGCTGGGCTGGGGGGCTGCTCCTCCCACCCAGGGCTGTGCAAGCAAGAGCTGAATCATGACCCAGGCAGCAAGGAGCAACTTCAGCGCATGAAAGCAACACCCACGGTCCCTCTCTGAGCTCCCAGAGGTCTGGGCAGTGCCATGGCCCCAGCAAAGATGCTGCAGGACTGGGATAAGTCATTGCCTGGGCTCCAGCCTTGCCAAAGGTGTTCAGTGCCAGCACTGGAGGCAGCAATGAGTCTGCAGAGCTGGGGGTCCCCACCCCAGACTGTGCCACGGACGTGCCAGGGTGGCTCTGGTGGTTCTAATGGGGACATTCCTGCACAAGGAGAGCTCCCCCAGGCCACCAGCTCCCCGTGGGTGCCCAGGGCAGAGCAGTGGGAAGCCCTGGTGCTCCCCAGGAATAGACAAGGCTCCAGCCCCCTCCTCCCTCAGACAAGGCCCAGGGGCACGGGCAGCTCTGATTAAAGAGCCTTTGATAAGAGCCCTGACATGATAAAAGCCCTCTGAGGCTCAGCTCCGGGCAGCCATGAGGTGCTGCTAATGAAACGCTGAATTATACATTTCCTCATCAACAGTTCATGCCAGCACTGCCCTGAGCTCCCTGCCAGGGACAGGGACAGGCTGGGGGACCCTGCCATGCTGCTGACAGAGATTCTGCTCACTTGGGGCTATTTGGGCACCTCTGGTTAGGAGGGAACAGGGAGCAGAGCAGGGAGGAGAGCAGGGAGGAGAGCATCACCCCTCATGCCCAGCCTGGCTGGGAAGTGCAGCTCAGGGGGGGCTCATCCCCACCCCAAGGACCCCCATTTTCAGCCAGAGCCCTCCCATCTGAGCAGTGTGACAGGTACCTGGAGGTGAGCAGCAGTGACCTGGCCAGTGGCACTGAAATCCAGCGACAGGACCATGGAGAAGCGCGTGGAGCTGCTGCTGTGCCTGGTGCTCACCGACCCAAAGGCTCCCAGCACTGTGAACATGGCCTGGATCTTCTCCACTGCAAAACCACCAGCAGAGCCCCCTGAGCCACCCTGCAGCTCTGGAGGAGGTGTCTCCTCCTGTCTCACCTCTGCTGCTCCTCTGGGCTCTGTCCCAGCCCTGGGGAACTGCCCGGGCGTGGGGTCAGCATCCCACAGTGGGTGTCCACTGGCAGGAAGGGGACATGCCAGCCTGCCCAGCGTGTTCCAGGCTGTCCCTCAGCCCTTTGCAAGAGCACGGTGTACCCGAGAGAGCTGCGAAATCCAACCCTGCCCTCTGAAGGCGCTGCCTGCTGAGCAGCGTCACCGGTAACCCGAGCAGGTGCGGAATGTGAAATCGCTGCCCCGAGCACCACGCGAGTGATTCCCTCCCGCTGCTCACAAATCTGCTGAGTCTGCCACGGGGACAGTGGCACTCGAGGCCACACCGGGTGCTCAGGAGCCACCCCAGGGAGCCCAAATCCAGGGTTTTGTGTGGCTGTGTGCCCCCAGCCTGCACAGGCTCTGTGTGCTGCCTCTGCCCAGCACCAGTGTGCCATCCCTGCCCATTACCTGAGAGCCTGCCCTGCCCATACCTGACACCCTGCCTGTGGAACCCAGAACATCCCTCTGCCTGTCCAGGATGGCCAGGACCCTGCCAGGGGGCTCAGAGACCCTGGCACAGAGCCCAAAACACCTGTGGGTTTGATTATGACCTGTGGAGCAAATTACCAACCTTATATGAAGATCAGCAAGCCACAACAGTTTGGGTAGAATAATAGTGAAGTTATCATGGGGTGGAAAAGTAGATTTTGGGGTTTGTGGTATGGGGGTTCAGGAGAAAAGATGGAGGGATCTGGGTGTGTCCTGCCTTTCTCCTTCTTCTTCTTGGCCTCCATCTTCTGCTGTGATGTTGGCACTTTGGGATTGGTTTAGAGTAGAAGCTCACTGTCTAACATAGTTGATAGGTATTGGGTAGTAATTGTAAATATTGTACATGTAGTTTTTAGTATAAAGACATAACACTGCCCCAGGGGCAGGCCGAGGGCCTGGAACTGTCCTGCTGGATGGACCTTGGCAGGGCAGGAGAAAGAATTTTATAGATAAGATACAATGAACAACCTTGAGACCGAGAAATGAAGAGCCCTGACTCCTTCTTCAAGCACCAGGCTGTGAAAAGAGACTTTCCAACTTTTCTCAGGGTAACTCTGATAAGCTAGAGATCCCGACACCTGCCCACACCTGAGACCCTGCCCACACCTGAGACCCTTTCCACACCTGAGACCCTTCCCACACCTGAGCCCGTTCCCATACCTGAGCCCCTCCCCATAC
>NW_005054330.1:267517-274207 GCF_000277835.1 Geospiza fortis | reverse complement strand
CAGCGGGTCCTGCCAGCCCCGCTGTGCCCCAGGGGGACGATGGCCTGGTCCTGCCTCTGCAGCAGCAGGTTCCTGTAGGCTCTGTGTGCCAGCGAGCAGATGTGGGGGGGCAGGTTGTCCCGCTTCCCCCTGGGAGCCTGCGGGCAGGGAGAGGGTGACAGAGCACATCCCAAACAGGCTTCTCACTGAGGGAATCCTGGAGGTGCTCCCACTCAGGGTGATGGTTTCTCCCCAGGGCACAGAACCTCCTGAGTCTGAGTGCTCAGAGCTCCCCCAGCCCCAAGACCAAGCACCCCCAGAGCATTCCTGGCCTTCAGGACCTTTGGAACATCCGCCTCTCAAAACATCCCTGGTTCTGAGTATTCTCAGAGCATCCCAAGTCCCCAAATGTCCCCAGAGCATCCCCGGTCCCAAACATCCCCAGAGTATCCCTGCTCCCAAATGTCCCCAGAGCATCCCCAGTCCCAAATGTCCCCAGAGTATTCCCAGTCCCAAATTTCCCCAGAGCAACCCTGGTCCCAAATGTCCTCAGAATGTCCCCAGTCCCAAACGTTCCCAGAGTATTCCCAGTCCCAAACGTCCCCAGAGCAACCCCGGTCCTAAATGTCCCCAGAGCATCCCCTGTCCCAAACATCTCCAGAGCATCCCAAGCCCCAAATGTCCCCAGATCATCCTCGGTCCCAAATGTCCCCAGAGTATTGCCAGTCCCAAACATCCCCAGAGCAACCCTGGTCCCAAATGTCCCCTGAGCAACCCCGGTCCTAAATGTCCCCAGAGCATCCCCTGTCCCAAACATCTCCAGAGCATCCTTGGTCCCAAATGTCCCCAGAGCATTGTCCCCGGTCCCTCTCTCACCGTGCCGGCGCCGTCGGCGGGCGCGGGGCCGGTGGCGATGGCCACCAGGCTGGGCCCCGCGTAGGTGCAGGGCAGGCGGGCTCGGAAGCGCTGCCGCAGCGTGTTCAGCACGCTGCACTCGTTGAGGCTGATGAGGGCAGCCAGATCCTCGGCCTGGTCCAGGCTGGGGGGGTTGGTCTGGGGAATAGAGACAGAAACCCCTCGAGCTCTGCTGTCATTGCAGGGCTGTGCCAGACCCGCTGGCACCCCGACACCTTGGGCACAGCCAGCTCAAGGCGATGGCTGGAGAAGCATCTTTGTGCCCTGGCACTGTCCCTGCACCCCCAGCCCAGGGAAAGGGGCTCACCTGTCATTACAGGACATGAAACAACACGAGTGCACACACTGTTGCTTTTAAGGTGAAGAAAAGGGGAGTTTAGGTTTTGATTCTAACATTTATAGTTATCTAAAAGTGACAGTGGATTGGAGGGTGAGGGTGTCACCTCTCCAATGACACTGGACAAACTAACAGTCTATCAAATTTCTCTTCTTCTATAAAAGAATGTAAAACAATAAGTTATTTACAGGAAGCGTGTGAGAAAGCTTGCTACAAGAATGCAAACATCAGAAGGCTTAGGAAAATATTAAAAAATCAGGGCGACACTCACCCTCTGCACGCTGTCCTCGTCCACCTCGGTGACGGTGCCGTCCTCGTCCCGGCGCACCCTCACCCTCCCTGCTGGCAGCTCCGGCGTCCCCACGTCTGGTTTCAGCTGTGTGGCTGAAGGAGAGGCTGGTGAGTGTCCCTGGGGTGGGGCAGAGCCGGCTGTGGTGTGTGCCAGGGACCAAACCCAACCCTGACCCAAACCCAGGACATCCCTCTGGCTGCCCTGCAGGGCTCGAGCCCCTGCCCAGGGCGCTCAGAGACCCTGGCACAGAGCCCAGGACCCCTGTGCCTTTGATTTAGCCCTTGGAAAAAACAATCACCAACCTTTACATGAAGAATTACAAGTCAAAATAGTTTAAGTAGAATAATAGTTTGTCGCGGGGTGAAAAATAGATTTTTGAGGTTTTTAGAATGGGGGCTCGGGGTCCCAAGATGGAGGAATTTGGGCGTGCCTTGTCCTTTTTCCTTCTCCTTCCTAGCCTCCATCTTCCGGGTGATTTTGGCACTTTTAGATTGGTTTAGAGTAGATTGGTTTAGCTCACTGTCTAACACAGGTGATAGGTATTGGAAAATTATTGTAAATCATGTACACGTATTTTTTAGTATAAAAAGATAAAACCAGTGTCCCTCAGCCCGACCTACCAGACAGACCTCAGCAGGTCGGAGAAAGAATTTTATAGATAACAGAAAAAAATAAACAACCTTGAGAACGAGAACAAAAGAATCCTGACTCCTTCTTCAACAGCCAGGCTGGGCAGAAGAAGCTTGTACGTATCTCAGAGTCACTGTGAGCAGCAGAGATTCTGAGAGTGGGGCACAGCACCTGCAGCTGGCTCTGCTCCCGACACCTCTGACCCAGGGAGGAGCAGGGAGAGTTACCCAGTGTGAACCCGTCCTGCTGGATCAGCCACACCTTCTCTGCTTCGTACCAAACGTCCCTCGCAGCCTGCGGGGAGGAGAGAGGGGAATCGGGCAGCAGCAGGGGAAAGCTGAGCTGGACAAACTGCCTTTGTCCCACGGACAGGGGCATTTCCACACTCCTGCCCCTCCAGGCTTGGGGTCACCTTCCCACCAGCCCAGGGGAAAGGGAGGAGCTGCATGAAATCAAAAACTGCACCAGTGCCCCAAAACCCAGATATCCCCCAACACATTACCTGGTCCTTGTCCGTGCTCTCGCCCGATGCCTCTTCATCCTGCTCCTTTTCCATGCTCTTGCTCATCTCTTGGCTCCTTCCCGATGTTTCTTCAGCCTGGTCCTTGTCTGTGCTCTTGCCAATCCCTTTGCTCTCTTTCAGCATCTCTTTACCTTTCCCCAGCTCTTCCTTCACCTTCCCCACCTCTTTTCCCACATCTGTGGACTTCTCTTGGACTCCTCCCGGCTCCCCCTTGAGACCCTCTGACTTGTTTGTGGCTTTTTCAGGCTTTTTGATCTCCCTCGGCTCCTTCTTGCCGCCTCCAACATCTTTCTTCATCTTCTCTGGCTCTTTCCTGGCTGACAACAGCTCCCTCTGGGCTTTCACCTTGGCTGGAGGCTCCTCGTGGCTCAGGGGTGTCCCCTTCTCCTTCTTGGTGCTCTCAGGGATTGTCCCCTTCTCCTTGGTGCTCTCAGGGATTGTCTCCTTCTCCTTCTTGGTGCTCTCAAGGATTGTCCCCTTCTCCTTGGTGCTCTCAGGGACTGTCCCCTTGAGTGTGTCCCCTTCCTTCACTGGGACTTTGCTGCCTCGCTGGGGGCCCTGGCTGGGTGCAGGGGCTGGAGCTGGGGGGCTGCCCCCCAAGAAGGAGTCCTTGGGGCTCTTCCTGGGCCACGATAGCTTTCCCACCTTAGGAGCCCCTGGCTGAGGGGTCTCTGCTGGTTTGGGGGAGGTCCCTGATGGTTTGGAAGAAGCCTCTGCTGTTTTGGGAGATGTTTCTGGTTTTGAGGATGTCTCTGCTGGTTTGCAGGGGGTCTCTGCTCTTTTCGAGGGTGTTTCTGCCGGTTTGGGGGCAGGCGCTGCTGTTTTGGGGGATGTTTCTGCTTTTCTGGGGGGTGTCTCTGCTGGTTTGGGCGCAGGCACTGCTGGGCCAGGTGCAGGGGCCGGGGTTTTGCTGGGGACAGTCCCCAGCACAGGGGGCAGCTCCTTGTCTGGGGGGGCTGTGACCCCCTTGCCGCCCTGCCCCTCTGCCTTCAGCCCGTTCCGCAGTGGCCCCTCGCTGGCCGCCCCTCCTCGGCTCTCTCCGTCCTTCCCCGTGGGCTGCCAAGGAAAGGAGAGGAGCCCGCTGTGACACCTGGGGGTGCTGCAGTGTGCTGCCACGGTTTGCCTCAGTTTCCCCAGTCCTTCCCCAGGTGTGTCAATCACCTCTCCTTCCCCCCACCCTGAGCCCTGCTGAGTGCTGCCTGTCAGTCCTGGCATTCCAGGAGGGCGTTGAGTGATTGGCAGAGTTCAAAAGATGCCTTCTATCCCTGGAGGATATTGAGCCATCCAGGTGTCCTTTGTCCCTTGAGACCTCTCCCCCCACCTGGTCCTCGGCTCTCTCCGTCCTTCCCCGTGGGCTGCCAAGGAAAGGAGAGGAGCCCGCTGTGACACCTGGGGATGCTGCAGTGTGATGCACTGGTTTGCCTCAGTTTCCCCAGTCCTTCCCCAGGTGTGTCAATCACCTCTCCTTCCCCCCACCCTGAGCCCTGCTGAGTGCTGCCTGTCAGTCCTGGCATTCCAGGAGGGCGTTGAGTGATTGGCAGAGTTCAAAAGATGCCTTCTATCCCTGGAGGATATTGAGCCATCCAGGTGTCCTTTGTCCCTTGAGACCTCTCCCCCCACCTGGTTGGTGGCTCCCTGCCCCTTCCCTGCCCCTCTCCCGGCATTCAGAGGAACAGCAACAACGTGGTTTGGTAGTTCTGTTGGAGCTGTTGCTGCATTCAGAGGCCTGTGGGCCAGGAATAAAGCTCTGGATCCAAACCTCCATCAGAATCGACTCCTTTCCTTCGCCTCACCTTAAAGCTTCTCTGCCAGAGGTAAACCTGAGCTCCTGCATGCCTGGACTTGTCTCTAGTGCCCAGCTGTGACATCCAGCTAGCCAAAGGTGTCTCCTGGGGACACCAGGGGACACCCGGCTCCCCTGTGCTGTGAGGTCCTTTCACAGACATCTTTTATGGAAAATCCTTTCCTTAGGATTTTTCCTCCTGAGAAGCTGAGAGGCCTCAGGAACAAAATGTAAACAATGGTTATCTGCTGCTGTGGAATGCAACAGGTGGGTCTGTGATTGGTCTCATGTGGTTGTTTCTAATTAATGGCCAATCACAGCCCAGCTGGCTCAGACAGAGAGTCCAAGACAGAAGCCTTTGTTATCATTCCTTCTTATTCTGTTCCTAGCCAGCCTTCTGATTATATCCTTTCTTCTATTCTTTTAGTATAGTTTTAATGCAATATATATAATAAACTAATAAATCAAGCCTTGTGAAACAGGGCGTCAGATCCTCGTCTCTTCCCTCATCCTAAGACCCCTGCGAACACCGTCACCAGGTCCCTCAGTGCTCACCTCCTCCTTGGTGCCCACCCTGCTCTCCTTCCTCCTCCGTGCTGCCTTGGCCTCCTGCTCTGTCTCCCGCACCAGCTGCTTGATGAAGCCCCCGGGGATGACCGACAGGAGCAGGGGGGGAGCAGACGGGGGTGGCCCCCGGTCCTCGTCACGAATCTGGGGTGGGGAGCACAGGGGGGTCACAGGGCAGGCACGGGGACAGGAGCCAGCACAGCCTGTTAGTGGCAGCAGGGCTGAGCACAGCATCCTGCCCAGGCTGAGCACAGCATCCCACCCAGGCTGAGCACAGCATCCTGCCCAGGCTGAGCACAGCATCCTGCCCAGGCTGAGCACAGCATCCTGCTCAGGCTGAGCACAGCATCCCGCCCAGGCTGAGCACAGAATCCTGCCCAGGCTGAGCACAGAATCCTGCTCAGGCTGAGCACAGAATCCCACCCAGGCTGAGCACAGAATCCTGCTCAGGCTGAGCACAGAATCCTGCTCAAGCTGAGCACAGCATCCTGCTCAAGCTGAGCACAGAATCCTGCTCAGGCTGAGCACAGCATCCTGATCAGGCTGAGTACAGCATCCTGCCCATGCTCCTGCTGAGGGCACCAGGGCTGGGTCAGGGATGCTGTGGGAGCAGTAGCACGAAGAGGAAAAGGCCAGAGAGAAGCGCCCAGATTGGTGCAGCCCCATGGGCTGGCACAGCAGGAGCCCACGGGCACTGCCAGCTCTGCTCTGTGCCAGCAGCCCTGGTGTGGCCACCAGAGGAACCATCCTGGCTGCAACCAGGCAAGAAGCAGCTCCAGCATCACCACAGCCACATGCAGCCCTGTGGGTCCCAGGGCAAAACCAGCCCCACAGCTTTTCCAGCAGCAGCACCAGCATCAAACCCTGCCTGCCAGGCTCACGAAAATCACTCAGGCAGGCGAAAATCACTCAAACCAGAGCACTCAGGCTGTGAGGGAGCCCAGACACAGCACAAGGGAGCTGTGGGCATGTGACCCTGGGGCTGCTGCAGTGACACCCCCCAGCACTGAGCTCCCAGGCAGCCCAAAAACACCAGGACTGAGACTTCCCTTCTGCTCCCAGAGCGCGAGGCGCGAGGAGATGGCCATGGTGGCGGCGAGGCAGGACGGTGCTGTGCAGAGACACACGGGGACAGAGAGCAGAGAGTTAGCCAGGGGCTGCTGCTGGCCCCAGAGCTGTGCCAGGCCAGCAGCACCCTGACCTTGCTGGTGAGAGGAAGAGGAATGGTGGATTTGTCTTTACAAACAAGCTGTGGGTCTGCTGGTGGATAAAACCAGCACTGGGAGGTAAAAGAAACAATGGGAAGGATTCCACGGGTTGATGAATGGAAAAGGATATTTGCTTTTACAAATAAATGTTAGGTTTGCTGATAGATCAAATTAGGCATTGAAAGATGAAAGAAACAAAGGGGGAGAAAAATTCCTAAATTCCATAAGAATTAAAAGTTAAAAGGGAGGGTTGTACATTACAGGGAAATCTTTGATATCAGGTGTATTGGGGAGTCTGTACCTCTCAAGTGCCTCAGAAATGGGGAAAAACCCCTAAATTCCATAAGAATTAAAAATGAAAATGGAGGGTTATACATTAGAGGGAAATCTCTGGTATCAGGTGTATTGGGAAGTCTGTACCTCCCAAGTACCTCAGCCAATGGGGAAAGAGAGAAG
>NW_005054330.1:262860-266305 GCF_000277835.1 Geospiza fortis | reverse complement strand
GAGTGTCGCCCGTGCCCTCCTTGCTGAGCACCTCTGCACCCCAAAGAAATGGGGGAAATGCTGTGGTCGGGTGTGAGCCCCCCCAGAGCACCCTGGTGCTGCCCAAGGGGGACACCCTGGGCTGGGAGCCCAGCACGGGGCTCCCCAGTGCACCCCAGTTCCCCCACCAGCCCCAGCCCTGAGATGGGGCCGAGCTGGAGGAGGGAGGACCTGGGAGCAGAGCTCAAAATAGCCCCTGGCACCAGCACCAGCGTGGTCAGCACCCGGCCAGGGCAGGTGGGAGGGGAGCAGCACAGGGGACACGTGGTGACCACATGGGGAAAAGGGTGACCCCCCCCAGGGCACAGCAGGACCTGTGTCCCACATGTCCCAGCTGCCAACAGCCAGTCAGGGTGCAAGTCACCTGCTCAGGACAAGCCCAGCTGCACAGGGGCAATGTCCCCACCTCGGCCACTCAGCATCTGACCCAAAAGCTCCACGGACACAGCCAGGGCACCGGCACTCGCTGCCAGAATGGCTCTGCTAGTAAGCAAGGAAACAGAATTGTCAGCCTGGAGTCCCCTGGCAGGAGACTGAGGGTTGGCTGAGCATCTCACCAACCCCAATCCCACCTGGGAACAGCACGAGGATGTGGTTTCCATGATGCTTCCCAGGTGACGCTGCAGGGACGAGGGAGCCTGGCCACTGTTAATGGAATGGTCACCTGTCACACACCTCCCAGCCCCTCCTGGCACAGCCAGCACTGCCTCACCTGCAGGACACAGCTGGTGTGTCCCTCGGAAAAACCATGAAAAACAGCATGCACAGGGCTGGGGGAAGGGACTTACCTGTGCATGGGGCAGTGGGGTCCATCCACTACATCCCAGTACATCCCAGTACATCCCAGTTCAGCCTCACAGTGGGCGCGGGAAGGGACAGGTGACACAGAAAGAACGGGACACGGGCACACACGCAAAGGACGGTTTTTATTGGGGTCTGGTCGTAGGAGAGCAGTTTTGTACTGACCAACACACAGAAGCAGCTTAGCTGTGCCAAAATAATCCGTTAAAAAAATACTGGCGGCAAGAACCGAGTGTGGCACACCCGCCACGACGGGGCTGTAAACTCCGGGACAGTCCGTGAGGAGCGAGGCCACGGCTCATGGCACCCTCCTCCCCACAATAAATATGGAAAGAGCCAAGTACATAAAACAAGGAATGATCTCATCGATACAATATCTAAAGTTATTTACAGATCCTGGCTTTGCTTACCATTAATTAATTACACATTTTGGACAGGTTCTCTTTCGATCGCTTCCTTCATCGCGAGTAGCTGTTCGTGTGAATCTGCTCCTTTTTGTTTTAAAGGACGTGGTGAGGCACTGGAAGTGCTCACAAATCCCCTCTCTGAGGATGCTCCTGCTTTATTCTGTTTTTCACATGCATTTTTTTGGTGCCATCTCACCCGCTGACTGCTCTCTCTCCCTTTCCCTGAGGAGAAGATGCCTGCTACCAACAGCAAAGCCTCTTCCCAGCCCATCTCCTTTTCCAGCCTGGAAACACAGTGTGTCACACAAACCCAGACCAACCTGGCCCTGGACAAAGCCACCTTCCTGCAGCTGTCCCCAGGTTCTCTGCCAAATCCCTGCCTGGACACACCCCAGGCCAGCAGCAGTGTCCCCAGCACGGCACCTTTCCAGGGGTGACACTGAGGAGTCACAATGCCACCAGCACTGCCAGCTCCCCCTTCCCCCCAGGAACAGCTTGGGCTACAGCTCACCCCAAAATCCAATGGGATCAGAGAGGGAAACAGGGAAAAAAGGCAGAGATTACTCCAGGGAGCACAGCAGGGATCCCTCCCTGCCCCAGGCAGCCCCTCAGCACAGAGAGAACTTCAGCAGCAGCGTGGCAATGGAAAATGCCACATTTCACCCAGAAATGCCACAGGGATCGGCCCTGACCAGCACAGACCTCCAGCCCCACCACTGTGGAAACTGAGAGCACACAATGTTATACCTCAAGTATTCCTCAGACTGCACAGGCCAGGCCCACAACTGGAATTATTTTTAGGAACTGAGCGACCTGATAACTCCAGGGCTATTTCTGTACCTCACTGGGGACAGAGGAGCTGGGGTTGGCCCTGCAGATGTGCCCAGATGTGCCCAGCAGAGGCAGCTCCTGGGGAGATGGCACCACAGGGGGGTCCTGCCTGGGTGAGACCCCCCCCAAACCCCGAGGGACAGTCCCTGCAGGGTCCCTGGTGGCTGCCACCCCCCTGAGATGTGACACCAAGCAGGGTCCTGCCCTGGCCCCGGCTCTAGGACAGTGATCTGGCACTGCTCCTGCCTCAGGATCCTGCTTTTAAGGATCAAGTGATCCCCCTGGAACACCAAACCCATCTCCAGTGAGGACATTTTGGGTCCTGCAGCCCAGCCCTGTGTCCAGGCTCTCCCTCCACTCGCTCGTTCCCCTGGGAATGACAGAGCTCTGCAATTCCCTGATGGCTGAGCTGGATCAAACACCACACTGACTCCTTGCCCCAGTTTAGGTCATTAATTCTCTTTAACTCAGCACAGACTCCTGTGAATGAACACTTGCTCTGGGAATGCTGAGGGATAAAGGAGAAATTTAGAAATATCCCATCAAGGGGTGGATTTGCAGGAGTTTTCCACCTGAGATGGTCCTGACTGAGCCTGGAGTGCCTGTGCAGGGAGAGAAGGGCTGCACAGGCTCAGGAAATCCATCCCTACCTTGTCATGAAAAACAGAATAAAGCTGGCTGATCCTGCTTGAAAGGAGCTGCCACTTCCATACATATACAGAGCAGAAATTCTGTGGAATGTCAGAAGTTGGAGAAACATGTATTTAATAAATAATATAAAATGCTTTTTTTCTGTTAAAATAGAATTCTCGGGTTTATACCTACAGAGCATAGCAACCTTTACATAAACAAAATAAAGCTGAGTCTGTGATGATTAGTTTAACACAAAATAAAAATACAATTTAACAATAGTATTAAAACAGCCGATGTTCCATCCACACAATATGTACACCATGGAATAGAAACCAACAGGAAACAAAAGTAGATTATCTTGAAACTCCTCAGACATTTGGATATACATATTTTCTCTGTATATTTTAGATATTTTCCTTTTTTCTTTTTTTTTTTTTTACAATATTAAAATTAATACTATGCTTTGTCAAAATACGCTTTTCAGATTTTTTTTCTTTAATTCGTAGAACTGACTCATTCCTTATGTTAAATCAACACCACTGGAATTATTTCTTGTCTACTGTACACTTCAAACAGTCCTTCCTCTGGGGGTATTTCGGGTGCAAACACCTCAGAGGCGGAGGAGCCGTGTCACTGCCACGTGCTGGGGGTGACACCGCCCTGCCAAGGGCTGCAGGACACGGATATGGACATGGGATCAAGGAACCTGCTCCTGAAGCTGACCAGCTGCCAGG
>NW_005054330.1:205270-262842 GCF_000277835.1 Geospiza fortis | reverse complement strand
TTCACTCCTCATGAGCTGATTCCCTGCAAACCCCAGGAATGGCGATGCTGGGGCTGGTCCTGCTCAGGGAGCATCAACCCCGAGAGCTCCTCTGGGCACCAGTGGCCACTGTGGGCAGGATCACAACCAAAACAAGTTCCTTCTTAGCACAAATCTGTGTTTTCACCACCTCCACACTGGGCTGCAAACACCTGATTTATCCTGATTTATCTCAAAGCCAAACACAACCTCACAATTTAATTTCTGGGTTTTCCTCCCTTGGTAGAAGTGGGAGAGGAAAATCTTCCACTGGGTTTCTAAAGGGGAGGTGCTGAATGACAGAATCATGGAATATCCCGAGCTGGAAGGGACCCAAAAGGATCATCAGAGTCCAACTCCTGTCTGTGCTCAGGGCAGCCCCAAAAAATTCAGGAAAACTCCAATGTGACTTAGCCAAGGTCTATCCCCCAAGCTGCTATCTCCCTACCTGCCAGGCTTCCCTTCCCAGACACACTTCCAGCTATTATTAGCCTGCTCCAAGATTTTTTGAAGCCTGCTGGGGGGTGGGGGAACATACCAGGAATGTCAATCCCAGCTGGATGCACTCCAGCATTACTCCAGCTCCTCTCACAGCAGCACTTTGGGAAGAACCCGTGAGCCTGCAGCCGCAGCTCTGCTGGACCAGGGACAAGAACACAAAAAGCTTAAACACAACTAAGAGGAAGAAGATTTACACTTGGAGAAGTGGATGGCAAACTCTTGGATGAAGGATTGGAAAAAAAAAACCCACAAAAAACACCCCACAGTAAATGTTCCTTTAACGGTTTCATCAATTTGCAAAATAATTAGCAAATAAACGAGGAATCCTAAACACACAGCCAAAGACCCTCCTGCAGATTAACACCACCAGGAATCTTTGTCCAAAACAAAAACTTCAGAGACTCTGGTTCCTACACCAGGAAGGAGCAGACTGGGGCAGTATCCAGGATTTTTTGGTTTGGAGGGTGCAATTCCAGCTCTCCCTCCACACCAGCACATCCAGTCACTTCCACACAGAGCCCCATCTCTTACTGGGATCCCACCTTCGTTCAGGAGTTTGTCACTGTGATAACCTCTCCTCTCCTAGCTGCACAGTTAGATACAAGTCACAAAAATAAAGCTATTTTCAATTGTCAATAAATCACAGCTGGCTAAAGAAATCCAAATCTTTTCCTGCCCCTCCCACTGCAGGTTGGACGGGGCAGCAAAGACCACAATAATGAGAATATTCCAGGGCCATCCCAACTCCATCACATTTCAAAATAAATGTATTTCCCTAAGACAATATACAGCCTTCATTTCATATAAAATCTCTGGGTTTGAGGCACAATTTCCCAGCTGATGACCTGTTCCTCCCTCACTGACACCGGCACCGGAATCTGCTGACAGGGAGTGAGAGTGAAATCCAGCCATGGAAAATAACTGAAGGAGAAGAATGGGACTGAGCAGGGACTGAGGAGGTAAAAACAAGTTACACAAGAACTGTGAGAAGGTTTTGACACCATCTGAGGGCTTTTTTTCTAAATCAAGGAGAGAAATACGAGCATTGCATGGTATTGTAGGGAAAGCTGAACCACAGCCAGGATGGGGCATTTTTTTATCCCAAACGTTTTTTAAATACCACACAAAGAATCATGGAATTATTTTAGGTCAGAAAAAACCTCCAAGATAATCAAGTCCAACCTTTGACCAATCACCTCTGACACTGCTCCTTACAGAGGAGCTGAGATGCTCAACAGGAATGACAGAGATGCTGGTGCTGTTTACACAGAATAATTTAGAAAATAAATAGGGGGGGAAAAAATCACTGAAAGAAACCACTTTCTCAGGGGGGTATTTTCCAGAATGCATTTTCCCTTTGGTGCAGCCCCAGGTGGTCAGCCAGGGTTTGCACAAGCTGTGCAGCAAACCCAGCTCCCATGCAGAAGCAAACAGAGCCACTTTTACTACTTCTCTCCAAGGAACTCTGTGGTGATCTGACAGCCACACACGCTCGACAAACCACGCACAACTTGTACTCCCACTGACACAGGCACAGCTCCACTCTCTTCAGGGACTGTGAGAGTTGTACCTCTGTAGCTGGGAAGAAAAATCTTCTCTAAGCTGTTCACTGAATTGGAAAAACAGCTTCAGTTCAGCCCTGACCTCTCTCTTAGAAACGACCACAACACCCAGCTTGGGGAAGCTTGTGGGACAGCTCAGGATGAGATCTTTCCTTCAGCAAGACTTTGCACCCTGATGCCTCAGGTAGAATGAACATAAACCTGGCACTGGATCAGCTCGTCCATGCTCAGTTCTCTCACACTGCTTTCACTGTGGGCAGTTTGAACTCTTCAGAACAGAAAATGAGAGATCCTTTCCCAAGCTGAGCTGTGATATGTGCACGAACCTCCTGGGCTGGGCTCCAGGGGATTTCTGGGGATTTTGGGGGGTTTCTATGCTATGGGAACACACCTGTGTACAGCAGAGGAGGATCCCGAGTCCCAGGACTGAGGAGTGATCCGGGATACGTACCGAGGTACCCACACACACCTGAACCCAGCACATGCTCTAGAATGCACTGGATTTGAATCATTTCTTTTTAATTTTTTTTTTTAAAAAGTGCAGTTGACCTGAAATGGAAAAGAACTGTCTTTTATGTTCACTGTAAACTTGTCAAAAGGAATCTGCTCTTTAAAAACTGTGCTAAAATAGTCAATTTATACAACAGAGCACTAGATGAAGCTACCATAAATTCCTCTTCACCAATTATTACTCTATTGTGTCAGTTATAGTACTGCATATACGTAGAAGAAGCAAAACTGGTGGTAGCTACTATTAGTGAGTACAGCAAACCCAGGGAATAATTCGAGTTCAACGCTCCCATGAAGTAGCAATAACATTTAAACCACAGGACAGTTAAGAATTCAGTACTTTGAAGTGCATCAGAGTCACACTGTTGATCATCAGCAGTATGGAGCAAGGTTATCAGAGAGAGTCAGCAGTAATGGTCGGGGAGGACACGGCAACACCACAGAGCGAGGGGGAGCACCCACCACGGTCCGTCGGTGTCACCACGGCAGTGTCACCCCCCTGCCAGCCAGGCCACGGCAGGGACAAAGCCTCTTCCTTCCTTCCTTCCTTCTTTCCATCAGTAGTTCCAGAGGGACGGAGCTCGGGCGGGCCCCGCCGGGGGTGTGGAGCAAGGAGCAGCCTCTGGGCTTGGTGACCTCCAGCGCTGCTGCTGCTGCTGCTGCTGCCAGGGGCAGGGTCCCCCCCTGCTGCAGACAGAGTCCTGACGTGATCCCAACGCTGTAAACATGGAGCTCCTCCTCCTCCAGGCACATCCCGCCTCCGGCACTGCACAAAGTCATTCGTTCACAAGGATTCTGGGACGCTCTGCAGGTTCACCAAGCAGCTCTCCCTGCGGGAAGGTGGTGGGTGTCTCCTACAGCCCGTTGCTGTTCCTGTGGCTGAGCGGGGGCTTCGACAGCTCCACCACTGTGGAGCGGGATTTGTTGAGGAACTTTGGAGCCCGGCGCAGCAACCTCTGGGCCTCGGTGAAAGCCTCTGTCAGCTCCTTTTTCCACTGGACAAACTCGGGGTCGCTCTGCAAGACACACAGAAGGAGTTTGGCACTTTATGCTATGTGGCCAGTGGCGTCTTCTCTTGTAGCCACATTTCTCTTCACAGAGAAAAGCAAGGCACAGTTCTTCCCAAGAATATTTCTGGGTTTCACATTCTCTCAACCTCAGAGAAAGGAAAAACAATTCTTATCTCATTTGCTGCACCTGTGTTTGTTCACATTATGGAAGACTGGTTACCTGAAGAGAATTAGTAATTAGATTCTGGTATGAGTGTTTTGATTCACTGACCAATTGAATCCAGGTGAGAGGAATAGTGGATTTGTCTTTACAAACCAGCTGTGGGTCTGCTGGTAGATAAAACTAGCACTGGGACATAAAAGAAACAATGGGAAGGATTCCACTGATTGATGAATGGAAAAGGATATTTGCTTTTACCAATAAACTTTAGGTTTGCTGAGAAATGAAATGACGCATTGAAAGAATGAAAGAAACAATGGGGAAGAAAAACCCCTAAATTCCATAACAATTAAAAAAGGGAGGGTTATACATTAGAGGGAAATCTTTGGTATCAGGTGTATTGGGGAGTCTGAACCTCTCAAGTACTTCAGCGAATAAAGTCAAAGGACTCTTCTGCCTCCTTTTTGGACATAAACCTCTGATGTTTGTGGATTAATTTTCCAAACACAGGTGTGTGTGTCGGGACTGTCAACTGACAGTCAAGAGATGCTGTGCAGTGGAGTGCAGTTGAGTGCTTGGCAGATTCAGTTTAGATGTAATGTAATATAGTGTCATATAAAATAGAATAATATAGTATAATAAAGTAATTAATTAGTCTTCTGGTATCAATGGAGTCTCCCCATCATTCCTCTCCTTCATCTGGGGCAAAAATATCTCTGATATTCTCTGTCAGACAGCACTTTAGGGAAGATAATTTTATTTTCCAAAGGAATGAGCAACTTTGGCTATTGCCCATGTGCAGCCCTTAGCTTCTCCATCACCCCAATGCAAGCTGGTACAATGTTCTGAGGATTTGAGCACTCCCCCATTCCACACATGAGCTCCAGCAGCTCCCCACAGTGAGAAATGAGCCAATGAGGCCCTTGGAGCTTGAAAAGTTTTTAGCTATTTAATAAACCCAACTCATTTTGTCCCAAAAACCACTGAAATCCATGACAAGCTGCAGGTTTCCTGCTTTCAGAACTCAAGGGTGATAAAAACTTTAGCTCTGCTTCACCAAGTGTCTCAGTTAACATCCAACAGGATAAGCTGACAAACTTGTCAATTGTTTATCATATGCAAAACAATCTGATCAAGTTATCAAAAAATCAAGTCTTACCTCACACTGTAGGACAAACTGTTTTCCCCCTTTAATTCTCAGTAAGATGCATTTCTTATCTTTAATTTGTGTTTCTTCAACAGATACTATTTGTTCCATTGTCAGCAGGTTTTGCTGCAGCATTTGCAAAAGAGCAGAGAATTAATTGAAAAAAAAACTGTTGCCCATCAAATAAAGCCACTATCCTATTTTCCTGGACTATCCACATGAATTAAGTGATGAACATTAAATGTCATTATACAAACATTTATTTCTGAAGGCTGGGTCATGAACTAAAGATAGATAGTAAGGTAAGAGAGAGATTTACAAGGGGCTTGGTTGCTTCAATAGTGACAACAAAATATCAGTTCTAAAAGCCAGTAATGACAGCATGAAATAAGAATCTACAAATAGGTGTGTCTGCAAACAGAATATTAACTATTTTCCCTCAAGAGCTGCATACAATTTGATACATTTTTCAAGCATTACTGTTATTACCCAAAAAAAAGGCAATTTCACTACTTCAAAGAGCTGAAAGGGAATATTTCAGCACTGAATACTTACAAAGAGAACATACACAGCAGTGTGCAGGAAAACTCTCCCTATGGACTGCAGAGTACACAATGTCTTAAACTCCAAACGCTTCCTTAATTTAAATATACAAATTATCTGCCCTGCACATGAGCACAGCTGGGCTACACTACAGCCACTATAGCATTTTCTTGGAAACAAAATGCTATAGCATTTATCACCTTACCAGTTTGTGTTTTTTTGTATAAATAGTCCAGAGGTCCTAAATGAGAAACAACACCATCAACTACCAAAATCCTTTAAAAACACAACAGAACAAGCAAAGGATTCTCAAGTCAACTTTACATCTCCTGTGTGCGGTGTAAGCTATGCGTTAACTACAGTGAGACAGGAGAGAAGATACTCAAAGGGGCTTTTACTTAGAGCAAATTCCTTCCCCAGGAGAGCTCCTGGGCTCTCCAGGTGTGTCCCAGCTCCACCTGCCTTCCAGCAGAGCTCCCAGGGCCCCTCACTCACGCGGGACTCTCCTTCTCCTCGCCACTCCAGCCGGTTGGGGAAGAGGTAAAAGTAACGCCGCTGCCACTGAGTCAGGAAGGGGTTCCCCAGCTTGAGCATGTAGCCATGCATGATACAGTCCTTCCCCAGGGCATAATCTAAACCAAGAGGAGATGTTAGCAGAGCGCCAGGAGATGCAGCTGAAAGAATTCTGAGAGAGCTCTGTGCCGAGGGGATGGAGCCCCGGACCTGCCACACCCTCGGCAGGTTCAGATCACACACTCAGCCCCAGCTCTGCCCTAACTGCACAGCTCCTGTGGCTGCAGAGCAGGGAACAAGGACAGGACTTGGCTCTTAAAGAAGTACCTCACTGGAGGAAGTTTTAAAAGAATGTTGCTCTCCAAAGTTTGGGGGTTTGATGCAACACCCCCGTGGCAAGCTGCAGTTTGCTGTGCAAAACCTCCTGGGGCCCTTCCCAGCTCCTGGGCAGGAAATCAAACCCCACAGACTGGGAAGGTGGGGAGGCACAGGGTGCCCAGAGAAGCTGGGGCTGCCCCATGATCCCTGGAAGTGTCCCAGGCCAGGTTGGACAGGGTTTGGAGCAGCCTGGGACAGTGGAAGGTGTCCCCGCTCATGGCAGTGGGGTGGAACTGGATGGGCTTTAAAATCCTTTCCAACCCAAACCATTCCAGGACTCCATGATTCCATGAATCTCTTTCCAAAGCCTGATGTCATCATTCAGCATTTCAAAACATTAAGAAACATTTTAAGCAACACGACAGCGATTAAGCAAATCCTAACAATTCCTGGGAATGACAGCAATGGGAGAACTCCAAACCCAGGAATTACTACCTAGCAGCAAAAGATGAGAGAAGTGTAAGGACAGATTACCTTCCTCGTGGCCAAGCTGCTTATTTTTAGCCCTTTTTCTGGCCTCAATTTTATCTGTGTCTGCATTTACTGCATCATAAACAGTTTCTGCTACTTCTTGCTGCCAACGCTCCGATATTACCAGAGGGAAGTTCTTATATAACTCCTGGTCACTATCAAGCAACTTGCAAGAGAAAAACAACAAAAAACCCAACATTTTAATAACTTTCACTACTCTTATCCCCAACAGTTAATAGTTACCCATGCAACAGTATTATTTTACATGATGGATTGAACTCAAACCTTCACAAAACAAACAGATGCAAGCAAGAGAAGCACAGACACTAATTTAAGCAAAGATATTAATTTATGTGCAGAGAACAGGCCACCTGCTCAAAATTTGTTTGGTTTGATAGCTCCAAAATCCTCACTCAACACTGCCCCATAATGCTCTCTAGACATTTAAATAACTACTCCAATGTAAGCAGCAGTATTCTTAATCTTGTTGCACAAAAACTTCCCCAGCCCAAAAACTCCACGAATAAGTGCAAAGATACCTTTTCCACAGCAATGCCTTCCATGCTTCCACAGCCTGGCTTTATATTCTTAATAATTAACCCTCAGAATTCATCAGCATGTGCTGCAGATCTCAAATGTACTGGCCTAAGGATCATTTTCTCCATTAATCCTTTGAGTACTTAAATTGAATTGCACTGAAGAAAATCAGGGGAAAAAATCCTTCACCAAAAGGGTTTCCCAGCACTGAGCAGGGCAGTGGTGGAGTGCCCATCCCTGGAGGAGGTTAAAGCTGTGTGGATGCAGCACCAACAGCTGCAGGAGCAGCTTAATTCTCCTGCTGCAGCCAGGCCAGACCCTCCTGGAATTAGATATTCTCCTTTCCAGAGATCCATGCTATAATCCAGCAGGAAAATACACACCCAGAAAATCTCCCTGTGGCACCCAAGGAAGGGGGAACAGCCACAGGTATCCCCTGCTGGCTTCCCACTCATAACCCAAAGCTCATGAGCTCTTCTGGGGGCCACAGGACACTTTGCAGGATAAATTCAACCCCAGGGAGGACAGCAAGGGGCTCAAACTTGGTGGTGCCCAGGGCACAGAGGGCTCCTGGCACCTCGCTGGCAGCTGACACAGGCAGGGATCCTCCTGTCCCCTCTGGAAGCCTGTGACACCCAGGGGGGCTGTGCTGTCCCTCCCTGACTCACCCCCAAGGGTAAATTTATCCCCTGGGCAGCCTGAGCTATGAGACTCTGAGATCAAACTGGAGATGACACAGCGCTGACCTGCTGGTGGTTCGCATTCCAGGACAGGAATCGTGTTATTGAGAACCTCTGAGCCACCCAAGAAATAAAAAGACTCCCTGGTTCTTCCTCGCAAAATGTTCCTCTGAATCCTGGCACTGCAGAACTACAGGAGACTGGGATCCTGCCAGGCTAACATTGATGCTGAAGATGTGGAATTTTCTGGGATAAAGAACATCCTGGGCTCTCTGCACTTCTCTGTGCCAACTTCTGTCACCACAGCAGGTGACACTGACAGACGAGCTCCCTTGTAGGCTCAGTGAGTACTTTATGGGGCTTTTTCCTTATAAAGTTTAGAACAATTAATTTCCCTCCTGACTCACTTCTGTAAGAACAAGAATGAGATCTGTTCTACTGCAGAAATGGGTGATGAAAACAATGAAGGGCACTGACCCAAGCCCTGCTGCCCTAAAGTCCCAGAGAAACTTCAGAGAGAGGAGGAATTCACAGGGGGTCAACCCCATTCATGTGAGTCCCAAAGGGGCCAGCAGCTCTAACTTCTCTCCTTTTTTATATATTATTTTCATTAAATTTTGGATAATATCAGGACCTGAAAATTTCTTTTACCACTCTTCTAACTTATGACATTGCTACTATTAACACAGTTTGTAATTTTTAAGAGTTTTCCCCAGCACTCTCTGACCACTCAACTATTAAAATAAGGTTTAGCTCCACTTCTCCGAGCTACCAGAAATAAATCCCAACTTTTAAACACAAAAACCATAAGGTATTCTTGAAAAACTGAGGCTTTCCCAATTCTTTCCTGACCATTTGAAACAATTCCTTCATCACATAAACCTTTTGGTAAGAAAGTAGATTTCAGTTAACCTAAAAACTTAAAGATTTGGCAAGCAACAACAAACAGGGGAAGCAGCCCAAGGTAGCAGCATGGATTGATTCTCCCAGCCTGAAGGAATTCCTTGCACATCCAGAGCCCTGAAGCAAAAGAATGCCACACACACATGGAAAGCCAAGCAGAGCAGCCCCAGTGCCACCCTCCAGCACTGAGAGTTGGGTACCTTAATGCCTTTAGTGTCCTCTTCATCAAAGGAGCCAATGTCAAAAGCATCTGCTGCATTGACTTCTCCCCGGGGAGGAATCAGGGGGGGAGGGTACTAGAAATTGAAATCAGCATCATTAAAGACAAATTAATGGGTATTATTTAACTCCATTCTGTATTCATGCATAACCTTTGTATTTTTTGCACAGATTACACCTGACTGTGCCAGAGTGCCCCCCTTGGAATTAAACTTCAGTGCAAAATTTCTGGCACTTCTTTTCATTAGAGCTCCTTCAAAAATCTGGGGATACAACGGGACAGTTTAGAGACAGCAAAGGAAAGGAAACATGCAGTCATTTGAGCCTGGAAATGTTATTACTTACTCCTAACAATCAGGAAGATCTGCAGTAATGAATATTCATCAACAACCCTCCCTGCATTTGTGTGAGTGAGCACTTGTGCTGGGCACTGTGACCCTCAAGTTTTCTCTTCAGTATCTGTTTGGGTTTATTTTCCTTCTACTGCTTTACCAAGTCAGTTAAATTACTGTCTTTATCCTTTACCTTCTGTAAATAGACTTGCTGCCAATCAATGCCTTTGAAGAAAGGATGTTCCTTTACTTCTTGTGCGCTGCAAAACAGAAGTGACTGAAGTCAACAAAGGAAAGGGCTTTAAAAGTGTATTCAAGGAATACAAAGCCCTCAAAGGTCACACTTCTATCACTTGAGAACATCAGGGAAACGCTCTTTTTTAGCAAAATAAAATATAAGAATTCCTCAGTAAACAACAAGAGAGAATTGCAGATGGAAACACTTGGAACAGTGCTCTAGGGCTGGCAGGCAAGAATTCCTGATGGCAATCCATCATTTCCAACAGCAAACAAAGTTCCTCTGTTGTCAGATCCCAAACACAGATCCTCCTCAGTAAACAACAAGAGATCTGGGTCAGATCCCAAACACTGCTCTGGGGCAGATCCCAACACTGCTCTGGGGCAGATCCCAAACATGGATCCAGGTCATGGATCTGGTCAAATCCCAAAAATGCTCTGGGTCAGATCCCAAACACTGCTCTGTGTCAGATCCCAACACTGCTGTGGGTCAGATCCCAAACACTGTCTGTAAATAACCAATTACTCCATATTATACAAATTTTATGAGAAAATAACCAACTACTCTTGTTATCTCCCAGGGAAAATTAATCTCAGGTCATTATCAAAGAGGGCTCCAAAACAAAAACCCTCTGAATCTCCCACTGCAACTGGAGCCAGCCCAAGGCTCAGGTGTGACCATCTACCTGTTATCACACATCCCAATGGTTTCTCAACACTTGTTTACTCCTCTCCTTGTCTCTCAGTCTCCTACTGGCTTTTTAAGCAGGAGATAACAATTTCATGAACAGCTACATGCAAGGTGAGCCTGGCAAAAGCAAGGAGTGTTTTGTAGTCAAGAAACAAAACAAAAGCTCTTTTCCTCAGAATAACCAAGTGACACAGGCAGCACCAGCAATATTCACAGCTTTTGCTTGGTGTTTTTGGGATTGTTTTTTTTGGTTTGTGGTTGTTTTTGTTTTGTAATATGCTCCTATCATTACAGATACAATATAAGCAATAAATTTTCCCTATCAGTATGTCTGAGTCAAGTCATATGATTTCATGCCAAAACAGATCAGGCAAAACCAGAAAAACAACGGAGGGATGAGAAGTAAGAACACCACCCAATGCAAGCATGACTGCAGGGAACTCAGGGAAAGGCTTTAAGGACAGAAATTGTCCAAAAAACATGTCCAAACCGAAGGAATCTGAAATGTAATTCCATGCAGCAGCACTTTGTAATGTTCTCTTTCCAAAATTAAAATCCTCACAACAGGAAGCAGATTTTTACTTGAAATGAATTCACTCATTGACAGAGAAGTGGAAATTTTTCAAGGCAGAGGTCCAAGGAGAAGACAACACCTACCTTCTTCCTTGGCATCCAAGCCTCTTGCTCACATCCCTCTGCAGGAGCCCTTCCAGAAGGGACTTCAGCTCAGGAGAAAAGGAATCTGGGAGCTCCACGTTCTGCGGAGAAAAGAAACACAAAGAGATATTCCATGGTGGAAGAGGTGTGCTCTGCTTTCTTGCCTCTGCTGGTGTTTGGAAACAGCTCTCCCACGTGCAGATAGAGCTCTCTGGGAGAGCAGTTCCAGTTTTAGGGGAAATGGGAGCTCAGGGAACACGGGGATGTCACTGAGGCCAGCCCTTACCACCGTGAGCGTCATCCGGTCGATCTCGTGCTTATCTTTGGTTTTGTGCTGCCTGAAAGGGCTGTGCCTGTGGAAAGAAGAAAAAGAATGACAATAAATGTATGTCAAGCCCCAGCATATCAGGGTATTTCAGCTGTGGCAGTGCCAGGAAAGAGCGGAGCATCCTGCTAGTCCCATCCTTCCCCCTCATCGCTCCTGTCCTGCACAGCAATCACAGGAAGGTGAGCAGAAAGCTGGGTAATTCTTCAACAGTGATCTGGCCTTCAAGATGTGCTTCAAATGCCTCACCAATTACATCTATCTCCCCAAAACCTGAACACTTTTCAGCTAACAAGGAAACCCTGAGCAGCCATCACCCACAGGGATTTAAATCCAAGGATTTCTATAGGGAAGGCGAGCATGACCCACTGAACTCACCGTTCCTCATCACGGAGAGTAAAGAGATAAGAGATCACAGATCCCACAGCATCAGCCACTGGGAGGATATCTGATGGTATCTTGGAAATTATCAGCTTCATCCCTTTCCTGCTTTATAATTCTGGCTTGAATTTGAATTTTCCTCTAAGCTATGGAAGACTGTGACCCATTAGAGATTTATCACACAGTCCTCCGTGAAAGAAGCAGCATTGTAGTAAGAGATATTTTGATTATATTTAGGATACATTCCCTGCTTCTTTTCTTTAAAACCTTGAGGGGATGATGTTTTTCACAATCAAAATGTTACTCACTTATCAATTCCATTAATTAGATATTCTAAAGCATTCTGGCTTACCACATGGCAGAGTGTACCAGCATGTTTCAACTGGAGACCTGCTACTCCCAAGTTATTTTCCTTTTATTCTCAAAAATGTTCTGATTGATGAATGCAATGGATGGACCAGGACTCCAATTTTTCTCTTTTCAGCATGACAGGTAAATGGTTCCCACACAGCCTCCTGTACTCTGACAAGGAGGCTCTGAGTAGATCAGGGAAGAAAATGATTCACTGGCGACTTCTGGGCAGATTCTGTGCCAGATTAAATTTACCAAATACCAAGAAATGGCACCATGTGCCCAGCCCTTGTTTTGGGATGTGTTTAATTGGTTTCAGAACAGATGAGGAATGAGAGTTCACTGTGAATAATGCTCTGGCTTCTGGATGAGCACTGATACCACCCTGAACATCTCTGCCAGGGACAATCACAGCCCAAAGACTGGCAATTTAAACACCACTTCTTTCTTTATTTGCACCCTTACACAGTCTGCTTTGTGCACAATTAATGTTAAATCGATATAGTTCTAGAGTTCAATTCACAAGTCACACACTGACCTTCCTTTGTGCACTGTCTGCATGGAGATAAAAGCTTATAATTAATTATGTGTGAGGACACAGGATGACCTAATGATCAATCTTTACAGAGAAGCACTGTGAAAAGCCTCAGATTTCTCCTGGTTTGCCATTAACACTGAGGATGCCATTTTCAACAAGCTCTTGCCCATCAGTGCTTGTTGACTGCTCAGATAAATCCCATGGCATTAATCTATTCTAAGTTTAATGAGCTGACAAAGCTGTAATTATCGTGTACCTTTGGACACTGGTAAGGTAACAGGCCAGATTCAGCAAATGGAAGGATCCACACCTTGTACCTGGCCCAAACCCTGCAGGAGGGAAGGCTGAGTAACACCCAAAAAGGAACCAGTGCAGCCAAGAGCTTCTCCACAACACCAGGTCTCAACACAAAGCCCACGATTTAACAGGGCTGCTTAGAGCACTCCAAGGAGCAACACATTTAAAACACTGCCAGAGAGGAGCAAACTGCTGTCTGCAGCACTTCAAAGAGCAGACAGAAGTGGCTTCCTCATTTCCCACACCTGTACCTACTACAGGATGCTTGGCTTGGGTTTGGTTTGGAAGAAAAAGCCTGGTTTGTCACACATGGGGCAGCACTGAGGGATCCCTTCAGCCAACCTGTGACACACCACGTCCTGCTATTCCAAGGGACACCCACAGAGGCCCCCAGGCTCCCAGAGGCAAGGCAGGAGCCCCACTCACCCCCTCAGCAGCTTGAAGAGCATGCAGCCCAGGGAGAACCAGTCAGCACTGCTGTCGTAGGCTGTGCCCTTCTGCAGCACCTCGGGGGCCATGTACCCGTGGGTTCCTCTGCAGAGCACAACAGCACAAAGCACTCATTACACCCAACATTATCACTGGGGAAAAAAATCATTAAAAATCAGTATTCTCTCAATAAGACAGCCCGGTTTGGAAAGAATTCATTTTGACAATTTTGTTTTGCTTCCAATGGGTTTTTTTGTGTCATCTGTGTGAGCACAGGACACTCCTGAAGTCACCCCTGGGCACCACAAGAGGCAGCCACCAGGTATTGCTTTCACCCTTAACATGTTCAAAACATATGGACTTTTTTCAAGAAGCTACTGATTTGCAAATCTCTTAAGGTGTGACAGGCTGGAGTTTCCCTTTTTGCATAAATTCCAAGACTAAATCAGGTCAATTGAGGAGCTAAGAATGAAACGTGCCAGGTAAGATGTGAATCCACACCCAGCTCCAGGAATTCAGATCCCAGTTAAATCCTGATGGTGAGAGGCAAAAAGGAACAAAGCTTGCCTCCAGTTCCATGAAGATCCAGAAAGAGAAAGACATAATAAATCCAAGATTTTAGTCGGTTTGGGAATATTTAATTACCAGGTTGGGACAATTAAAGCAATCTGGTACTTTAACTCAGTCAGGTTCTTCTCTGAGCAGTGAATCATCCTGAAATAATGTGTCATCTCCCAGCCATGCCTACACATCAGCTGCTACAACTGTGCAGGAAAACAGGGACAGGAGCCCAAAAAACCTCATTAGAGCCACCAGCTCAGCAAGCCTGGGCCACACAAGTGTCATCCCTCCCCTTCAGGCAAAGTTAAGTTATAAAGACAAATTCAGGATGGATTTAGCACTACCTGTGTGTGCAGCAGAGCTCCCAGACAGAATACTTACACACTGGCATGTGGCTTCTTTTTGGAAAAGTCACAAGCCAGCCCAAGGTCTGATATCCTCACGTGCCCATGTTCATCCAGCAGGATATTTGCAGGCTGGAAACCAAGAGAAGGAGGTGAGTGCTTGGTATTCCCCAGCTGACAACTGCAAACTCTCAGAGCACAGCAACTCAAACATCAATACTCCCTGGTAATTGGTAATTGCCTTCTTTCATTTAACATCAATATATACCAGGCACTTCCTAGATAAAAATCCACCTTCTCACAGAGCACTACCATCAACTCCACAGGTTATGAAATACTGAATAACAGGAGGGAATAACCAGGCAAGGTTTGAACACAAAGCAGGTAATAAACGAATAATCCATTCTGGCCTCAAGTTGGTTTTGGTTTCTTCACAGCAGGGGCTGTGTGTGGCTCTTAGACCTTTTATTCTCAGTCTCTGGGCAGATTTTCAGCCCCTTGTGCTGTCACTTGGTCCAGGGACTCTTCTCTGGGACCTGTCCTTGATTTCCCAAATGTCAGTGAAAGTCCCCAGCCCCTCTCCTGCTGTTGCCCCCCATCACACACACAAAGGTCTCTTCCAGGGCTCCCAGAAATACAATATATCCTCTAAATCATTCCCATCAGGGAGATCAGTAACACCTCACAGGATTTACTGTGACCCCCAGGAAGCCTCTCCCAGGCTGGTTAAACTGGATAATGGCACAGATTAGAAGGACTTTGAAAACTCAGTACAAAAATCAGGCAGATAAAGAAATAATCCTGCCAAGGACAGGTTTCAGGAAGGGTAATCCATAGAAGTTTTCTGAGGGGCTGTGTGGATTTAGGCACCCACCAAGCATTACCTTCAGGTCTCTGTACACCACGAAGCGATTGTGCATGTGCTCTAAGCCCAGGATGATTTCAGTAGCATAAAACCTCATCTCTTTTTCAGAAAACACTCCATGCTGGGAGAGGTGGTAGTGCAAATCTCCTCCTGAAATGAGAATTGAGATGTAATTAAGTGCACAGTAAAATCTTACCCTGCAGGCAGACAGGGTGACACTGTGGGGGAACAGCTCAGCTTTTGTAGGTTCTTATTACCTGGAGATCACACAGCCCCACCCTCTGCAAATCTGTGTGGTGACAAAACGGCTGAGAAAGTTCATACAGAGATTTGATCAGTCTGAAACTCCATTTTAAAACGCATTTATTTCATAAACATTTGCATTCAGTGACTAACCCAGCAGAGGATTTCCACATAAGCAAAGGCTGTACCACACACTGGTTTGTGGAGAGCAGAATAAATCAGCTCATAGAGCAGCCCAGGCTTGAGGGACCAACCATCTCAGCAATCCTCCTGCCAAAATTTCTGTAGCATCATCATCATCATCATCATCATCATCATGTGAACAAGCCTTGCTTACCATTCATGAGGTCCAGAATGAAGCAGAGCTTGTCAGGGGTGTGGAAGGCATAGGTCATACAGACTATAAAAGGACAGTCCTGCAAGGCAAGAGCAAAGAGGTTCACCTTGGGCAAAAAGCAAAGTGTGACTTAGGGAAGCTAAAAATACAGCTGGTATTTTTCCTGTGCTATTTGCCAGCATTCCCAAGTTCTCTCCTGAAATTCAGCTTCATTGTTAATCCCTGTTCCCCTGTGAGGGCCCTGCTCAGGAGACAGTGAAGGTGTTTGGCCCCTGATGCACCTGAACCTCAATCCACCCCATTAAAGACAAGCAGCCATAAAAAATTCCACTGGAAAAACACATCTTTGTTCCCAAGGTCTGCTCACGTGCTGGTACCTCCATGGCACACATTCCAAACCCCATGGCAGCAGCTGGCAGACCCTCCTCTGCACCAGGCCTGTGCTGGATACAAGGGCTCACTCAGAATTATGGAATTGCTGAGGTTGGAAAACCTCTCTGAGATTGAGGGATTCAGCCAAGGCCACCACTAACCTGCATCCCCAAGTGCCACATCTGTGGCATTCACGTTCTCTGAAAAAATTCCTTTGCCCAGGGTTTTTCTCCTGGGAAGCTGAAAGGCAGCAAGAGAGGCCTCAGAGAAAAGGAAAACAATTCTTATCTCATTTGCTTCTCCTGTGGTGCGCTCATGTGGAATGTGTTTGGAGATTGTTTACCCACAGGTGATTGTTTCATTGGATTCTGCTGTGAGTTGTTTTGTTGGGACTCTTTCCAGAGTCACAAGTTTTTCGTTATTAACTTTTTAGCATTCTGTAAGTATCCTTTCTGTATTCTTTAGTATAGTATAGTATTCTTTAATATGATATAGTATAATAAAGTAATAAATCAGCCTTCTGAGAACATGGAGTCAGATGCATCATTCTCTCCCCTCATTGGTGGACCTGCATTTACAACACCACATGCACACATCGGTTAAATCCTCCCTGGGCTGTGACTCCACCACTGCCCTGGGCAGCTGTGCCAGGGCTGGAGAACCCTTTCCATGAAGAATGGACCTGCTCTGGCCATATTATTGCTGATAATAGCCAGAAGGCTCTTGGCTAATGACCAGGAATGGCTGTCACCTCCTAAACTTCTTCTCCAAAGCCATATGGGATGGAACCATGGAATGCTTTGGGTTGGGAGGGACCTTAAAGCTCATCTCATCCCAAGCCCCTGCCATGGGCAGGGACACCTCGTGGTACAAAACCAGGGCTGTTTGGTGGGTCTGCAGTGATCCCTTTGGGAATCCTGGGCTGGGCTGCCCCATCCCACATCAGATCCCAAAGGCAGAGCAGCCCAGGACACCCTGCAGGAGGCAGAGCCTCACGTGACTCCAACAACGTGCCTGGAGCTGCAGGATGGAGCAGGGAAAGCTCTGGGAATCTCTGACAGGAACTTGCTCCCTTCCCAATTTAGAAACAGCAAAACACAGTGGCCTTGGGCAGAGAGGAAAGGGAGGGACAGGGACACTTCAGAGCCCCCCCCTTCCTTCCATGGGGTTTAGATAGAAAGGTTGCTTTATATTTCTAAATCTTTATAAATTTATAAATCTTATAAAGATTTTAATATATATATATATATGTATTATTTATGTATCTTTACATATATAATTTATATTTCAGGGATCCCCACAGTGCCAGGCTATTCTATTTGCAGGGTGTCCTGATGAAGGAAGGAATGATGAATCTGACTCCATGTGTTCAGAAGGCTAATTTATTATTTTATGATACTATATTATATTAAAGAATGTTAAACTATACTATACTAAAGAATACAGAAAAGATACTTACAGAAGGATAAAAAAAGATAATCATGAAAAACTCTTGACTCTTTCCAGAACCCCAACACAGTTTGGCACTGATTGGCCAAAGAGTGAAAACAACTCACATCAGAAACTAAAGAAACAATCACCTGTTGGTAAACAACCTCCAAACACTTTCCAGACAAGTAAAACATAGAAGAATCAAATGAGATAAGAATTGTTTCCCTTTTCTCTGAGGCTTTTCAGCTTCACAGGAGAAAATTCCTGGGCAAAGGGATTTTTCAGAAAATGTGAATGCCACACCAGGGTATATCCTGCCCCTCTCCAACCCAACTGCACTTTGTGTTTTGCTCCCTTGCAGAGAGGAGGGATGGATGTGAAACACCTGCACAGCATCCAGGAAAAAAGCCAAATTCCTAAATATAAAATGCAAATTTTAAACATCTGTAAAATTTTTTTCCTAAAACTAAGGAGCCTGATGTGGTGTCTAACACAAGATACCACCTTTGGTTATGAGCTCTGTGTTGGGGATTATTGTAGCTGCCACTTAACTTCACAACAGCAGCTTTAGCAGAATTATTAACTTAATTTCCTGCATCGACTGGATAATTCAGAAGGGTCCCCAAGCAGGGCTCCTAAAATTTCAGAGCAATCTAATTACCCAGAAGGATTTAGTGGTAGAATTTAAACACCACACATAGACAAATAAAAAGGTTTTTCTACACCAGAACATAGCTTGCTTATATTTTTATGGATTTTAAAAATAGAAGTTATCTGGAAGTGTAAATGTGATGCATAACTCATTTTTTTTGTGCAAGCATTCCTAATTTCATCACTACCCTCTCCTTGCTTAACAGAGAGAAAAACTGTACTGCAGTATTTTCCTGACACAAAAATCCCAGCAAAGGAGTATTCTACAGCATAAGAATAAAAAAAAAACCACCCTACAATTATTTTTTAAAGGACACATAAAGCAATAAAACCAATTTCCCAGGAGAGCAATTCTTCATGGCAGTCAACTTTCTGCTCTGATGAAAATAAGCAACATTATGACATTAATGTGTGAATTAAGACCAGTTTGGAAAGAGTTCCTTACATCCAAACAATCTTGGATTGAATCCAGAGAACTGCTGAAGTCAAAGCTGTGGCAATAAATCATGTGGAAGGAAAAAAATATTGGAGTAGTCATTAAAAAAAAGTAGAAATGTGATATTTTAAAGACATTAGCACACTGAAAAGTGCTCTAGGAGGAAACCTTTGGGTTTAACTCTTCCCAAAACTCTTCTAAAAGCCAAGCACTGAGCTTTGGGGCACAAAGTGACAGCAAACAGGGGACAAAGGTGTGCAGAGCACACAGCAGCTGTGTCCCAGTTTAACTGGAGGGCAGCTCTGTCCTGACATGTCACCAAAGATGTGTCACTGCTTGAAGCACATAAACACCAACCAAGTACCTGTTCTGCTCCAAAAAAAATCAATTATTGATCTCCTGGGGCATCCTGAGCTGGGCCCTCCAACTGAGGATATTCTGGGATTATATTTAACATATCTTGGAGGAAATCTTGAATGCAGCCATCAGTAAAATCATCTCGAGAAGATCTGGGTAAGGCAGCTGAACTGCTGAGGCTTTTTTAGAAGGAAAAAAGCTGGGAGCCACAACAGAGAGGAGGCACAGCCCTGCACAGCCCCAGGCTTGCAACACAGATGGAATGATCCCCTCCTACCCTCAGGAAAAGATTAATGGAATTATCATTCCTTCCACCAGCACCTTGGCACTGGCTGGTTTCACGGGGTCCATCACCACCTTGGTGACTTCCATGTTCCAGTTTTTCAGCAAAAATCAGGCAAATACTGGCTACTACAGAAATGAAGTATCTTTTTCTTTTTAACAGAAAGTAAAATCTTTTCCCTGCTCTGTGACCTTCCAAGGATTTCACAATGCCTTTCCAGCCTGAAGGGCTCTGTGGGAGGGGAAGATGAGGCCTGTGTCTTGCAGAAGAGGAAACCCAAAGCTCAGTGACAGTTTGTCCCCGTTACACCACAGTGACACAGCAAAGGCACCAAGGGACACTGAGCCCTGCAGAGCCCAGTTTGGTGCCACCAGGGCCATCCAAGAGGCTCCAGATGCTCTGCAGAGGTGCCTGTTGTACTCCTGAAGCCACTGGAAATGGAAAGCTGCTGTCACCACACAGCCATGACCGACTCCAGCCTGGGAGCTCCCTGCTCCAGGGGTGCTGGGGGGAATGCCAGAGCTTGAGGTGGATGAACAGAACTGATTACACAACCAGCTGTGTCAGCTGCACAGCTGTTATTATGCATTTTGCAGAGACATCTGGATTCCCAGTTAAATGACTAATTGTGCTGTGATGGATTTCCCAGTTCCACTCTGCTCTGGGCAGTGCAGAACTGTCCCTGGGCACACCATGAGCCACTGCAGCCTCCCAGCTTCTGTTCAGGGACTGAAGGAATTCTCTTATTCCACCACCTTCAAACCTATCTCATTCTGCATATTCCAAGCCTCTCCTGCCCAGGTGTACCTGACCTGAATGAGCAGCACTTTGTACAAAACCTCTCTTCAAAGTCCTTCAGATTTCTGAGAATCTGGAAGAAATGTCACTCTAACGAGCTGATAATCCTTTACAAAAGAAACAAATGCTTCCTCCTGCTGCTGCCCCTGCTTAAAGCCTCACTGTGTGCTGGCCTGTGACAAAATGCCTCCACCAGCAGCTCCTGATCTATTTTCTCTTGGAATCTCTAGACATCCTAATTCACATTCAGTGCTGCAGCCACAGAATCACAAATTAAAGTTAATGGGACAATTATTACTCATTTGCCTCGATTTCTTGCCTAGTCCCTACTACAGACCCACTCCCCACTGGTTTTCAGGAATCCTGACACACGTGGACAAACTACAACTTATCTCTGGTGAAAACAGGTAACTTGATCAAAAAGCATCAAAAAGGGATGAATCACAGATCCCAGAATGGTTTGGGTTGGAAGAGACCTTCAAATTCATCCAGTTCCACCCCTGCAAGGCAGAGACACCTTCCACTGTCCCAGGGTGCTCCAAGCCCTGTCCAGCCCTGGACACTTCCAGGGATGGGGCAGCCACAGCTTCTCTGGGCACCCTGGGAATAATTCCACCCTCACTGGGAATAATTCCTTCCTAATATCCCATCTAACCCTGTTCTCTGGCAGTGGGAAGCCAATCTCCCTTGTCCCAAGTCTCTTTCCAGCTCTCCTGGAGCCCCTTTAGGCACTGGAAGCTCTCCTTGGCTTAGTGGTGGCCATGGCAGTGTGGGGACAATGACATCTTCAAGGTCAGTCCCACACAGAAGATCCCCTGATCTCTGGGGACACAGCCCTGGTGCCTCAGAACAAAGTTGGCTCTGTGCCATGCAGGGAATGCTGCTCTTTGCACAGCTCTGGTACAAAACCACACTCAATTCCTCCTCATCCTCATCCCTCCTGTCACAGACATCTCTTATGAAAAATCCTTTCCTTAGGATTTTTCCTCCTGAGAAGCTGAGAGGCCTCAGGAACAAAATGCAAACAATGGTTATCTGCTGCTTTGGAATGCAACAGGTGCATCTGTGATTGGTCTCATGTGGTTGTTTCTAATTAATGGCCAATCACAGTCCAGCTGGCTCGGACAGAGAGTCCAAGACAGGAGGCTTTGTTATCATTCTTTCTTATTCTATTCTTACCCAGCCTTCTGATGAAATCCTTTCTTCTATTCTTTTAGTATAGTTTTAATATAATATTTATCATAAAATAATAAATCAAGCCTTCTGAAACATGAAGTCAACATTCTCATCTCTTCCCTCATCCCAAGACCCCCGTGAACACGGTCACACCCCCCATATCTGTGGGCACAGGGGCTGTGCTCCCACACTCAGTGTTTAATTCATGCACCACAAGGTGAGGGAAGTGAACCTTCCTGCCAGCATCACCCGTAGCCATGGCAACCACGGTGTCACTGCAGGGAGGGCAGAGCCACCTCCCATCCTGCCTGGAATTCTCTGAGCCCAACACACCTCAGCCACCAGCCAGTGACCCCAGGGAGCCAACCCCAGGTAGGTGCTGGCTTTTTGCACACACCAGTGATGGTTTCAACTTTAGATTTTAATTCATCTCATTTTAATCCAATTTATAAATAGAACAGATGGCTTGGAATACACCTTGACTCAGCTACAGTACACAGAAAACAAAAAAAAAAAATGGATATCAGAGTAACAGGAAAGGGAAGATGAACTGGAGTTTTGTGTGCAGGAACACTTTAGATCCCACCAAAGTACTCTCTAACTCTACAAATAAAAGGAATCGTTTTTACAAGACAGAATCGTGTTTTGGAAAAGTTTCAAAGAAAAATACTTTAAAAAGGATACTTAAAACGTCAGGAAAGTGGGAGGATGAATTACCTCAGAAATGGGCACCCCCTCAAGCCTCTGCAGCAAAGATGCTCATTCTGTAGGACCCAAACTGATGAAGCACGTTTGGTTTTCCCTTCTCATTTCAGACACATTGCAAGAATCAGGGGGAGGCTCCAGTGGGGGTTAATTCTTGCATGTCACACAAGGGAATTGATGGAATATGCATTATATGTAACAGCTTTTACATTATATGGAAGGAAGAAGGAATAACATGGTGATACTTACTCCTGTACTGACAAGAGACAGCATAATTCTTTCATTTAAGGCTAATGTTTCTCCTTGCTTCATCTTGATTCTCTTCTTATCTAAACATTTCATTGCATACCTGAAAAGAAAAAATAAACATTCAGAAAAAGCACCAAAAATCTCCTCTGCCAGGACTCTTCACTGGCAGCCAGGCCATGCACATTCACAGGATGCTGTAAGCAAGCTCTTGAAAGACTTAACCCCAGGACTAAAAAAAACATAATTTCACTAAAACTAAAAACCTCCAAAATCTCCCAGAATTAACACATTTCCAGCAGAAGCCTCCTGACAGAGAAATGTGCTTTACAAATAATTCCATGTCCAAACCATCACAGTGAGATAGGAATTACACAACATATATTCATTTTCTCATACCTACAAGCAAGGATCTGCCTTAGGAATTAAATAACAAAAACTCTGTTATGGTACCATTTAATTCCAACAGTTTCAACTCTATCAGGAAAGCAATATCTTGAACACACGCTGAGTTTTTTTGGGTTTTTTTTCCTCCTTAATTTTCTTTCTACTCAGAAAAAGTCAGATACACACAAGAAAGCTTTTTTAGTCTTCTACCATCTGTGCTACACAAATTAATAAAATTTTGCTCACAAAGGATGTTACCCTAACAACCACCAACCACAGGAGGATATGATCCAGGCTGGGTATTTTTCCAAGCTGTTGGTGAGTTCATTAATAGATATCAGTGAGAAGGACATGTGTGCTCCTCCACAGAAGACTCCTAGACATGGATAGTCATGGATATTTTTTAGGAAATTACCACATTACAGCAGTGTTTCAATGCCCATCCCCATCCAGCCCCAGGGCTTCAGCTTTTGGGAGCTCCAGTTCCCAAAAACAGCCACGTCATTCCTGACATCAGTGTTGTTGGGAGTGGGGGAGTGAGGGTGAATTTTAAATTTGCAGACTGGGAACATATTCATGTGTTCGCTGCTGTCCCAGGCTGCTCCAAGCCCCATCCAACCTGGCCTTGGGCACTTCCAGGGATGGGGCAGCCACAGCTTCTCAGGGAACCTGTCCCAAATTAAGTCTGCAGCTCTAAGTGCAGCAGAGGCAGCCTGGAGGGGATGGGAGCTGGGTTAGGGATGGGCACACAGGTTTGGATCAAGAAAGAATTAAACCAAACCTCTACCCAGAAGATCAACCTCGTCTTAAGTTTTTGCTTCAAATTTGAAAAAGAAGGTTGATTTTCCCACATTTTGCTTCCCTTTGCTGTATTTATATCTAATAAAACCTGTCCTTTGCTTCACTTTTCCTGTCCTTCTCACTTCCCAAGGGTTTATCCACCTCCTGCCAGAGCCCTACTCAGACACTCAGACATGGAGATGGCTGGGACTCTGAGAATTGCTGGCTGAGCATGCCTCAAGCTAAATAAAATGTTTATTTTTGTACACAGACAACTGAATGAACTGTACATGGACAAAAAGTACCAAAGCAAGAATAAAGCCAGCGTTGTTAGTAAGAGCATTAATATAAATACTTGAAGTCACTGCAGAAATACTGAATATAATAATAGCAACATTAAGATGTCTTCCACTTGTTAAGAGTCAGAAGTTTATTATTATCAAGGATGTCAGGCACACATAAATGCCAGAGGAGCCAGACACAGGGCACCTCACACATGCCCTGCTCACTTGCAAGGGAAATGTTTAAGGATGGGCTGTGGACTAAAATTGTAGGAGAAAAGCCAAGATGAAAGGCTGGGGTGTAAATAAAGAAACATTCAAAATGTTGAGAACCACTGGTTAAATCCATGCCCAGATGTTCACATCAAAACACAATGGGACAATGGTGCCTAGAAATGGAAATCTGATGATCAGGGGAGGTGTGTGAATGGAAAAGGAATAAAAACCACCCAGGGCTGACCCTGGAGCTCCCACTGAGAGTTCTGGGAAGCACAAGTCCAGCAGTGGGATATCCCCTTCCAAACAGCAGCAGGGATCTCTGCTTTCACCACACATGGGGCAGGCACTGATGGAATTCCCCAATGGGAATGGCTCTGGCACAGCCCTGACTGCCCAGATTTGGGGACAGATTCCTGCAGCTCCACCTGGAGCAGGTGACACCTGAGCAGCCACCATGGGTTCCACAGAAATATCCTCTGATCCAGGGAATTGCTGCTGATTGTAACACATCTGCATCTGTGCTGATTTTAAGACATTTGCATCTGTGCTGATTTTAACACATCCACATCTTGCACTGGTTTTGACAGGACATTTCCATGTGCCCAGGAGCTGTGTGACACTGAGCCCCTGCATGGCATGGAACAGGATCCACTGAGCCTGCAGTGAGCCAGGAATCACAATTGTGGGGGTAAAACTTCATCACAAAGAACTTCACAGCAATGTGATGCTGCTTCCCAGTGATTTCCTAAGAAATGATTGGAAGGATTTCCTCACTAGTCCAGAGTTTACAATCACCTCTGCCACAGAGTGGGTGATACTCACATTTTTCCAGTGTCTGCTTTTCTGCAGCCATACACTTCACCAAATCCCCCTCTTCCTATTATTCTATGTACACTAAAATCATTCATGGTCAGCTGCAAATGGAAACAGAAACAACAAAAACAAAACCTTCATTTTTCCAGCATTAAAAAAAAAAAAAACCTACTGTGAAAACATCTAAATGATCCATGAATGTGTTGAGATCCTCAACTGTAATTCAACAGCATTTACTGTGTTGGAAAAGGAGCCCCTTATTGTTGATATTTCCATGTACTTGGAAGCACTACAGTGTGAAGTAGCACCAAGAGGCTGCTGTTCCCAAAATCTGCCAGTCTCAGGGCTATTTTTGCAGCTCAACTTGTCACACAGAAGTGCAGAGGGACAAAAGCTGAGGCCAAGGGAAGGGGCTCACAGGGTGCTGGGATCACAGACTGGAGAGGGAAAGGGAGGTGGACAGGGATTGGGGCTGGTAAAGAGCAGAAATTCTGGCACTTCAGCTCTTTCAGCCATTAAAAAAATCAAAATTCCATTAGCTGAGGAAGGCAGAGGGGATGTCCAGACAGGAATCATCAGGGCTGTGCCTAAGAATAGCAGAGCAGTGACATCCACCACCCTCCTTAATGAGGCCTTTGCAGAGCAGGATTCAAAACTGAACATTCTCTTTCCTGTATCAGCCTCTGACAAGATAAATATACTTGTGAGTACTTACATGAATATTTAGCTCTACATTTTTCCATTGACAAAATCTAGTAAACTTGTCACTGCAAAAGAGAAAAAAAAAAAGTTTAAAAGTTGTCTGAGACTATTGTGTAGAGTATTACAGGAAATGTCAAGACTCTGATATTTAAAATCTAGTCTGAGCTAGGGCGTGGGGTGGTATTTAATAAATGACAGCCTTCCTTTCACCAACTGTAATCTTACCCCCACCAAGAAAAACAATTCCTAGGCAGAGCACACTCCATGTTCTACATCCTTGGGAGAGAAAGAGAGCAGATAACCTCATCCCTGGAAGTGCTCAGTGTGTGCCCACAGCTCTCTTGCATGGTTTTCAGTCATTCAAAGACGGTTTTCAATTTTTAAACAACTATGTTTGGAACTAACAAACATTTAAATTACATCAAGAGAAAGATAATTATAAAAAAAAACACAGGCAGCTCGATTTATGTTAATGAACCTCCCTATACTCCAAGGAACATTTTAAAACTCATTTTATCTTAAAATAGGGAAGACATCAGCAATACCACAGGCATTGGGAAAAAATGATAAAATAGTTGCTTATTCCTACATGAATAATTAAGTATTTATTTTCAAAGTAAGAAAATAACAGCTTTATGGAGGCATTTTTATAATTACCACAGAATGGCACCAAACCAGTTTAGAAAATAGATTTGGGTGTTGCTGGGTGGCAGCTGAGCTTTGCAGAGCCACACACAGGACCAGGAAAGAGCTGCTCTGCTGGGCCAGACTTGTGCCTTCAATTCTTTATTACACAGAATATCCCCAGAACCCCAGTTCTGCCTTTTCTCAGCCCAAACTCCAATCTCTGTGTGCCCTGACTGAGAAATCCCTGAGCTTTCCAGCTGTTCCACTCACACATCCTGACTCTGATCAGGATATCCCACAAAGCTGGGTTAATTTGATTAATCATGCATTAATACACATTTTTAGCCTTATTTACAGCAGTACTGAAAGGACCTGGCTTCCCACTACAGCAGGCAGATAATTCAGGTAATATCCCAGGTTCATACCTTTCCATAAATTTTTGAAATATTTTTCCTCGGAGACTATCACAAATTTCTTCTATATATGGCTAAAAAAGGGTGAGGAAACACAATTAGTATTTAAGCAGACAATAAATGGCTTTTTTCAATCCCATCCAACACAGAGAACTCTCCTTGGCCCCACACAAGAAAACCTCAACAAAGCATTTTAGCTTTATTTGGCTTTTGGAATCTGAGCAGGTGCCCTGCAGTCAAACACAAAATATTTTCACCAGCTAAAAAACCTTAAGGGGTGTGGGGGCAAAAAATTCTTCTCTCAAATGTATTTAACCGATAAATTGTCACCCCTGTGGAACCCAAACTTCCCAGAGCTGCTCCCTCATCTCCGTGGTGCCTCTCTCCTCTCTGTCCTTGCACCTTGAAATCACAGGTGAGTTTTTCCAGGGAAATCCCTGCCCTGGCTGTGTCAGGGCCCAACCTCCCCCCAGGTAGTGCTGAGACATCCCCCAGCACTGCAATCACCAATTCCCAACCACAACAGCTCAGGAGCACAACAGACATCAGGCAAGGGGCAACCTCCACATTTTTTCAGCACATAAAAACACATCAGATTTAGATAAAAGACACTTAGGCTTACAAACACCCCCATGATGGATTAAGACTATTTCTCCACTGTTGCAGCTCAGTTCACCCTGACAGGATGAGCATCTTCCTGATGGAAAGTGATTTACTCTAAATCATTTAATGGCTCAAAATTATACAACTATAAAAACTCTTCTGTTCACACACCAAGGTACAGTTTGCTTTTCTAAATGTGCTTGAAAATATTACAGATAACAAGAGTAAATTGTAATTTTGACTTGGAAAAGCATTTCAATCCCACTTACAGCACAGAATATGTACCAGTCCCATTTATTCAGTCTCTTTAAAGAGTATTTAAAAAGTCACTTTCTGTCAGAGAAGCTGAATGTTCAGACTGTGAAAGCTCACCTGGAAAAGGCTGGCTGGCACTTGTTTCTTGGCTAAATGTGTTTGTACATGATCTACAGCTTGTTTTGAGAAAGGCTTTTGGAAAAGAAAAAGGAAGATTTCAAACAGTTGGAACTGTCAGGAGTTTCATTTCAGGTCAGAGCACTGTTGTTCTTTTCCCCACACAGAAACACCGACCCCAAGGGGAATCAATAGGGCCTCCCACAGGTATATTACAGTGAATATTGTGTGAAATGTGCAGAAAGATCCAGTAACAGGATTATTCTGAAGCAGAAAAGCAGGAGAGGGGAAGACGAGGAGGAGCAAGGTAAAAATCAAAGGGGGTGATGATCCTCCTTTAACAAATCCATGAAAAATCCCATTTACAGGCACAGCTCCAGAGCCAGAAGCAGACACAAACTTTTTACTAATAAAATAATGCATTTTGAGGGAAATAAAAAAAAAAGAAAAGCTTAAACCCTCCACCCAAAGCATGATACCACCAGAATACAACACCTGCAAATCCTTCTTTCAAAAGAGAGCACATGAAACTGTTAAGAACAGATCAATGGGCCCAAACTTCAGCTAGAGGAAATGTGTCTTTTCAATGACTTTAGCCACATCTCTGTACACACCCTGCATTTATTTCATCCTTTTGGAAACAGACATTTAGTCTAAAGAAACATAAACCAGAAAAAATCTCCTGATACTTCCTTTGCGTGCCACTAGGTTTAATGAAAATTACAGCACGCCTCAACCTTTACACCTCAATAAAAAAAATAAAAATAAAAAAAGCAACATTTTGAATTTGGCCAAACCCAGATGTTGGATTTCAAAGGGAAATTTCTGCTGCCAGGAGAGGGGGGAAAGGGCAGGATACCCACGTGGGAACAGGAGAGCAGCTCCTTCATGATGTAGGTGTCGTAGATCTGCCGGCTCCGCGACAGCCGCTCCTCCTCCGAGTCCAGCTTCTCGTACTCCTTGATCTGCAGCACAAGCACACACACCACACATTTCCTTGTGATTTCTCACTCACTGGGTCAAAACAGGGCTTGGGCCGAAGTTTTATTTTATTGTTTTCTTTATTGATGAAGAATCGCCTGCGACAGCACAGTTACAGCTGGGATTTCCCTTTAATATTGGGATTTTTCCAACTGTGGAGTCCCATTCCGTTGGTGGAGTCCCCATTCCTGCAGGGATTTAAGAGGATGTGGCACTTGGGGACATGCTCAGTGGTGGCTGAGTGAACAGTGGGACTCACTGGGCTGAGAGGGCTGTTCCAATCAAAAATTCCCTGATTACAGCACATCGGGTACAGATGTCCAAGAAAGAATACAAAGCACATTTCAAAATGTTCACATAGTCCAGCTACACTGTGGATTTGAACCCCAGAGGTGGCTAAAAGGCAGTTTTACAAAATACATCCAGTTTCCTCAGGTGTGCTGTAGGAGATCAGTGTGTTCCAGGTGAAACAACAGCAATCCCAGACAGTTCATTTACAGAACAAAACCTGACAACCAGCTCCAGAACAAAAAGTTCACCCAGTCCAAGGGTCCTCTGGAGCATATTTCGGGAAAGAGCTCTTCCAGAAATGACAAAATGTAAAAAAAGATGCAAGGGGAAACACTCAGCACTGGCTTTCTGGACCTTCCAGGAGCAGCCTGTGAAGCCCTGGGATCCAGATCTGCTCTGTGCCACACAACCCCAGCATTGCTTAGGTTGGGAAAAAAAACCCCCAAGATCATCAAATCCAATTACCAAGAGACAAACTGGGACCAACCTACCTCTGGAGGTGGAACATTAATTAAAGTCAGTATCTTTCTAGCTGTACTGCTGGTGTTTGCTGACATGATAAGGCACCAGTCCCACCCCAATCTGCCATCTGTGCTGCTTCCCCCTTGATACCAATTTATAATTAAAATGACTCAAAATGTCTTTGCCCAAGAAACACTTTTAATTAATGCAATGACACAAAATAATTAGCAGTACAGGAGGAAGCCTGATGGATATCTGATTGTCTTATTTGAGCACAATCTCCTATCCCTCAATGTTTGGTTGTTAAAGGACCCAATTCCTCAGTCGGTATTCAGGGGTTTCAGCAGAGCCCCCCAGAGATCAAAAGGATCTCCTGAAAAACTGGGATCAGAATACATTTGTTTTCAAGTATTTAGAAGCTCTTTTTTTCCTTTTTTTTTTCCCAATTTTCCACCCTTTTTCTTTTGAATTTCTTTTCTTTTCCTCCTGAAACCGATCGGGATGAATCACTCATCCTGTTAAATGCCTGATCGTGACTCCAGCTGCAGTGATATGAAATCCCTGGAGTACAGAGCTCTTTTACATCAAGCAATTTTTAATGTAGCAATGTACTCAGATTATTCTATGTGTAATAAATGCAGCAAGTAAATCAAATATATAAAAAAAGGGAAAAGCTCCTGGATCCGGTATGTCACAGAGGAAAACACAATGAACCTCTCTTTAAATATCTTTAATGGGATTTTTCCAAAAGTACATGACAAAGCACTGAAATTCTTTTGAGGCAACATTTTGCTAATAACCTAAAAATACAATTTTGAATTGTTTCAGAGATAAAGAGGCAGCCAAAAATATCTTGCTAAATAATCTGGTACAACAGGCCTTTTCGGATTACTTATGACAGTGATATCTTCAGTGTATAAAGAGATGGAAATGATAGAAAAAGATTCTTTATTGACAGCAGGTATCTGATCTGAGTGAGGGAATGGAGTCTTGCTGAGGACTGATCTCCAAATTGATACCAGCTGTTTGTGCTGATAGCAAGGAGAAAAGTTAAATTCTCAACTCATGAGTGAAGCAGCCAAGGCTATTCCAGCTCTAATTAACCCAGAGCATCAGGCATGGGCAGGGCAGCCCTGAAATCAGCACCTGGGACAGGATTCACTGGGGCTTTATTCAGTGTCATAAATGTAACAGGGAAGGAATGAATGAATGGAGCCATGGAGCTCAGACCCTGCAGCAGCAGAAGCTGGAGAGGGCCAGGGCATTCCCTGGAATTATTGATCCTTTGGGATGTGCCTTACCCAGTGAAGGAGCTGATGGGCACTGTGCATCTCCTGACAAGGGACACAATTCATCCATCTGAAGCCACCTCTTGTGTCCCCTCTGCCACAGCAGCTCCTGAACCATCTGAGCAGCTCCCGCCCCTCATCCCTCCACAATCCCCACCCTTGCTGCCTTTTCCACGGGTGAAAAACTGCTGGGAAGGACCTGAAGGGTTTCAGTGTCACCCCAACACCAGAAAATTCATCCCAGATCCTTTTCTACCAGTCCACACCGCTTCCATGTCCCTCTCCTTCCCTCTCACCATTCCCTGATGGAGCAGGAGCAGGAGAGCCTCACTCCCTGCACAGCCCCAGAGCTCCATCACCAGCACTTACCTCCTCATAGAACTTCAGCTGAGGGACAGCTTCATCGATCTCATTCATGCAATAGTCTTTAAAGAGCAAAAATCCTGGAAAGAAAAACAGAAAACATCAGAAAAACTTGTCTCATTACACTTGTAAAAAGGCTCATGAAACCACCTGAGCTCCACCACGGGCTCTACAAACCTGTGTGAGCATCCCCAATTGGCAAGGTTTAGGATTCTGATTCCAGCTCTTCATTTCCAGCACAAAAGGATCCCAAACCTGCCTCACCTCCCACAGGTGTATTAAGCCCATTACTGCTTCCACCTGCTGAGGATTTTATCAGGCATTTCCATAATGCACAAAAATATCCTGTTCCTCTACACAGACCACATTTTCTTCTCTTTTTTTTTTCCCCCAGTAAAAACTAGACACTATTCACATTTTGGGTTTTTTTTTTGTAGGAGATTTACCTACATTTCACTCATGAAGCACAACCTCTTCTGCACTCCCATTTCAGAATTACCGGTTCATGTTACCTCTAATGGGTTTTATTGCTCAATAAATTACAGCAGGGTCTTTACAGTTCCTTTGCAAGTAATTTAGAGCATGACCCCAGCAGGCTGCAGATGAGAATCTTCCATTAGGAGCATTTTAATGCACTGTCACAAGCCTCATCCCATGGAAGCTCTGTCTTTCCCTGCCTCTGAGCTGGCACCTGCTACCCTGGAATTTCACACAGCAATCTGTGTCACAAATGTCCCCATCACTGCCAAACCCACCCAAAGTCCCCCATCTCCTCAGCCAGACCGTGCACCTCCACCTCTCCTTGCCAGCTTGGCTTTTTGAGGGCAAAAAGTGAAATTTTGGGAGCTGATTCAAATTCCTTATTTCCCACATGACGGAACCAGCAGCAGCACGGAGCAGAATCCCACTGAATGGACTGAACTTTTCTAGGACAATGAACCAAAGATTGGGTAATTAAGAGACTGAAGAGTGGCACAAACAGCTCTGAATGCAGTGAAAGAAAAATCCCTGGCCTGGTCCCAGCTCCTGGCTGGTGCCCAAAAAAACCCACAAACAACAAAAAAACACAACAATAAACCACAAAGACAACTGTGGGAGGAGTGTGAAAATATACCAACACACATTTCCAGCAGGGCCACGCCAAACATTCCAGCCCTGCTTAGTATTTTCCAAACTTTTTCAATTTAATTATGGCAGAGAAAGAAGAGGTTCCCAAGCCCATGGCACAGGGAACAATCAGAGGCTTATGCAGCCACAGGACACGGGCTGCTCCTCCCTGAGGCCCCTTGGCACTGCGCTGCAAAAACCCAGATATACCCAAAATATACAGACTGAGAGCTCAGGCTGCTCAGCCTGGGGAAGAGAAGGTTGGGTAAGGACCTCACAGCACATTCCAGGGTCTGAAGGAGCTAGAAAGAAGCTGGAGAGGGATTTTACATCAGGAACTGGAGTGACAGGACAAGAGGGAATGGCTTCAGACTGAAATGGAAATTTACGTGAGATATATGGAAGAAATCACTCCCTGTGAGGGTGATGAGGCCCTAGCACAGGTTGCCCAGAGAAGCTGGGGCTGCCCCATCCCTGGAAGTGTCCAAGGCCAGGTTGGACAGGGCTTGGAGCAACCTGGGATAGTAGAAGGTGCTCCTACCCATCCTACCATGGATGACCTTTAAGGTCCCCTCCAACCCAAACCACTCAGTGATTCTATAATTCAGACAAATCCAATTAGAGCCTAACGTTCCCCAGACTGGAATTGTTTCTGTTTTGACCTCCCATTCTATCAACAGACCCTGCACTTCCCCTGCAGCACAAAGGAAATCTCCTCCTTTACTGCTGCTCTTGGATTGAGTGAAAAATGATCAGCCAGAAACTGCAGCTCTCACATAATGGCACAACGAAGTGACAGATGCAGCATTGAGTAAGTGACAGGAGTTTTAAGAAGTTCAGGGGGAGCTGACGAGGAGCACAATAAGCACAGTTAACAGCACACAGAAAAATAAGCCCAGGAACAGAAAGCAGGAATTAATAAAATGATAGCGTTAAGTAACAGCTAAAAAGAACCAGCAATTATTTATGAAATAAAGATGCTGACAGCTTTGGCTTTAAAGATTCCTTCTGCTATAACTATATAATTTCTGCAACAACCAGATCACTGGTTGTTAACGGAAAGGAAAAATATTTTTTAAGAGCTTCTTCTGGCAACACCAAAGTGATGGATGATATCAATAATACACACACAGAGTGTGAGGCAGCACCCACCTCCTCTGGGCTCCAGCCTCTGGACAACCATTTTCCCCTTCAGCTTTGTATTTACAATCCCAAGACAAATTTGCCAAGTGCCATGAATTGCACTGACTCTAATTACCAAGGCAAAATGTCTTTCAAGGAGGGATGAAGCCACCTTTGAGGTTTGCAGAGGCTCACAAGCAGGAAGGGATGGGCTGGTGGGGAGAGCAGATTCAGGTCAGGCAGTTCAGCCATAACCAGGAGGGGAACCAGGTCAACCCATCTCTTTAAAACAGAACATGAATGTTTACTTCAGTATTCATTCAAATAATTGTGTTTTTTCCAGCATGAGCAGAGTTTTGCATGAAATCCTGACTCTAATCAACAGCATCCCTCCACCCCTGGTTTTTGTCTCCAGAATTCAGCCCTTCCCACAATCAAAGAACACAAATGCTGCTGGTGACCAGCCACACACTCCAGAGCCCTCATCATGTTTGTGGCCTCCACTGGACCCTCTCCAGGAGCTCCCTGACTTTCTTGAGCAGTGGAGACCAGAGCTGAACAGCACAGCCTAGATGTGGCCTCACTAGGGCACTCAGCAGGATTGAAGCCAACTTCTCATTTTCTACTTCCGTGGCATTTTCCTGCCTGTGGCTCTGCCAAAGTCCCCCCAGGGCAGCAGCCACAGGGGCCAGCACTGGCCTCTGTCTCCTCCAGCAGTCTAAAGGTCACCTGCAGCCACAACACCACCTCCTCACCCCTGTCAGTCAGCTGAGAGCATAATAAATAAAATAAAACAGAACAACAACGAGGAGCTCCATCATAAAACACTCGGAGAAAATGACTTATCTAATTCTAACTGGAATTTTATGAGCATCAGATTCAAGTGACCTTTTAACAGGAGTAAATAAAAATCTTATTAAAGCAAACAGGAGCGACTAGGTGAGAGAGCAGAGCTAAAAATAGCCACGTTCAGCCCCGATACAAGCGTTCACAATGTCACTGATTGAAAGGAAGCTGCCTCTATTTACAGCAGGCCTGAACGTGGTCCAAAACGCTGATGTAGCCTCTTTCTAGTAGGCAAAATAGCAAATTAGAGAACAAAAATATCAAGCTGTTTCCAAATCCTCCCAAAACGTGCTGTGTATAAATACAGAACCCTGACAAACAAAGCAGCAGTGACATCTGCACCAGACACGGGCTCCTTTCCCGGGCAGGAAAAGCTCTGGGAATGTGGGATGGTGCTCAAGGCTGCCACACAGGATCTGTCCCTGCTCAGGGCACTTGAAGGGCTCCAATCTCAGTCATTCCAAGATGTGTCTCATGATCTTTCTTGCTTGGTGAGCTCGGATATCAGCAAGAAGCCATGGCCAGAGGGATGTCTCACATGCTGCTCTCTGCACCTCCCTGCCAGGACACTGCACCAAGGTGGGCCAGGCTGGAAATCAGGAGGAATTTCTTCCCAAAAAGGGTGGTCAGGCATTGGAAGGGGCTGCCCAGGGAGGTTTGGAGTCCCCATCCCCGGAGGTGTCCAAGGAATTCCTGGACGTGGCACTCAGTGGTGGCAATTTGGCACTAGCTGGACTCGATGGTTCTGGGAGGAATTTCTTGACCCAAATGATTTTGGGATTCTGGGGCATCTCCTCCCCAGGAATGTCTCTTATGTAGAGCTGCCACAGAAAAACAAAGCTCAGCCACCACACCATGGTGACATTACAGCACAGCTGTGTTTAAATCCAGCTGTGGGTGTGTTCAACCTCCTGAAATAGCCCTCAGTGACCTGCAGGTCCATCAGCACCAGGAACAGATCTGGGTCATTGACACAAACACTGGGACAAAGTCTCAAAAAACCACATGAAACCTGTGATTCCCACCAGCCTGCAATTGTCACAGAACACCAGGCCGGGCTCAGACTCCTGCTCTGTGCAGTGCCCACACAGAGCTGACACAGCACACAGTAATTCAGGCCACCTAAGAGCTCCACAACTGAGAGAACCACCAATTTCCCTCTCCAGGAACAAAGATCACCCGGGAAAACTGTGTAGGAATTGTGCTCTGGCAAGGTGCAAAGCCACAAGAATCCTCCCAGCCCAGAAAGCATCACACATTCCACTCCTTTCCTTTCCCTTTTCCATTCTTTCCTAATTGAGCCTAATGTTCATTCCCTTTGCATTAAAAATAATACATTATAACAGACTGAAACATATTCCTGTGCATAGAAAGCAGGGGAAAAGAACAAACTGTATTTCATGAGGACGTGCATCCAATGGTGAGGAGAACAGAACAATTTCCCTAGAACAGAACCAAACTGAGCTCAAAATGAGGCTGCAAGCTGCCAGGTAGCTTGTTTAATGAGGTCTAGAAATCATTATATGAAAATAAGCTTTGGCTAAAAGGTTTTAAGCATTGTCAAAGAAAAACTTTTTTTATTTCCAGGCCTTTTTTCCAATAGCTTTTCATCCAGGGAAATCACTGCTGAAGCTTGGTCAGCCCTCTTTCTAAACACCAGACTTGTGCATGCCTGGAATTCCTGCAGGAAGAGGAGCAGGAGAGCTGAGCTGCTCCTCCAGCGCTGGCACTGGGGACAGAATGGAGGAATATTCACAAATTCTGTGTCAAACCTCAAAAGCTTGAGCCAGGTAGAGCACCTCAAGCAGTGAATATACAGATTTACTGAAAGCACTCAATTATCATTATTTAGGCTGCCCAGAGAAGCTGGGGTTGCTCCATCCCTGGAAGTGTCCAAGGCCAGGTTGGATGGAGATCTGAGCAACCTGGGATAGTGGAAGGGGGAGCTGAATGAGCTTTAAGGTCCTTTCCAACCCGAAGTACTTAGGGATTTCCTGAATATCCCCATGAAATAGTAGCTCTGAATACTGAATGTGTGATCAATCATTTCTTAAAGCCATGCAGAGAAAATAATGGGGAAAACTTAGCTCTGAACCATATTTACTATGTATCCTTCATATTCTGGGCTCCTTTAACATGCAGATTCCAGCTGACTGAAGTCAAAAATCAAAGGCATTCAACATATCAAAGGTGAAAGAAAAAAGTGGGTTTTACACAAGAAAAAGCTCCTCTAGAAGATGGAGGAGTAAAAACACTAAACAGAAATACACAAAAATATTCTAATTTTTAAAAGGACCACTAAACACAGAATAGAAGCATTTCATTTCAATCAGTTGTCACAAAGAATGTGATTAAATTCCTTCACTAAATCCCATCAAGGAATACACAGCAATTGAGGTTTTCTTTTTTCTTCGCTTGTAAAGAGAAGAAATTCACAGCCCTTTGCAACTGGTAATAGAAGGTACCAGCAAGCTAACAACCAGGAGCAGCTTAAAAACCTCATGGTGGTGGACTGGGCTTTGTTGTATCTGTTCTTTCCTCACATCACAATTCAGGCCCTACCAAGGATGTGAAAGTTATTTTCCTGACCAGTATTTTTCCGTTAGAAACATTTTTAAATTAATTACATAATACAAGCCAATATCCCTTTATTATTATTGAGAAACACACTTTTCCTTCTGCCCTGCTCCAAGCTGAGAATTTCACTGTTACCAATTACTGAACACACAAACTCCACTGGGAAACGCAGCTCTGCTCCTCAAGTAGGGCTTAGATCCAGGTGTGGTTTTTAGTGGCAGCAAGGTGACAGGATCATTTGATGAATACACGGAATAACTCCACAACAAAAGGGTGTTCTCAAGTCCCTGGTGCCAGTATTTGCCTCAGCAAACTCTGCTCAATACCTGATCCACTGTGAAGAGCCAAATTGTTCAGCCAGAGCATCGAGGAACTGTTGTGCTGTGGTCAAAACCAAAACACAAAGCCAGCAGTATCCAGTTAGTAAATACACACAGCACTTAGGTAAAGAGCAGCAAAACCACTAAAACAACAGTGACAGAGCCCAGCTGATTCTGCTGCAGGAATTTCTGACTCTTCCTCTAGTTCATTCTGGCACTCTGAGAAAGCTGCTGTGAGCTGGAGGCTCAGACACAGATGGTTCTGCTGCTCTTCCTCTTTTAATCACAGAAATCATGGGCAGAAGTATCTAGAAACACCAAGAAACTGGTTTGCACGGTTTTGACCCCAGCTATCCAACCTCCATGGACACACAGGGGACAGCTGGATGTCACAGAGGCCCTGGCTGGACAGGACACTGGCAGGGAAGGGGTCTGTCAGGTGTATTGCCCACGTTCTTTTATAGAAGAAATGTTGCATGGATCAATAAAAGCATCTGGAAATGGGGTAATTGATAGCCAGAGCTCTCCAGCTCCTCTGCTCTGCACCTCTGACCTCTCTATCCCTTAAATGCACTGCTGAAAGTGAGAACACTTAACAGCTCCAGTAATTTAGATTCTACTGACTGGTGCTGGTTCTGAGTGATCCCACTGATGGGAATGAGCAGCGCTGGCAGGCCCAGAGAATCTGCTTTATTAACAATATCAATAATGCTTTTACAGCTGTGCAGGTAAAGCTCATTAAAGCTGTTACCATGCCTCCTTACAGACGTGGCAAACTAACAGCGCCCTACTTCTCAGTGGTGCTCAGAGGCTTAATTAGCTGTGAACTGTTTCAAGACACATTGATAAAAAACTCCATGGGAGCGCAACTGTTTCAGATTGACTGAGGGATTGCTGGGTGGGAAGAAGAGGAAATCAGGACTGTGTGTGCACAGTGATGGTGCACAAGGAGAAGATTCCACCAGGAACAGGCAAAGAAAGCCCAAGTGAGGCCAAGCAGAGAGGAAACGCCACCTTTGGGATGGAAGCCACTCTGCACAGCGTTAATCACAGAATTTCCAGAGCTGGCAGGGACCCAGAGGATCATCATCCACTCCTGGCCCTGCACAGACACCCCAACAATCCCAGAGTGTCCCTGGGATTGTCCAACTGCTCCTGGAGCTCTGGCAGCCTCAGGGCTGTGCCCATTCCCTGGGGAACCCGTTCAGCACCCAGCACTCTCTGGGCGAAGAACCCTTCCCTAAAATCCAGACTATACCTCCCTCACATAGTTTTAAACCACTGCAAAGAGAGATCAAGAAGAGGCTGGAGAGGGCTGAACCAACCACCCAGGGCCCTTCTGATGCGAAAGGAATGAATTTTCCTACAGGATTCCAGGGGCAAAGCAAACACACCTCAGGCAGGTGCACAGCAGGGCAGGTGCGCTTGTGTTTGTGTTCTCTGGAAACAGCCAAGGGAAATGCCATGCAAATAATCCCTTATCTGTTCTCTCTATTACAGAGTGATATTCCTTAATACTCTCTTCTTCTCTCCTATGTTGCTACTTGAGTTCAAAATTGCCAGTTTGCCTGGAATTCTTGATAATTTAACCCAAAAACCATATAATTGCACTGCTCTGCTGAGATAAAGACTTTCTCCCCATGCCTTATATCTTCCAACAACTGCACTGCATATAAATGCTAATCTAGCAGGATGTGTACATTATCCATCATGGGACGTTCCAGATGATAGGGTATATATTTTTTCCTATTTTAAAGCTCAGATTTAATCTGCAGCTCCCCTGGGAAATCACACAACACAGCATCTTCAACCCCCCACAAAGGCAGGCAGGGAGATCAGGGCTGAAGCCCAACAAAGAAATGCTCAATTATTTATCATCAAAAGAAAATCCAAAATGAATACATGCATTTTGACAGTGCCTTTGGATACTCTTTATCCCTGACATCAAGCCAGACAACTCCAATGCACACAAAATCTACAGCAGGAGCTTCAGCAACACCCCTCAAAACGATCTTCAAAGTAAATCATGCCAAGTATCACTTCATTTTACCACAAAATAAGAGGGTGTTGAAAGAAATGTAGCTTCCAGTAACACTGAAATTATGACATAATAAAGACATCTTAAATCTAACACTCATTTGGTGAAAAAAAAATACTGCAAACAGAAAACCAGACCAACTTTTAGAAGGCTCAGAGCAGGGATTTTCTCGTTCACTGTCCCCCCCCTAACCCCCAGCCTTGTTTGGTGCAGGCAGAGAAGCGTGTGAGGAGCAGATCCCCTGTGAAATGTCTCACATTAACGGTTTCTGTTTCAGTTTGCAGCCACAGTTTCCGATGTCTCCTTGTGGTTTGGGTTCTTGTGTTGTTTTTAACTGATCACAGAACTGTGCAAGGACAGAGGGGGCTTCCACAGCCCCTGAGAACCTCCTGCAGCCCGTCCACAACCCCACGTCCCAGGCTGATCTTGCGCTGAAAACTACAAATACCATGAGAAAGAAGACGATCTGTCTTCAAACAGCATTTTAAATGTAATTTTTGTTTGGAGGACGACTTCCTAATTTTGGTGGTGACTAATTCTGTGTGGTGGCTGCCAGGTCAGGACCAGAACCTCAAAATAAAACCACTTTGCAGAAACGACCTGTGCCCCTGCTTTTACAGAAAACCCACCAAGCAACGATGTCCCTGCTACTTGGCTGCACATTATTTAACATCAAAGTACCAGAAACAGAGCAAATTTATCAGAGTGCTCATGATACAGCACAGAAAAGTCATCCCTGCTCACTTCACAGCCAAAAACTCAGGTGCTTTTCTTTACTCCCCACCAAGTTTTATAGCCTTCATTGTTATTTCCTCAGAGGACTATTTAATTAGTCTAGAATGCCAACAGCACATAGATCTTCTGCTTAAATTAAACAATAGCTTAAATAATGCTCTAGGGAGTCACTTTTCCCAGCCTGTTATTTTTAGGCAGTTCAGAGAGCACGGTGCCAGCAGAAAGAGGAAGAGCAAGAATGTTTTTCTCAACAGATTTTAACTCCTATCTAATGATTAGCACCAAAGCTCTGAAATAATGAAATGTGAGTCCGTAACTAGAGAAAGAAGCAACAGAAAGCATCATTCACTGCCTCCAAAAAAAAAAAAAAAAAAAAAAAACTGCTGTAGCTGTTCTCCCCTCAGTTTTGGTTGGGTTTTTTTTTTGAACAGAAAGTTGTCCCTGACCAAGCAGCCAGCAGGGTCATTTTGAGCACATTTCCCCGAAAATGAGAAGGGCAGGCACAAAAATCCCTGTGCAGAAGGAGTTACCAAACAGACCAAATGCCCTGGAAGCTGAGCTGAGGAGCTGCAGAACAAACATGATCCATGCTGAGCTGGATGAGGACAAGGGGAGCAGGGAAGGGGCTGAGAGCCCCCACAAGCCCCCGTGGGTTGGAACCAGCCCCTGATGCAGATGGCAAAATGCTTCCCCCCTCTGCTGGGAAAACCTCCAGCTTGGAGCCGGTTGAGGAGGATATGGAAGACAGTGGAATGAATCACCTCAGAAAGATCATCCCTCACTCTGCGAAAGTGGATGGTAAATAAGGAAAAAAGAAAAAAAAGGTTTGTAACTTCTTACGTCAACTACAAGTTGTTTTAATTAATTCACAAAGGGAAAAAAAAAAAAAACTAAGCCACCTTCAGGGGGAAAAAAAAAAGCAAGTTACTTCCTGGGAAAGGTGCAAAACTCACACTGCAGCAAGACCAGCTGGTGAACCAGCTAAAACACGTCCTGTTCTCCTCCTTCCCCCAGCCCCAGCGGCTGTGCAAGAGATGAGAAACCGAGAAGGGGGTGAAGGAACTGCCATGTCCCCCCAGCTCCAGAGATGACAGCAGCCCGCTGGCCTTCACCAGGGTCTCAAGCAGTCACCAGAGAAGCCAAGGCTTCCATCGTGTAAATTATGAATATTGGGATACCAGAGTCATAGAATGGTTTGGTTTGACCTTACAGACCATCCCATTGCATCCCCTGCCATGGGCAGGGACACCTTTCACTAGCCCAGGCTGCTCCAAGCCCTGCCCAACCTGGCCTTGAACGCTTCCAAAACCCCTCAAAACGTCTCCTTTTCTAAAGAAACTCCTAATCTGGAGTTGTAGCAAACAGGATGTGGTAAAAGAAAACCAGCTAAGGTGGTTACGCACTCGGCTTCGAGACAGGCTGTACTTCCCCAAGAGGCTTCTGCTGTGGAGGAAGCAGCTTCTGAAGGAACAGCCGGCTGGGCTGGGCTGCCAGAGCACTCTTCTGGGTGCTTCTATGAGCTCCATGTCCTCTGACTCACCAGGACATTCTTAGAGAGCTCCAGATCGTTCTGGAGCATCACTCAGGGGGCAAACAGCAGTGCCAGCACCAAGGGATGAGAGCAGCCTGGCTGAGGGAAGGCATGCAAATCGGGGACACACTTGTTTGTGCAAATCTGATGGAGCCTGCGGGCCATTTTCATCCCTGATGAGCTTCCTGCTCTTACCCTGATCCTAAAGGTTTTGGTTTCCAAGCCAGAGCTGCCCCTGTGACTCCCTGCAGTTGCACACCTGGCAGGAAGGGAATTTGGGCCAAGCTTTGGCAGTGGGAGCAGGAAAGCACTGACCCTAAAATGATTTTAGGGCTCACTAAGAATAAACACTCGCAGGTGATGAGACCAGCACCATAATTAGACACATGCATAGGGAAGCATCCATACTGACATCAGAGCCCTTGTATCAGACAGCTGATCAAAGCCTGCGTTTACATTTGAAAGGATACTGAAAAACAAGAAAAAAGAAAAAGAAAAAAAAACAGTGACCTGGAGCTGTGAGGAAAAATTTAGGTCTGGGGAAAAAAAATAAGAAAAAGAAACAAACCAGTTCTCATCCAGAGCAGTTGCCAAGGAAAAACTGGGGAGCTCGGTGCATTTTATAGTCGGTGTGTAAAGATAAAGCAGGGAGTGCTGGATGGCTCCTCAGCAAAATTATCACAGGAAAAACCAGGGAAGATCCAGCAGAATTACTGGATCAGGCTGATGGAGACTCCCCCCACAGCGGCACACCCAGGACCTGCCCCACCTGTGGTCTCACCACATCCCCCCCAGCCAAAGAGACAAGGAGCAGAACAAAAAGGTGATTAGAGTTTTAATTACCTCCCCATACTTCTTCTCACAGCCCTTCGCAGAACGCTTGCCTAAAACTGCAGGTACTTTACCACAAGCAATTATGCTAATGTCTGGAAACAGAGCTAATTGAGTGGCAAAGAACACGCTAGAAAACGCAATCAAATTTAAATGAACAACCACAGTAAAGGAAATACTGTATTTTCCAGCGTGATGCAAAGTCTGCTGTTAAAAACAGTCGTGTTTAGCTTTAATCTTTTTTTAAAATCCCATTCTAAATCCTATTTTGGCTTCAGAATGAACTGAAACTCCTGCACAGCATTCACAGAACTGCTCCTCATTTCCAGGTAATCCAGGGCAAGTCCTGCTCTGACTGTACCCGGGGAGAGGAGGAGGAAACCTCTCCTCTGTGCACAGAAACTAAAATGTTAATGAAACTGGGCTCTAAAATTCCAGCTTTAATGGCTACTACCAACATGGGGAAAAAAGGAGAAAGATCTAATCCTTCCAAGGTTCCAGTTACCTAACTGTAATTGCTGTAACTAATCAAAATAACTGCAACAGTCCTTGCTGTAACAGGTAATGAAAAGTATTCAATTACACAAATAGAAATATCCATTACATAGAAGATGGTCTGTTTGACTTCTCTTTTTATAGAGAAAAAAAATAAAAAAGGACTTCTTCATTTCACTGCCCCCAAAGAGACTCAGTTGAAGTCAGACTGTGTTTGGTTGCTTAAAATTCTGCTTATTTTGCAACTGCCAGGCTACAGCAAAATATTAATGATTCAGCACAGGCATTGGAGCTGAAGAACACACTGAGGTGTCAGTACAAGCAAACAAGGTATCTACATTTACATGGCAAAAGTTCTGGGCACATTAAAACTCATAGTTTTAAGCACAAGTACAGCCCACACTCCAATTGCTGAAACACAGTGAAAAGCTCCCCAAGACTTCCAATGGCTTTGAGACTCATTAATGGCACTCTGAGATATAGAAACATTGATTATTCTAATCTGGCAATACCTAAAGCTCCCACTCCAGTGAGCTGCACACTGCCATGGCAAGCAGGAAGGTTTTGGGGTATTTCTGCTCCAGCCAGAAGGGAGGCCAGTGAAAACTCAACCAGCCCAAAGATGCCCCCATTGCACCACTTTTCCTGGGAAATCAGGGACTTTGCTCACTACAGCCTCATTTCAGACAGGAATAAAACCACTGACCTCCTCAAGACTTGCCAGCCCATTCCCCATTTCCAGGAGCAGCTGTGCTACCCCAGCCAACTCACTCCCCAAATCTGCCACACAAAAATCCCAAGAGCCCCTCATGAAATCCTCCCTGCTTTATTACCCACACTACCACTAATTTTTTTTTTCTTTTTCATTAAAACATTAAAGCTCTAGAAAACGGACTAACCTCATCATTTCTGCAACAGCTTTTCTGGTTTTGAATCATGTTCAACCTCACTTCTCCCTTCCACTGCCCACATCAGACCCTATTTCAATACTTCCCTCTAGGTCAGATTTAACAGACTGCTCATTCCCACTGCTTTTTCCTGGACTTTTCCCAGCAGGTCCATGTATATTTTTTTTAATCCACTGCCAGGATGGACACAACATTCTGCCAGAAGAGGATTATTTCACATGCCTCGCTGGCTACAACACTGATTTTATATTTAGTTGTGTGATCCAGCTGAGCCAACACAGCTCAGGGCTGGCTGTCACAGCCAAGTCTCCACCCTGAGGGTCCCCAGGCTGTGCCTTGTGATTGCTCTGGCACAGGTGGAGAGGAAGGACACTGCTGGATTTCCCTGGGAGCACTGCATCTTCCCCCTCCCCTGGTTTGTGGAGTTTTTGTCCTTGGTGTGTCACAGCACAACACAGAGGCTCCTCACTGCAGCGTGAACCCTGACCTCTGATGCTCCCATTCCCTGCATCCACATTTCCATCACTAACTGCTCCACAAGCCCATTTTCGCCCCCTGCACACACAGATTTCATCCCCCACGCTGGGAGCAAGAACACCACGTCAGAGGGTCAAGACAACACATCTGGGATCTTTTCTCCTGCTCCCTTATCAACAGGCTCATTACCTCTGCAGAGAAAAAAAAAGTTTAACAGATGTGACACATTACATTGTTGACAAGCCCATACCAAGTAATATCATTTTCTCCTCGATGTTTCCAAATAATTTAATTATTTTCCCTGTAGTTTTCCAGAACCTGAAGTTGACAGATGGCCTTGCTCTGTCTTCTTCCCTTTCACAACATTTCATCTTCTTGAGGACCTTTGTTTCACTAAGTCCTGTCCATGCTCCAGTGTTCTTCAATCTACAGCACTGGCTCCTCAGCAGGCACCACAGAAAAATGTAAAAACCAAACTGATCTTGAAAATATCTCCACAAATAACATTTTATTGAGACATGACTTACCAATTTTCTGATGAAAGATCTTGTCAAAGGTTAATTCACCCCTTTCCTCGAGGTATTTCTGCATAACACTGCGGATACTGAAAGAAAAAAAAGGGAAAAAAAAAAAGGAGGGGTTACTTGAAATTGCCTTTTGATCTCTGGGGTCACTTCCCAGGGGACATCCTGGTCACCACTTTATTCCTGTCTCAGGTTTAGCTTGCACAGTAAAATAACTGCACAAGCCACCCTGAGCTAGCCACACAAGGAGCCAACAGCAGCTCCATTAGGCCCTGCTTGGCTGCAGTGCACTTAACATCTACTCTGCCTAATTTATAATGTCACAATCACTCACTTCAACCACATTAACAAAGATTTCCTTTATTTGTCAAGTAACTTCAATATTCATTGTAATATAATGCCCATAAAAATTTCATATGGGCAACAATACAAGAACATAAATCTTAAAATCAATGCAGGCCAGCAGTGCTGGGCCTTGGTAAAGGAACTCTATTGTCACAGTACCGAGCCAAAATTCCACCAGACTTTCTCTGTTTCCAATTTTAAAATCAATAATTTCCATATGTGCTATTTATTACTATAATTACACTACTTATTATGATAATTATACTATTTATTATTATAAAAATAACCTTGAACAAAGTACTCATGCTCTAAACAAGGCCATTAAGTATCACTGATATTTCTGCAGCAGCAAGACTGAGCAGCTAAGCCTTGCTGACCTCAGGGACATCCCCTCTTGTGTGCTCATCATTAAAATTCTGAGAAGCCTCCCAAATACTGACAAACATCTCCCCCATGGAGAGAGGAAAGTATCCACACTCCTCCTCAGAGGAGCTGAGGCACGAAGTCTGAATGACTTGACCAGAAAAAAAGTCTATAACAACGCCAAGGACTTTGCTGGAAGGCCCTAAACTCCCATGTAGGAAAAATTCCTATTAATAGTTCTCTGTGTATCTCCAAGTCCCACGTGGAACACGGATCTCTGAACAGTGTGATCCAAAGCGAGAGCTCTGGAGGCCAACCACCACATCAAGTCAGACAAGAACTGGGAGGGCTGAACACTGTTAGTCAGGTTTGAGATGATAAATTATTCAGTGACGAACTTGCTGTTTATTTGTTCATTAAGAACTGGGTCTGCCCTCTGTGTATTTTAACAATCTAAACAAAATACTGATTTTAAATGAAGAGGGAGCAGTAAATAAGAGATTGTGGAATCACAGAATGGCTTGGATTGGAAGGGATCTTTAAGAATATCTTGTTCTACCTCCTGCCATGGGCTGGGACACCTTCCACCATCCCAGGTTGCTCCAAGCCCCATCCAACCTGGCCTTGGAGACTTCCAGGGATGGGACAGCCACAGCTTTCCTGTACCAGGGCCTCACCACCCTCACAGAGAACAATTTCTTCCTAAAATCCAGCCCAAATCTTTTGCCTTGGACACTTCCAGGGATGGGACAGCCAGACCTTCTTTGTACCAGTGCCTCACCACCCTCACAGGGAACAACTTCTTCCTAAAATTCCAACCCAAATTTTTTGCCAACCAGACCTTCCCCTTGTCCCTCTGAGCTCACAGAGGAGCAGCTGGAGATGAACAAGCCTGGCAGGAGCTCCCAGAGCCCACAGCTCCCCCTCCTCCCCGAGCCCCTCGGCGCTGCCATCGCCCCCCGGCACCGTCCCCGTTCCCACTGACCACCAGACCAGCAGTAACAGAATAAGCCTTTCTCATAATAATGACATCAAGGAAGCTTTCCTCTGCTCCAACGAGTGCGCTGCAAGAAATTACATCAACAGATCTTCAGTCTAGACAATGGGAGAAGATAATGAAAATTTAACGTGTGACTGAGGCGCCCAGGAAAACAGTGATTGTGTAAGGAGCAAACCTCTCCAGCACCTCCTCCTCCTCTGCTCACATCCCATACTTCTGGTCTGATGGATAACGTCAAAGGAACAAAATGTCTTTTGCAGCCACAGAAACTGAACAAATCTGTAAAATGATCACAGGCTACGGGAGTCTGTGCCACGTTCCAGCTCCTCGACACTCGCACTGCTTTAAAATCATTGCTACTTATCCATATGGATAAATAGGAATAAAGGAATAATTAGGAGGTGATTATTCTGATATGACTATCCAGAATAATCACCTCCTAATTCTCACATGGAAGGTACAGGTAGAAATCCTCTGGAGTTCAAAGAATTGAAGCAGAGTCCATGTATCCTTCAGAAGGACGGAAAATTTTAAAATGGAGCTTAGCACATTCCACAAACAGGAAGAAAGGTTCCCTCTCTGCTTTAGTCTATTGACTCATTAGTTGCCCTACACGTAAACAATCTGGGATTAAAAGCTGCATTTCACAGAAATGCAGCCATTTCTGAAAAGCTTTCCCTGGCCAGAGATGCCATCAGCACAAACCACGCACTAATGCAAGAAGTGGCCGTGTCTGCACGAGTTCATCTCAGTTCACAGCGTGATCCACCTTAATAGCAGCACTCACAAGGAGCAGAAACAAAAGTTGGCTAAAAACAAAATCCAAGGAGACTTCAGAAACAAAAGCACATCCAACTGGACTGCAGCAAAACCTTTTGTTCATGTATTCTTTTCATTTCAAAGAGCAAGAAAACCGCAAGCAACAAAAAATTCAGGAACACTCCATTTACTATCCACATACCACAAGTCAACTGAAGGATGTTTAGGGGAAGTCAGAATCAGGCCTAAAATTTGATGAGAAATGCAGCTTGGACCCTGGGTACCTCTTTCTGGGCATCTTTATCTTCACTGAAAGGGTGGTCAAGCATTGGAAGGGACTGCCCAGGTGGAGTCTGCATGCCTGGAAGTGTCCAAGGAACATCTGGATGTGGCACTCAGTGCTCTGGGCTGGGTGACAAGGTGGGGACCAAGCACAGGTTGGACTCCATGGTCCTGGAGGGCTTTCCCAACCTCAGTGATTGTGGGATTCTGTAATTGCTGCTTTAACTGGGAGCACAGGGAAGCCCTTTGCCACTGCCCCAGGGAGATGCCCAGCAGTGCCTGGGCACAAACAGCGGGGTGCTCTTGCACTTCTGAGAGCCCCTGGGTGAAGCTGCCCCCAAAGAAGGAGCTGAACAAACACCCCAGGCCTGTAGAGCAGGTTGGAGCACACTGCCAGCCCCAAGCAGGCAGAAGATGATTTATCTGCACCCTCATCAAACCATAAACAGGTCGCTCTAACCTGGTCAGCTCCTCCACCTGCCCAGAAAAGGGATTTATTTCAAGCACGAGCTCAACAGTTTGTTGAAAGGAGCTTCAAGCTGCATCTTGGAGCTCTAGTTACTCCAGCCTTGATCAAAGAAACCTGCTGAAAAGCAGCCTTCCAGGTTAAGCTCCATTCTGGAATGAAACAGCTCTCAGTGTCTGTGAGCAGCCTGGCAGGGCACAGGCAGCAGCCGCAGTGCCAAGGTCGGCACAGGAGGAAAATGTCTACTTGAAAACACGTCTGAAAAGCTCTGAAGAAAACACATTATGTCCTTTCTAACACAGAAGAGGCCATGTAAGGCAAGAGCATCTATGATCCTCCTTCTCAGATGAGTTCCAGCAGGAGCAGCAAGGCAGAAGGAGCCTTGGAGAGGAGCTGAGCCAAAGGCAGGACTTGTCCTTGGCTGCAGCACTGGACAACAACAGCCACTCCTGCTGTTCGCAGGAACACTGCAGTGACAGCCTGGGACTCCAAGGAGAAGCATGCCAAGCAGGAGAAATCAAAGTGAGTGTGCGTGCCCAAGGATGGTCACTGGAGCTGAGGAACTGACCACAGGGCAGCTGGAGCACAACCCCAGTGGATGTGGGAATATGCCCAAATCAGGATTTACAGAGGAGAGGAAAACACTCAGCACTCGCTCTGATACTTCTGAGAAAGACGGAGAGGGACTTCTTCCAAGAGCATGTAGCAACAGGACAAGGGGGAATGATTTCAAACTGGCAAAGAGGAGGTTTAAATTAGATATTAGGAAATATTTCTTCTCTGTGAGAGTGGGGAGGCCCTGGCTCAGGTTGTCCAGAGAAGCTGGGGCTGCTCCATCCCTGGAAGTGTCCAAAGCAAGGCTGGACAGGGTTTGAAGCAACCTGGGATAGTGGAAAGTGTCCCTGTCCACAGCAAGGGGTGGAACTGGATGGGCTTTAAGGTCCTTTCCACCCAAACTATTCCACAATTCTGCTATTCATTTCACACAGACTTTGTCCCTGAAGTTCTTCTGAAAGTAACTCACACCTCAGAAAAGGAAAGGGCACAGAATGAGGCAATGGGGTGTATCCATATGTACAATACTCCTACTACTGGAACTAGGTCAAGACTCTCCTTACTACTGCCCTTCCTACTGCTGGATCTTAAAGGAGCTTTGAATTATTTATTATCAGAGCAGATGATTTTTTTCTTGTAAATCAATAAGAGTTCAGATTTGTGGGATGTTATTTCGTGTACAGGTGCACACATGCACACCACAGCTTGGAAAAACAATGGCCAGCATTGAAGAACCACATCTGCATTAAAAATGAGCAGTTCCAGTCATTAATATATTCTCCAAAAGGCTGAAACAGGAGAACAGAAAAACAAAATAAGAATGAAACAGCAGCTTCACAGAGACTAAGAGCTTAGTTCAGGATTTAACTCTACCAACATTTCCTGTACTGTGAAGAGCAGGTCATAAACTTTACCTGCTCAGATCTCCAGTCTGTAAAATAAAGCTGGATTTCTTTTTTCCCTCCTCTTTGTCATTAGAGCAGGTACCATCCCTCTGCCACATGTGGCTCCTGTATCCAACAGCACACTGAGTTCCTGATGTCTCCTGGTGCATCCAAATTATTAATTATTTCAAGAAAATGCCAGATATTCTTTAACTCCATGGCCAGTGCATTGACTGCCAAGGTTTGGCAGTGCCTGTCCACTCTCTGCACTCCCAGCATCCCATCTCCCCATCACAGCCACCTTCATTTATTCCTGTGTCAGGGGGTAATAAACACTGAACACTCACAAACCACTGAACCCATTTCATTCTGCTTCCTCTCAGATTGCACTCAGCTCAAAGTTCAGCAGAAGTCAATACTTCTCCAAATGACTGGGCTCTCAATGCTGTAAAAGCTGCTACACACGTGGTCACTGTGGTTCCAGCAGTTCATGGGGCAAATTCCCAGCACAGAGAGACAGAAAAGATCATAACACCATCTAAACTGACATATTTATGTATTACTTGTAAACTCACAGGAGCACACTCAATCTTGAAGACCTTTCTCAATGCAAACCCTTCTGTGAGTCAGTTATTAATCAATGCACATGCTCAGCCTCACCACCTGACAAAGCAATGAGTGACCCCAAACTTTGATTTTTCTCCATAAACACATCACGCTCCCCCACCTCTATGGGACTCGTACCATTTTCTGGCCCAACTTCACCCATTTCTGCCCCATTTTGTGCCCTCACACCATTTCACTGCAGCAAACTAATGCTCTTAGAGCTGTCGTGGGTGATTAGCAACATATTTCACCCCAGAGCCCTGTGGGATGGAAGGGATTAGAGCTCAGCAACACCTGCCCACACCCCCTCCCCTCCCTGCATCAGCAGCTTCACTTATGCAAATTATTTTAACGAAGGAAGTTTACAAGGAGGGAGCCAGAAGCAGGAGTTTTGGAGCTCCAACTTCACAAAACACCAGCCCCAAGATCCTTGAGGCATTATCAGCGCTGAAATCTGAAACTAATATAAAAGCTTCTGAGTACATGAATTTTGCAGGAATAATTACACCAAATTGCAGTGTCAAGGACTTGCCCTTCCACCAGATTGCTGCTGCTGAGAAATTACAAGAAAGGGAAATCAGAGCAAAATCACATCTCCTCGCTCTGACTGCAATTAAGGCATTCGCCAATCATAAATTACTTTTTTTTTTTTAAACAAACACAAAATTACTGAAGACGTGCCAATTTTTTCTAATCTTTCTCAATCTCAAATGTTTAGAACTTTCTTTGCAAGTAGCAAGTATAAACCTTGACTGAGAGACCAAGAACTACGGCCAACACTGACAGACGCCTCTGATTTATTTATTCATTTATAGGCTCAGGATGCAATTTTACAGAGGTTTTAAATGTTTACTTCCACTATCCAAATCCATCATAAAGTTGCTAAAATTGGACCAAAGATCCTGCCCCAAAGGCCTCTGAACTGAAAGCATGACAGGGTCAACAAGCACAATTCAAAGCATTGGCAGAATGGCCCAGAGCCACCACAGCCTAAAGTGGGTTGTTTTTTTTTCTCTTTGTACAAGTGCATTTAAAAGGTTTAGCAATGCAAGATTGATCAAAAGTGAAAACTGGGATGAAATATTTGGCCTAAGAATCAGATCTTTCAAAGCTCTTTTAAACAACAAGTTAAAACTACAGGGATGTTCCTGTATTTTTGAACAATTAAGAAAATCTTGGGTAAAGAAAACAAACATCAAAACCTTAATAAAAAAAACAGAGGATTGATGCACAGCACAGAACTGCTTCAAACATGAAAACGAAAAGAAGAGGACAGAGAAGAAATGGAGAAGTCAAAGTCTTCTTTTAATTGAGTTATGGGATTTTTTAGGTTGGAAAAGCCCTCAGAGACCATCAAGACCAACTGTTCCTGCAGCACTGCCAAGGCCACCACTGACCCATGTCCCCAAGTGCCACATCCACATGGCTTTTAAATCCCTGCAGGGATGGAGACTCCCACCAACTTTTGGGATCCTGAAATTCCAGGAATTTTGTTCCCCATTCCCAAATTTTGTGGTCCCAGGGTGGATTTCTGGGTGAATTTTGGGGTTTTTTTCCATTTAACTTTCACCATTTTTGCACCATTTTCCCTTCGATTTTCGCCGTTTTTCCACCTTTTCCCCTGAAATATTTTTGGGAATTTTTGGTATCCTGAAATTCCAGGAATTTTGGGTCCCTTTTCTCAGATTTCATGATCCCAGGGTGGATTTTTTGGGTCCTTTTCCCTCCAAATTTCACCATTTTGAGGCCCCAAATCCACCTCAACCTCCCCTGATGCAACTTGAAGCCGTTTCCTCGGGGCGCCAGCTGGATCCAGCTCCATTCACCACCACCCTCTGGACCCACCACATGAAGCTCAGGCTCAGGGCTCGTTTTCCCCGCTGAAATTGAGGCAGAATCACAACAAACAGCAGCAGCCAAGGCACATCCCAGAGCTGTCACATCCCAGAGGGCCCCTTGGGACAGGGGTGTCTTTCTCCAAGGTCTGAAGCACCGAGTGTTTCATTGGCTTCCCTGGAGCTTTTTAATTTCCCGGGAGGATGCAGGAGGCTCTTCGCTCATGTGCACCTTGAGCAGAGGTAGAAGTCCCCCGAGCACCCAGCAATTCCCAGCTCCTGGTGAGGCTGCAGGAGCTGGGGAGTGCAGCTGGTGCCTGTCTGCTGTCACACACCCCAGACTCGATCCCTAGTGATGGCTTTGATCTGCACAGCTCCACCAGATCCTGAGAAATCCTCCCTTTCCCCGGCTCCCTCCTCAATAGGACGTGACACACGCTGACAGGACAAATTCCTGGCATGCTGGAAGGAGGCTGAGGGGCTCTATGATCCCTCAAATGCTTTCAGAAATTGTTATTTATTTCTGCAAGGCGTATTTATATAGGTGTTTAGTCAGTGTTGGAATGATTTTTTTGGGTGAGTATGGGGTGAAGATCCTGTGGAAAACAGCTGTATTTTCTAAGCTAGAAACTGCTGCTTTTTGCACCAATTTAGTTCAATTAAAATCTGTTGTTTGGTTTATGCACCTGGACCTGACGGCTCCTGATAGGCTTTCTATTAATTTTATTAATTACCAACAAAACCAAGCTATTATTGATAAGAAGATTAAACCAGGCCATTCCACATGATTTCACCAGAACAGAAACCAAGGGCTGCACACGCTGGTGTCCTGATGTTATAGTTCCAGTGTTGGCTGAAACCATCTCACACAGGAAGGTCTGGGCACTGAAAAGCCATCAGCTATAAAAGGATTAAGAGCTATAAAATTCATTAATTTTACTGAAAAAAACATCTGGCAGGTCCCTGCAGCTCACCTGCACCAGATCAAATGAGTACACCTGTAACACAAGATCACATTTTGGAAGCTTTCCCCCAAAAAACACATCTAGAATCATCCCTCTGTTTTTAGCACAGGAACAGAAGGCTGCACGCTGATCTCCCTCCAGACCACCGTTGATTTACCCTTTTTTTCCCTTACTTAAGGTAATGACACCCGAGGGAAGGTCTGTGCTGCAAAACATGCGCAGCAATCCTGCAGCATCCCCAGGGAGAAGTAATTGGAGCATCTCTCTGAAGGCCACATCTCTCCTTCTGGCACCCAGAGATGCTCCAAGCACTGGATGCTCAGCAACTGAGACAGTCGAGGGTCTCCACTGAGGCTCAGAAAATTCAGCTTCAGCTCCTGCACGTGCCCAAGGTGCTACATGTGAACAAATGCACATCAGGTATTTCCTAAGTGGCTCCTGATCTGTACAGATAATACAGATAATAACAACCTTTTCCTCACCCAGACTCTCATTCCTTGTCTCTTAAAGCTCTGCAAAGGACTTATATCCTCCTGTGCTCTGCTGTAGAGGCTTGTCTGTTATCAGGGTATGGGACACTGCAGGTACAGTAAAAACTGAATTCCCAATAGAGAGAGAGTGAGCACCCAAACAGAGCCAAGAGCAGCACCCACAGCAAGCAGGAGCCCTCCCATACATCCTCCTACACTGACAGGCCATAATCCATCCCCAGGCAGGCATTCTTCCCAAGAAAGTGCTGGAGTACAAAGCTGACTTGAGATAAAAAGCAAGTACACGTTGTCAGCAGCCCCAGCATTCTGTATGCACACCCAATTATTTTGAGAGAGCCATTTCTTACTGCCTTCACAACCACACACTTCTGCTGATGGCAAAGCAGGGAGGCTGAATTTCCAATCAAAATTTCACTACTCTGTCTCACCCTGAGCTAATCCACCAAAAATCACAAGTGTTCAGCCTTTCTTGTACTGTTAGTTCAGAAAAATGCAAATTTTTCCCCTTCCTCAAGCGGCTCCCAATGAACCCTCACGCGTGCCTTTTCACACTAGCAGTGCTAGATAGCAAAATAAGCTTCAGTTTACCCATTTAAGCTTCAGATTTTGGATATTAGGAAGAATTTCTTCATGGAAAGGATTGTCAGGCATTGATTGAAAGGAGCTACCCAGGAAGGTGCCCAAAATTGAACGCTTTTCTTACAGCAACAAAGAAGCACCTAGAGAGACACAGAGGGCTGACACGGGCGGAACAGCAACAAAAATGAAAATTACACAAGCAATTGTCAGGAAAATGTTCCCAGAGACAGCAGGGTAAATGAATAAACACAACACGGAGGCGTTAAACAATGCCAGAGAAAACACCACCAAAATCACCCAGACTGACAGCACAGACAGGGGAATGTGAGCCTGCAACTTGGAGATTTACACAAGTTTCACAAGGTGCAAGAACTCCCTGAAGGCCACCTCAAAGAATGAAGTGAAATCCACAGAAAGAGCAAAGTAAGGCCAAGAGCACAGAATTACAAAATCAGAAGCAAGAGAGAACAGAGCAATGATGCTTAACCCTGAGCGGGAGGTGTCGCTTGGATTTCAACAATATTCTGCACCAATAGAGGAGGAAAAGAAATCACAAATAGCTCAGGACAGAATTGGGAAGGCAAATTAACCTCTGTGATTTCAACAACCCTTAATCAGAGTTTTAACAAGCCAGTTTGAATAGTGGGTGAAAAAGCAAAGGGCACATCAACCACCCTATGAGAAGCAGCTGGGTACCAGGGGCCAGAATTCACCCCTACAAGTGAAGTGAAGATGGGATGAAAACTGAGGAAAAACGTCATGTCAAAAGCATGATTTCTAAGAAAAAAAAGTGACTGCAACATGCTCCCTTTTCCCCCAGCAGAACAAGATTCAGAGGAGACCAAAGAAAAAGAGTGGGAGAAAAATCAGAATTAACTTGAAATAGAGGTAATTAGTGAAAGCAGGTTAGAAAAGGAGAGATGGGATCAGAAATATCTACAGCCTCAGGGAGAGAAGCCTGGACAGATGGATGCTGTGTTTTGTTACCATGCCCGTGGTATATGTATACCAAAAGCACCCAAAGCTTACGTGATGTTTATAGCAAGAAAGGTTTAATGTCAACTTTCCAGGGGCGCACACAAGAGGCTTCTGCAAGCCCTGAACCCTCTCCCATTTGTTACCTGATTTCTTGGACCATTTTTCTCAGCTTCACATTACGCAAATCCTTTACTCAAACCAGAACAAGCTGCTGGCAAATAAAAACAGCTGTTCTATAAGTGCCCTTCCACTCCCTCTGACCAAAATAAGGGAAATGTAAAATCGACATGGAAAAGTAAAAACCCTCAGCAGCCTGCTGAATAGCCAAAAAAATTCAAAATGCAGTTAATTTACTCCTTTCCCTCCAAAACTTAAAGATATTTGAGAGCAATGCTGCAGGATAACATTTAGGTTTCATATTTGCTCATATTTCCACAGGGCTGACTTCCTTCCCATTCCAGGCCTGATTTCACCAGGATATTCTGCCTCTGACAGCTTTTCTGCCCACCCATGCGAATCTCCCTGAAAAACAGGCTTTTAGGAAACAATGTACAACAGAAAGATACCACAGCTCTCACAGCTCTTGGCAAAGGCTCTTAGGAACGAAAGGAGGAAATGCAGAAGGGAAGGAAAAGCAGATGACAGAGGATGGAAGAAGGGTTGTTTTGGTTTGGTGCTTAAAAAAAAAAAACAAAAACACACTAATCCTCTTCCTTAGGCACTCCCCGGCTCATTAGTGTTTTCTGTGCTTCCTCCCCAAACTGTGATATTTAACGATTTCAGGACAAAACCAGTCTGAGGATAATTCAGGAAAACTCAGCAATAATCAGCCCCATGGCCAATAAACTCTTCACCCTCATAGTTTATTTGCTGCTAAGCCTTGGCCTGCAGCCTTGGAATTCATTCTGCCGGCACTACAGCTATTTCCTTGTAAACAGGAAGCCCCCTCAAATTTGCATTACAGTAAACTCATTTGCTTCATTTAACCTCAGCCTTATCTGGGAAAGATAAAAGGGTGCCGACAGGTGTACAGGGCTCCAGCAAGGAGACAAGAGGTAAAACCTTTCTAATATTTCAATAGGTGATAACATCAGGGCACTGGACCCGTCCCTGGGCTGTGGTTGCCCACCAGAGATAAACCAACACCTTCCTGTGAGCAGAGCACTGCAATAATGCAGGGACATTTATTCTCAAGCATGGATGTGATATTCCAGCGACCTTCCTGCTCTCTGTCCCAGTGACAGCCAGGACTGATGGTGGGGATGGCTGCACACCCAATGTCACAGAGCCAGGCTCATGCTCCTCCAAGGAGCTGCTCACACACACACAGAAATAATGAATATCTGGAAAAATTGTTTGATTTCAAACAAGAGAGGACTCTGTGTGTTGTATTTTTTTTTCCTGTTACTATATCAACCTGCCTTTAACCAGCCGATTTATGTCATTTTAAATGAATCACTTTGCCAGCGACACAGAATATTTCAGTATACCCAGCACACCATGTCTGCTCTAATGAGAGGCATCAAAAAAACCAGCCAGAAGCCAGCACAAAGATATCTGACACCAGAATAACGGTCACAGTTTCCTACTGCATGAGGAAATCCCTGGTTTCAGTTAGAAGCTGAGAGGTTCAGTCATTTTGGGCACCCTAGAGCCGTTTGTGGTCCCGGGCTGAGGTAAGTCCCTGTTCTCAGTTATGTCCGTGCTTCCTTCCGCTCCTGTGCCGAGGGCCTGGCGTGTCCCTGTCCCACAGCACCATGTACAGCCCCAAACCTCTCCTCACTGAAGGTTTCTCATCTCCTGCAGGGCATCAAACACCAGGGAGGGTGACAAGCCATGAGCTCCAACAGGTCCTTCCACAGGCAGCCCAAGGAGCGAGGCACTACAGCCACCGATCCTTTCGCCTTCCCTGCAAAACTTCCTCTGGCACCTGGCTGCCTTTCCCACCTTCTGGAGCCAAACACAGGTGAACCATCTCTCCCAGCTCAGGGAAACCACCACACACGTAAACCCTGGAGCAGGAGAGCAAAGCACAGCAGGTTCCTCAGGCCTCGTGCTGTGCTTGCTACGAGGCTTCCGCCGCGCTGGGTGTGAGGGATGTCGGAGCAGGCAGCAGCTTCCAGCCTCTCCACAAGCACCAACCCTGCTGATATTCCTCATGGCATTGGGAGGACTCCTCCTGCCCTGCAATTCTCCACGTCCCACCTTTCACCTGCCCACGGGGGTCACGTCCCTGCTGGGAACAGGGAGCAGCACATCACCGAGGACAGCACTGACATCACCAGAGCGCTGAGGCACATGAAGCCACCAGCACCCCCAGCAAAGCTGCACCTCGGGCTAACAGGGCAGATGAAATGTCACGGATATTGTATGGCTTTTAAAGTGTAAACACATACCAGGAGAAAAGCAGGCACCGTCCAGCAACACCATCCTCAACCAGACCTTAAACACAACAGCCAAACTTCATCCCCTGAGCTCCCACTGCCCCCTGCAAGGGGGATAAACATGGGCTGGGCATCCTTCACCTTCCCCTGCTCTGCAGCCTCCCAGCATTCCAGCAGAAAGGCAGGAAAACGAGTGCAGAAGTGGGAAGAGGGCTCCAGCGATCCCTGGCTCACAGCAGACAGCTAGGCTAGGCCACCAGCAGGCTTCCAAACTGCCTACACATTCTGCAGTAAAATTTGGTTTAGATTTTTCCTGTTGCAGTATTCTGTTTGCTGGCTGAATCTTCGTTTTACATATGTATATGTATACACACACACACAGAGCCATGAAAAAAAGGAAAAGCTCCGCTTTAATTTCACCAATAAATAAGCGATGCTCAGGTGATTTTATAACAAACACATAACCACGGGGAAAAAAAAGCTGGTTTTGCAGAAGAAAAGCTGCTTTTAGCATCAAACCCCAAGCAAACAACCTCGTCCATGCCAGGGCACCCGGCTGCTCCGGCGGTGGGACCGGGGAAGGTCGGGGCGAGGAGCCCAGACCGGCACCAGCACCTCCGCTCCGTGAGCCGCCTGCTAAAGGCGAGCTCCGGCCCCGTCCTCCTCCCGCATCCCCTGTCAAACCCCATGAAGCATCACCCAAAAACCGCTCTGCAGAGCGGCACGGCCAGAGCGGCTCCTCTCGGTGCCACCGAACGCTTTGGACGGGAATTCCTCACCCGCCGGGCTGC
>NW_005054330.1:201633-204503 GCF_000277835.1 Geospiza fortis | reverse complement strand
TCGCGGTACCGGGGACCCGCTCTGCGTCTGGATCCCTGGAAGTGTCCCCGACCAGGTTGGATGGAGCTTGGAGCAACCTGGGATAGTGGAAAGTGTCCGTGCCCATGGTAAAGGAGTGGGATGGGAATTTTAGGTTCTTTCGACCCAAACTTCTGTGGGATTCCGCGGTTCCGCAAGAGGGGAGCACCAGAGCCAGCCCCAGCCGCGGAGCGCTGAGCTGCCCGCAAGCCTCAGCGCCCAGTTGGACGCATAAGTTCGGAATTAATTTCCTCATAATTTATTAAAAGGCGTGCATAACAAAAACAGGATACAAATAAATGCGTCTGTGTGACACCCCATCGGTGCTCGTTGAACCACTTGCTGGCAAATAATGATGCAAAACAAGGCACCGAGGTGTCCTCAGGCTCTGAGCAGAGATCCCTGCTCGTGTTCCTCCTTCAAGTAGTAGTAGCTCCACTGCAGCCAAGCAGATATGCAGATTTTAAGTGCTTTCTTTTCTGAATTTCGTCAAATATGTCATAAATAATTGGCTCAATGAAAGGCTAAGTCAATGACAAGTCTGAAGTTTGAAACTCAGCGTGTTTTGAGTTCTTTTCAAGTGCCGCCACTCCTCCTGCCTACATCTTTATGAAAGTTAATGATCTGATTAAAGCGAGGTAGAGCATACAGCTGGGAGGATTTCACCATGTGCCTCATTATGAGCCGTCTGAGAACCTGCTTTTTTGTTGAAAATGTTAATTTAAGCCAACACTTTCCACCGGAACAGATCCACTGGGGAAGGTTTCTCCTCCACCAGTGGCCCCAGAGCAGGGCTGAGGCTCAGGGTGTCCAAGCAAGTGTGGAAGGGAGCAGAGGAAGACTTAGGGCACGTCCCTCCTGGAAGTTCAGGGTAAAGTGTCCCACCAGCCCTGTTTAAAGGTTTCACTGATCCAAGCCACGCCATGGAAAGGGGTATTTTTATCTCCAGAAATCCCCTGGGCTGGCAGGACTACTGGGGCCGGCTACGGTTCCCGTGGTTCTCCAAAAGCTCTTCCAGGGCCTCCACGTGGGCTCTCCATTTACAGGGCTGTGATGGGGGGGAAATTCCTCTCACCACATCCTCAGCCTGCTGATGTGATGGACACGTGCCTTGTGCTCTTCCCAGGGGACTCCCCAATTTTGGCTTCTGCACCTCTGCCCAAATCCACGGGAAGAGCCAGGTTTCATTCCCTAAAACAGCAGCAGCACCACACGGGGAGGATCTCAGCACTGACCTGAGGGTGTTGCTAAACACCCCAAGCAAACAGAAACCATCGCCCTGGTGAGGAGGGCCCTGTGTTTGCTCAGAGGTCTGGATGGCTTTACAGTGGTGGCGACAGCAAAATCAGCCACCGAGATGCCCCTTAGGATTCCTTATGCTCTCCTATTTACTGCTGTGCCACATTTTCACCGTTATTACCTGGATATTCCTGTTGTGCAGACGTCAAAGGTGTTCCTGGTGACAGTTTCTAGGAAGTGAGGTCTGCTGAGGACCAAGTTAAGGAATTTGTTCTTTCTGCTCTTGGTGTGGCAGCAGCAGCAGCAGCAGCCACCAGGGTGGTGGTGGGTGATAAGCAAAGGTATTTTCTGCTCTGCTGATTTCCCAAGCGTGGCTGCAGCACAGTCAGAGGTGGTGGCATGTCCCCAGAGCCACCCTGGACCCTGGCTGGGCAGGCAGCCCACATCAGGCTATGCATGCTCACCTCTAGCAACACATGCATTTTTTAGTGTTATATTCACATATTTTAAAGGTCACTGGGACGGGTATTTTTTTAATAACGGAGTGGAATCAAACCTGATTTTTTTTTCCCCAAATGAGCAGAACAGGCAGTGCCAGCCTCCTCCTTTTCGGGGAAGTTCAATCCCCCAAGTGCAAGCCTGCAGCTTTCCTTAGCCTGTGTTGCATCCCAGGCCGAATGTTTGCGCTGTTCTTGTGTTGTTTTATGCCTCCAGTGTGGGGTTTGGTGTTTGTGAATGTTTATAAACAGTGCTCTGGGGATTCCCCCAGGTAAAGGAAACCCAGAGATAATCGATGCCAGGGTGAGCAGAGGTCAGAACACGATACACTCTGAATGCATTTGAGCATCTCCTGACATTTCTGTGGATGGTGATGGATTCTGCTCAATCAATTCACGTGTGTCTCCAGGCCTGGCTGGGCTGCAGGCTCTGCATCCACTGCAGAGCCAGGAACCCAACCTCCCCTCTGCCGCTCCTTCCTTCCGAGGAGCGAGTTCCTCCTACCATCTGTGTGAGATTTAAATGTTTAATTTCGCCCTGCTCTGCTTCACAGCGTGACAGATGATATTCGGGGGAGCTACGAGGCTGTTGTAGATTTATTAATGCGTCCCACACTGACACCATCCCATCAAGATAATGCTGCAACACATTACCCAGGACGGAGCCACGTCCGTCCTGCTGCCCTCCAAGCTGTGCCAAATCCCATATCAAATAAGATCTCCTCTCTATGCTGATGCCAGCAACATCTCTCCAGGGGAATGTTCACATAAAAGATCATTAAATATTATTTTTAATACGATTTTTACTAATATTTCTGATACACTGCCAGAAATGCACACAGGTGGAGATTAAGAGCATCGAGGAGTGTTTAGCTCTGTTCCCTCCATGGGCTGCTGCTCTCTAGAGAGAGGACAAATTATTTGCTCCTCCTTGGCAGCACTGGTGGAGAATCATTTATTGGTGATGGATCCCCGTGGGAATCTGACTCTCTGTGGCTTGTTTATAGCAAGGTTATGTTTTGCTGCAGTTCTGGCCGTACTTTTGGGGTGCCTGACTGAAGGGGAGGGGGCAGAACCCCTTTCCCCACTCTCACCTCAATGTTCCCAAGGAGCTCC
>NW_005054330.1:198373-201621 GCF_000277835.1 Geospiza fortis | reverse complement strand
CCTGCTGAATGAGTTTGTGTGAGGATTCATCAGGCAGCAGTGCTGCAGTGCCTGGAGGCCAGTAGGACAGGAATAAATACAAATACATTCCTGGGAATTCCAATGCCAGCACTCCCCGTCCCACATCCCCACATCCTCACCGCTCCCCTGGCTTTAGCCCAGCATCCCAGAGAAACAGCCTCACTCCATCCCCTCTGCCTGTCACATTCTGCTCTTTGCCAGGCCCTGGGGTGGCTTTGGCCCCTCTGCCCTGCAGTGGCACATCCATGGCAATCCCACAGGCATTCATTCCTCTGCAGCATCCACACCCAGCCTGGGGTTGCATCCCATCTCCTTAGTGCTGTGCTAATAAGTGGTGAGAGGCAATGTGGAAAACAAATAGAGTAATTAATGGCCACGGCTGCTGCTGCTTTTATTCACTGTCTGTTCCAGGAGGAGCAGTTTTACAGAAGGCAGCCTCTGCCCTCACAGTGCCCTTGCATTTGGCACCCCAAATCCCAGGGTGAGGGGAGCTCCTCAGAGAAGCAGGGTGGCTCTTCTGCATCTCTGTGGATCCCTCCTGCTTGCTCCTGAATACTTCTAACAAAGCCACTCCAGCCACCTCAGACAGGTAAAGCCTCAGTGTGGCTTATCATCATCATGTTCCCTTTTGCAAATAGCTGACATGATGAGGAGGTTGGGTTTTAATTAGGAAACAAGTGGCAATTCAGTTCTCAAAAATATTATTCACCATCAAACATTTGTACTGGCATAGTCAGACTAGCAATAATTATGTCCTCTGGGGGCAGAGATAAGAGCAGAGTTGAAAGTCATGCAGCATCTATAAAGACTTGCATGAGAAAACACAGGCACGAGAAGACCGGGGCCTCCCGTTTGCAATTGCATCACACCACCCCTCTCACCATGTAATAAAAATACCTTACTGACATTTTCCTCTGCACATTTTCTTCCCCTGACATGGCACACAGCAACGTCCTGGTGCTGCCTCCCACCCCAGGCTGTGCCTTGCCAGCTGCAGCCCTGTGCCCTCGCTGTGACCCCTTGGCAGCACACACGGGGACATTGCTGATGGCACATCCTCCCTCCCTCCTGATAAATAAAGGAGCATCACCCCCTCACCTGGCCAGGGCAAGCTTTAAAAGGAGCAGCATCAGCACAAAGCTGGGTGACAGAGCCAGCACTGCCCCACCAAAACCATCCTGGGTGATACAGGGGTGGCCCTGGAGAGATGAAACTCCTGCTGGAGGAGGGAGAGCCAGGGATCTGCATCAACACCCAGCCCTGGTTCTGCTCCTTAAGCAGCATCACCTGGTACATCCCACTGCATCCAGCATCACCTGGTACATCCCACTGCATCCAGCATCACCTGGTACATCCCGCTGCACCCACCCGGGCTCCTCTGCAGGAACTCTCACAGGGAAGGGAAGTTTGAGCCATTCTCGCACATAAATTTCCACCTGTGGCTGTCCTTACAGGTCAGTCACAACATGGACATGGCATCTGGCTCACTCCTTGCTGGAGAGGCTCATTCCAGCCCTGCTCGGGGAGGTTAGAGGGGCCTGAGAACCAAGGGCAGTGGGGCACTGACCCTCACAGACACCCCCTCCCCTCCTGGGTCACAGGGCACCTTCCCCGTGTCCCCCAGCCTGTGACATCCGTGCCCAGCTCAGACCTGACCCATCCTCAAGAGCTCCCTGATTTAAAAACACTCGAGTGTGTTGTTACAAGCTAAAGCAAATAAACCCGATGAGGACTGGAACAGCAAATGTCTCAGAGCCCCACAAAGAGTCAAAGTGTCCCTGTTCAGCACTGTGGTGGGATCAGACACTGCAGGAGCATTTTCCCTGCACGGATTGATCAGACAAACAGATGTCAAGAGGGACCCATTGAGCATTTGCTGTTCCACAGGCTGGCTTGAATGTAACTTGATAAAGGGGGAAAAAAAAATCAATAATTGCCTAATTTGGCTATAAATTCTGAGGGACAGAAGGAGAAAAACCAACAACTGTGCAGATATTGAAGCACTGGAAGGTAATTCAGATTCTGCCACGGCATCTATGAAAGGTAAATTGTGCAGTGCTGGAAATGAGAGCCTTTCTCCCCCGGGAGGTTCTGCTGGGTGGATCAGGACAGGGTCAGTGCTGGAGGTGCTGGGAAGGGCTCAGAGCTCTCCAGCCACAGCAATGCCACAGCAGGCACAGGGAGAGGGGGTCAGCAGCCAGAGGATGCAGGGCTGAAACCCCCCCAGAGCTCTGGAGAGGCTGTCTCTGCTCCTTGGAAACAAGTCTGGCTGTGTGGGAAATGCTTTCTAGTTACTTCTCTTCCCTGGCTCTTTGTGCTCCGAGCCTGTTTACACACAAATTGGCATTTGCTGCCCTGGCTGATCATTCACCCGCGTCCCATCTCACCCGTCTGGTCTCAGAGCTGGCCCTGGGTGCCTGATGTCACCACAGACAGGGGCAGTGACAGCTGACAGGGGCACCACAGGCTGCTCCTCCACCTTGGCTGCCTGGCCCCAGAGCTGCTGGTCCAGCCCTGAGCCAGGCAAAGCCAGCAGAAACATGGGAATGCACTGGGAGTGAAATGGCACGGGGTTTATTTGTACTTCTGTCACATCAAAGGGGCCCTTGTTTGAATTCTTCTGCCTTTAGCCTGGAGAAGAAGAAGGGGAAAGATTGGGTCCTATTAATAGCCTTGCATCCCACAAGATCCGAGCCTCACAAGAAGCCATGAAAGACTGCGGCATCTGATTCCCTGAATAAATGAGGTAATTTAGGGAGAAGTGCGTGCTCAGCAGCCTTCATTACTGCCTTCTGCAGCTCGCTGGGAGGTGACACTGACAACTCACTTCGGTATCAGTGAGCACCCAGGTCCCAGAGGAGCTGTGCTGTGCCCAAAATCACGGGCAAGGGTGCTGCGTGCCACCTCTCCCGCAGAATTCCTGATGCTGCAGCAAAAATCTCCAGGACTGGCACAGAAGCAGTGGAAGGAGCACCCCAGCAAGCTGAAGGGGGGGGCACAGCTTCCTGCATGGATGCCAAGAGGCTGGTGCCGGTGGCAGGGCACAGGGATGTTTGGGAATTCAGTGCACTGGGAAGGAGCCAGCAGGGAGCAGGGCTGTGGGATGGGGCTCTGGTCCTGCATCCCCAGGGAGTGAGGAGGGCACAGCCCTGCTGTGGGGAAGGGCTGGGAGCTGTAGGTGGGCTGGCATGGCTGGGACATCTGCTGCAGGGCCCTGACATCATCCC
>NW_005054330.1:192565-198344 GCF_000277835.1 Geospiza fortis | reverse complement strand
CACAGCCGTGGGTAACACCCGCTGGGGCACCGCAGTGCAGGGAGAGTTCTGACCCTGCTCCGCAGCACAGGGCCTGGCAGCGCTGAGGGTTGTGTCAGCTTTCCCTTAAGCAGATTTTCGGGCTCTAAGTGTCAAGTTTAATCCCGACTCTGCAGGTCCGGTGCCTCCAGCTACGTCACCGCCCTGCACGCAGGTGCTGGGGACTGAGCTGCCCTTTGCATGTCAGCCCTGAGGTCACCAGGGCCACCAGCCGTGCTGTCCCCGGGCTGCTGGATCTGCCCTTGTGCCAAATCCGTGGTCACCTGGTCCGGAGTGAGGTTGGGGAAAGGAGCCCCCGATCCCAGCAGAGCCGCGCTCCCGCAGTGCCTGGCAAACAGCAAAACAGGAGGATTTGAGGATCAGAGCCCGTCCTGTCTGTCATGCCAAACAATTCATCCTCCCTCTCGGTGCCCTTGTAAAGCAGAGCAGTAAATTGCCTTCATTTCACAGCTGAGGGAACAGCCCGGGGGAGTGACCACAGGGGCTCTCCGGAGTGGGTCAGTGGGCACATCCCCACAGATGGCTGCAGCCCCCCCAGGACAGCCTTCCCCGAGGGAACAGAGACTGTTCTCAGAGAGATTTACACGTCAGAGAGCACAGTGAATAAACCCTCAGTGACCTCAAAAGCATCTTGCTGCTGAAATGCATCCCCATGGCCTCAGCCTCTGTGGCTGGGAACAGGCACCTCCAGCGGGAGGGTGTAGCAGGTCTCCTACAACAGCCAGTGCCATGTGCTCCACGAGGGAGTTAGGGCACATTCCGCCACTAAAATCCCATTATTTCAGGGGCCTGCTGTGGTCCTGATGCCACCATGCCTGGAGTGGCCACTGTGCCCAGAGAGCCGGCGGTGTCCAGGGGGATGAGGGTTAAAGCGCCCCACTTCCCTTCCCACACGGCCTTTGCAGCTCATCTGGACAGATAATGGACTTTGCCTTCTCACTTAATCTGCTGTAAATCTCTCCCGTAATTGCTCGTCATCCGGAAACCTGGAGAGAACCCGGACGGACATTCCCGCGCCGTGTGAGACAGCCATCCTCTCCCTCCCTGCCTTCCTCCTGCTGCCGGCCTGTGCCCAGAGCCCCCAGTACATCCAGCACATCAGGGCATCCAGGGGGAGTTCCGGATGGGAAATGCGGCCGCAGCTCACTCCCTTTCATCCCCCACAACCAAAGGGCTCTGCCTCCCCAGCTTCTTGCACCCCTAAAAGAGCCGAGGCTCCGCGGGCAGGGGCAGCTCACAGCACCCAAACCCTGCCCAGCACAGAGGCACAAGCCCGTCTCAGCAGCTGGGAGCTGCTCACAGCACCCAAACCCTGCACAGAACAGGAGCACAAGCCCACCTCGGGAGCTGGGAGCTGCTCTCAGCACCCAAAACCCCTAACCCTGCCCAGCACAGGGGCATCTCAGCAGCTGGGATGTGCTCTCAGCCCAAACCCTGCCCAGCGCAGGGGCATCTCAGCAGCTGGGATCTGTTCGCAGCCCAAAGCGCCTCTCCCGGCAGCTGCGAGCAGCGTTTTGCTCTCTGCGGCTGCCGAAGGAGCAATCCCGTCCTGCAGAGGAGCACCAGACGTCACCCGCGGGAAGGTTGCTAAGTGAGCTGGTCCCTCCTCATGATGCACGACTTCATTACGCGGCTCCCTAAATGGATCTTACACACAAATGACATTTGCCTTGGAGCATATGAGCTCCCAAAATAGCGGGCGGCTCTCGGCGTTGTTGCTTTGCTTTGCCCAAGAATGTCCCCATTGTCTGCAGGGCTGCTGTGCCCATGCCTGGCACGGCCCTCCGGGGTTTGGGGTGTTGGGTACAAAGGGATGGAGACCCCCAAACCAGCCCAGCTGTGCCCGGGGTGGCCCCGTGGCCAGGATGGGGTGAGTGGGCTCTGCCTTTCTGTCAGGAGCCATGGGGAACAATAAATGCAGGCCCCTCTGTTGTTCCTGCCTCAAACTTCTCTCCTGGTGCTTCCCTCATGGTTTTTCTTCAGCCTGGGTGTTTCCCCTGTGCGGAAGAGCCCCAGGGATGCTCCAGACACAGCCCTGCTCCTGCACCATCCTCCCACCACCCAAAGGGACGAAAGCCAGCCCATGACACACCTCCCAACACCTGCAGAGGTGACAGAGGGGACAGGCCATCGTGTCACACCCCAGGCTCACCCAGCTAAAACCACTTCTCCGGCTGTGGTGGCAGCACCAGGGGCTGGCTGCTCACACGGCCATTTCATCTAAAATTGCTTAAACTCAGCCCCGGTTTCCTTTGAGATGAACTGAACCGTGCAGAGAGAAGGTCTGGCTCCAGCTCTGCACCGTGCAGAAGGTACAAATAAAAAAGAAACATAAAGGTTATGTCCATGCCGAAGAGAGAAATTTGCTTTTTGCTTTTTTCCCCCCCAGGAACATCCATGGCAGCTGATCTGCGCAGCGCTGCCCTAATCCGGTGATACATTTTAATCCCATTACGTTGCCATGCGCTGGGAGGAACAGATGTTTCCTAATTGCCACTTGTGCTGCCCAGGGGTTTCCAGCTCGGACAGCATTCCCCCGGCTCTGCTGGCACTGACAGAACTCCCTGCTGCTGGATTTGCAGGATGTGGCAGCGCTGGCTGCTCCTGTGCCAGTGCCACACCTGGAGCTGCTGCTCTCCGGCCGTGGTGTCCCCGTGGAGGGGTCACAGTGCCACTGCTGGCTGTCCCTGAGGGTGAACCCAGAGCAATCGGGGCTGCCCTGCCCACTCACTCAGAGGGAAATGCAATATTTGCCTTTTTCCATTTGTTTGGGGAAAGGTGTTGGATGCAGAGGGAGCCCCATCCCACGGCGCCCCATGGAGCCCCTTCCCAGCACATGCCCTTTGTCACAGACATCTTCTATGAAAAATCCTTTCTTTGGGATCTTTCCTCCTGAGAAGCTGAGAGGCCTCAGGAACAAATTGCAAACAATGGTTATCTGCTGCTGTGGAATGCAACAGGTGCATCTGTGATTGGCCCATGTTGGATGTTTCTAATTAATGGCCAATCACAGTCAGCTGGCTCGGACAGAGAGTCCAAGACAGAGCCTTTGTTATCATTCTTTCTTATTCTATTCTTAGCTAGCCTTCGATGAAATCCTTCCTTCTATTATTTTAGTATAGTTTTAATGTAATATATATAATAAAATAATAAATCAAGCCTTCTGAAACATGGAGTCAGATCCTCATCTCTTCCCTCATCCTGAGACCCCTGTGAACACCGTCACACACCAACCCAAAATTCCTCAGTGAAGAGTTTTGGGTTGGTCCTGAGCGTTTCAGCACCGTGGCTGTCCTGGCCTGCTGCAATCCCCTGATCCCTGCTAATCCCATTATGTCTCCACGAGGCTGCTTCCAATTCTGGCCGCTGAAGAAGTGATGTTTCTTAATTAGCTTTTCAACCGGACAGGGATTTTACTGGCTGTAAGGAGCTGTGGAGGTTTTTCATTGCTTCCTTTCTCTGCCTCATCACTCCAATGTCAGGAACAAAAACAAGGAGCAGAAAGCAAATGGGAGCCTGGTGCTGAATGCCCATTCTCGGGGACAGCCAGAGCCAAAGCTCCTCTCTCTCTCTCTCTCTCTCCGGGATATTTCACTTCTGCCTCAGCCCTCGCATTAATCAGAGCAGAGATTACTTTTCCACATGCCAAAGCTGAACATTGATAAATCACAAATCTGCCCTGAAAAACCACAAGGCTTTAATAATTCATGCTGGGTTCCTGCTTGGTTTTCCTTCCTTCCTTAAACCTCCAGAGTTTGTGGCTGGGTCTGTGCGTGGAGCCACAACCATGAGGCTGGAGGCTCCATTTAATGCAAAGAAGAAGAGAAGAAAAATTGAAGCTAGGAATGTCATGTAATCACGTGGCTCCTGAAGATGGAGAATTAAACATAACAATGATTTTCATAGGATAAAAATCTGTGAAACCCACAGTGAAGCTGGGGTTTCACAGCTGGCGAGGCACATTAGGTACCCAAAGCACCCAGGCTGCAGGTGTGATTGAGCTCAGCCTGACGTATTTAAGTAAAAAACAATTCATATTTTTCAAGGCTGTTGTTTTTTAGCCCGTGATTCTCCAACCTGGGGTGTCCCCAGGTGGGATTCTCCCAGCTGCCACTGGCAAAGGCAAAGCAAAGCCAGCGGGAGCCGACGGGCCCATCTTCATCTCTTCCCCCTTTTGCCTCCTCCTCTTCCCACCAGCCCATCCCGCATCACCCACGGTCCTGATGGAGGCATTCCCGAGGACAGCCAGCGGCTGCTGCTCCAGTGGGAAAACAGGAAGGAAAAGACACCTCGGATTTAGCCAGGGTTTGCATCATTCTTACTCTTTCATTAATTACCCCCCGTCAAATTGCGGCCGTTCCCCTGCGGGCAGCCCCTCCCCTGTGGGGTTCACCTGCCGGGGGTCGCGGGGACCGCAGGAACCGGGGGACGGAGCCAGCGCGGCCGGCAGCGGTGGGAGCTGATCCCCCCTCTTCTTTTTGCTGGGTGAAAAAAAAAAAAATTTAAAATCCCTTCCGCAGCCTGGAGAACAGCTTTAGCTGTTGGCACGATGGCAAAACCACCCACCCAGGCAGCAGAGCAGCGCCGTGACACCGCTGACATCCCCCCAGCCCCGGCGGCAGCGGGACACGGTGGCCAGCGGGAGGGAGGGGACAGGGACAGGGACACGGCTGGGGTGGCAGTGGGGGCTCCGAGCTGCTGAGGAGATGAGCGAGGTAGCAGCGAGCCAGATGGCAGCTCGGAGCGGGCGTGGGACGGAGGCGATCTTCTGCTTTTGAATAAAAATGTTTAAAAACCAAATTATTCTCTCAGCACATTTCCCCAGAGCCAGCGAGGGAAAAACCCTCCTCGGCAGAGCTGAGGCTGCTTCCAGGTGACCCGGGGGCGCCCACCTGGCTGCACCCAGCCACCAGAGGAGGAATTTCCCCCGGCGGGTCCCACAGGAGCTGCTCTGGGCTCGTTCACATTTTCCACTTCTGCTTTCGGTGCTTTTTCCCCCAGAACTCTCCCAGCCCACCCAGAGCCGTCCCCGAGGGCGCTGCCCCGGCCGCGACTGTCAGGTTGGACAGGGCTTGGGACAACCTGGGCAGGTGGAAGGTGGCCCTGCTCATGGCAGGGTTGTCGAACAAGATGAATTTTAAAGACCCTTCCAACCCAAACCGTTCAGGGTTCCACGGCTGGGAATCTCTGACTCGGTGATTTGGGGTCTCTGCTCCCCACCCGCTGCTCTTTCAGCACTTTGCCCCCCAGCAGCCGCCGTTTCCCTCCCGGCACGCACGGAGCACCGCCGCTGCTACCGCTAAAACCCCATTTTTCACTAAAACCTTCGGGTCTGGGATGATCCTGAATCCTCCCTGGGGAGGGAAAGGCGCAGCTTTCCTCACAGCCTCGCGAGGAGCTGGCATGTCACAGCAGCGTGTGGCCAGCGATGAATCGGGCTGGTCACAGCCCGTGGGCTGGGCTGGGCTGTGCCGGCCGGGGGGCTCCTCTGGAGCACAGGGGAAAGCCTCTGGCACACGGAGGATTTGGGGGCAAATCCCACCCTGGCGGCGGCTGGGTGCGGGAGCTGACAGGAGGATGCTGTGCATCCCTGGCTCCCCGAGATTCCCGGGTTTGCGGGGATTCACACCCAAACCGCGCAGCCAGGCAGGGCCAGGAGAGCGGCAGGGCGCGGGGTGTGCCCGGAGTGCCCCGTCAGGTGCCCCTCACCTGTGCCCACTGAGTGACACTGAGCGGCTGC
>NW_005054330.1:191433-192375 GCF_000277835.1 Geospiza fortis | reverse complement strand
ACCGCACGGAGCCCCCCCGGCCACGCAGGTGCGGCTGCGCTCCTCCGCTTCCTTTGCCCGAGTTATGATCATAAAGGCATCCTCCAGCACCGTGACTGCTAAATTAGAGCGTTGTTACTAATTAGGGTTTTCAGAGCTTAATAATTAATGCTATTATTCGGCTTGGAGGTGCCTCAACTGAGAGAGCAATTCCTGCCCGAGCACCCCCCAGCATCTGTGACATCTGCGCCGGTGCTCAGGGGACACCTTTGTCCCCGCAGCAGGATGTGACCCACGGCCTTGGCCGCGCACCCAGGACAGGCCCCAGGTCACCTCCCTCACCCCGGACACGGATGGCACCGGCGCTGGGTGGCACTGAGAGCATCCTGGCCCCCTCCCCATCCAGGAGCACGGGAGGGCAGGGCGACCATCCCATCCCTCCAGCGGGATCCCTCCGCACGCCGCGGATGAAAGGGCAGAGCTGGGACTTTGAAACTCCAAGCTTTATTGAGTTGCTTCGGCAGCGCGGGCATCACACGGGGGGAGGCGGGAGGCGAGGCCGCGGGGGCACAGCGGCGGCCGGGGGAACGCTTGCTCCGCTCCCCGCGCCCCGGCACGGGCCGGGGGCTTTAGTTGGTGGGGTGGTAGGCACCGCGCTGGTGCCACTGCATGTCCCGGATGCGCCTGACCGACTGGATCTGGGGGTGCTGAGCGCCGAAGTCTGAGCTGTCCTTGTAGTCCCCCTTTTCAAACAGGTACTGGTAGCCCCGGTAGCCAGGGTACTGGTATCCCACCCACCTGGCAAGGCAAGCGGAGAAGGCGGGGATCGTACAACACACGCACATCAAGCATCGCCCCCGGGGATGCTCGGGCAGCGCCCGGGACCCGCCCCCGCCGGCCCCGGTACTCACGTTCCGCTCTGCACCCGCACGGACGAGACCTTCTCCTGGTCGCCGTGCGCGT
>NW_005054330.1:188305-190762 GCF_000277835.1 Geospiza fortis | reverse complement strand
TGCCCCCTGCTCCCTGCAGGGATGGGAGAGGTGCCAGGGAGGTGCCAGGCGGGGCTGCGGTGCCTCCGGGCAGCAGCGGCACCGCAGGGCTTCCCGCTGCGTGGCCACCGATCCTTGGCCGCTGGGGACTCACGGGATCACCCAAAGGTCCCTGCTGGTGTTGTGCTCCCACCAGGTATCCCTTTGTTCTGGGAGCAGCGCTGGGAACTCTCCAGGGGCTTTTCGGGGCTCTCCCTTGTCCGGAGAGCACACACGGGGCCAGCGGGTGGGGAGAGGGCACAAACACGTCCCAGGCTCACCTGTCCCTGCACCCAAAGGGAGGGAAACCGAACTGGGGATAGCGCTGTGATCTCTGCCCATACCCACACGCACACCCCTCCACTCTCCTGCGCTGAGCGGGGCTGTCAGCCTGTCCAGGTGACAATGTCACCCCCTGGTCACCCTCTGTGTCCCCCTGCTCACCTGCCGGCACCGGGCACTCACTGGGCTGAGCTGGGCGAGCAGCTGGGCGGCGATGGGCGCGGGAAATCCGCGGCGAGGTGCGGGTGTGGCAGCGGGGAGACCCCTCCCTCCCTCCCACCCCCCCAGGGCCCCCACGTACGGTCCGGAGTGCACCAGGATGGAGCCCACTTTGTCCACGCCGGCTTCCTTCAGGTTGGGGCAGGCCCCACTGAGCTCATGGCAGCGGCCCTGGAAGTTCTCCTGCTCGAAGATGGCAATCTGGAAAAGAGCAGCACCTCAGCACGGCTGTCACCCGCCCCTGCCGCCGCTATGAGGGGCACACGCTGTCTGCAGCAGCCCAGACCTCTCCCTCTCCCAAAACTGCACTCCAGAGGCTTTTAAGGAGCCTGCAAGTGCAAGCCATCCCCCTGAGGATGCAGGTCCCACTCACGGGTGCCCAGGAGGCCCTGCCAGCTCTGTCCCTGTGCCCCGGTGCTCCTGGCAGAGGGATGGCCACGCTCCCAGCGGGCATCAAACAGCCGAGGGGCTCGGGTTGTGGCTGGAGCACCGCAGCCTCCAGAGGGACACGGCGACACCCGGGGACAGCCCCGGGGCCACCAGCCCAGCACAGAGCTCAGGGCTCAGATCTGTGGGTGGGAGATCAGCACTTGATCTGTTCCCAGCCGCTCCACCTGCCCCGAGGCTGCGGGATGCCAAAAAATTCCCATTCCCCATCCCCGGGTCCTGCTGCAAAGGCTCAGCAGGGAGTGCCTGGCACCAGCTGCTCCCAGCTGTGCCTCCGGGTGTGGTTTGGGCACCCAGAGAGGCTGAGGGTGCTCTGGTGCCCCTGCAGGGCTGGGCAGAGTCCCACTGACCTTGGAGCTGGCTTGCTGCTGCTTGGAGGCTGGCATTTGGTGCTCGGAAGCCATCATCAGCTGGGGTGTCTGCTGCCTTGGGAGGGAAGCTCAGCAGGTTAAAATCTGCCCCTGGGGACCCTGCTCATAGCCCTGTGCCCATGCCCCCATTTGTACCCTGCAGCTTGCCCAGCGAGGAGGGTGGTGGGACCAGGATGGGCTCAGCCTGGGGGTGCCAGGGACAAATTCTGCTGAGGGCTGCTCAGCACCCCAAACCTCCCCAGGCTCAGGCAATGCTCCTTGGGACCTGCCCGGGGTCTCCAGCACAGGGAACTGTGAGTTCAGGCAATTCCGAAATCATTCCCAGTGGAGCCCAGGCCCTGCGGTCGAGCATTCCCTGCTGTCCCTGCCCAGCTGAGCATCCCGGTGCCACGTGTGTGCAAGGGAAGGGGTGATGGAGAGAAGCACCCCCGGAGCCAGCCCCAGCCCCAGGAGCCTGTGCCGAGCCCTCCCAGCCCAGCCTGGCCCTGCCACTCCCGGGAAGGAGCCCCGTCCTCAAGCCCAGAGGGATCCTCAGCATCTGAGCAGCTCCAAAAACTCATTCCTGACAAGAAGCAACGGAGCCGTGGCCGGGTGGGATGTCCTGCTCTGGGCTGCGGGGACGGGACTGTCCCCGGCTCGGGTACCGGGAAGGGACCCCGGGGGTCGGCAGGAGGCTACGGCAAAAGAGAGGGCAATAAATAGCAAAGTCTTACCAGTTCTACCAGTACCCGCTTGAGCCAGTGACGGGCCGGGGCCGGGAGGTGGAATTTATACCGAGCCGCAGCAGAGAGGTGCCAAAACTATTTACAAAATAGTTAAAGCCCGATTCAAAGCGAGAATGCTGGATTAAACCCCAATGAAAACCAGGGTCAGCTGATCCGCCGCAGCCTTTGTCTGCCCGAGCACCAAGCCCGAGTTATTTCATTACCTGTCACATTCGAGTCACCCGCTTTGTCGGCTTGGTGGCGAGGAGATTTGGACTTTGCAAGCATCAGCCGAACGCGTGCCAAGAGCCGGGGCGGGCCGGGCCAACAAAGCCCCGCCAGCCCCGCTTCGGGGCCAGAGATTTGATCCCCCCGCCAGCCCGGCAGCCGGGGCTGCTGCGCTCGGCTCTTTCTAT
>NW_005054330.1:186761-188199 GCF_000277835.1 Geospiza fortis | reverse complement strand
CCTCTGCCCCGGGTACCTCCATCCCCTGGAGCGGCTGGGAGCACTCTGGGGGCAGCACCCTGGGGCTGGGGTGCGCTCAGGGTTGGTGTTGGGCTCCTTTGGGGTCCCTGAGAAGCACCCCGGGGGTCCCTCGGTGACACCAGGACAAAGCTGAGGTCACAAGGGGGTCGCAGTCCCCCCTGGATGGGCAGGGGGGTGAGGGCAGCAGTGCATGCCCCCCTAGGCTGGCATTGTCCCAGCAGCTGAGCCAGGGGCTGCACGGGTCTGGGGGCTACAGCAAAGGAGGTTTCACAGAGGGGGGACACTGCTGCTGTGCAGCACTCACAGCACCCATCACCCCACAGAGGAGCTGGGTCCCCCCTGTCACCCCACCAAGCATGAACAGACCCCACACCTGCCCCTTACAGCACCTCCCGAGGGTCCCACGGCAGGGGATGGGCTGCAGCCCCCCATGGTCACCCCTGCCCCATCCCTGCCCCAGGGTGGCTGCACACAGGGTCACCCACAGGGTGCTGTCACCTGGCAGTGATGTGAGGAGGTCAATCCCCAGGGTCTGCAGCTGCCCCAGCTCCAGGTGATGGAGTTTCCAAGGCCAGAGAGGCCAAGGTGACCTTGCAGCTCTTCAAGGAACCCATCAGGCCATGACCAGGCCAGGGTGTGATCCAGAATTTCCAGCATTCCCAGCCCTGGATCCCCCTTTCTTGCCTGTGTCTCCTGCTGCAGCCCCACAGATGGAGCCAGCACTGCCCTCCCCATCTCTGGGTTAATCCATTCAGTCAATCCCGAGCCCTGGACCCTCAGGGACGTGTCCCAGGTCCCAGTGCAGCCCTGCAGCCACATCCCATCCCCTCAGCAGGGGCTGTCACAGTGCTCAGCACGGCCCCTGTGATCCCTTCCCTTGGCTGGGCTGGTTTAGCTCATCCCAGCCCTGGGCATGGCAGCCCCAGGGACTGTTCTGGAAGCAGCTTCTGCCTCTTGGGGCCAGGCACTCACCTTCCACAGCCACCAACCCTCCCCCAGAGGGAAAAGCTCCTGGGAGCTGCTCAGGGACCTGCACAAAGCCCTTGGATGGACTCAAGCCCATCTCCCATCTCTGCCCCAGCCCAGTGGGTCCCAAGCATGGCCAGGGTGCCCCTGGGGAAGGGCAGTGCCAGGGCACCTCAGTGTCCCACCAGCACCCTGTGTCACCCCTGAACCCCCCTCCTGTGCCCCCAGGACAGCCCCCCCATGTCAGAACTCATTCCCATGGGAGAAACCAGCCCAGGACTGTGGGAAACATCCTTGGGGACAGGCTGGAGCCCCTGCAGGACGCTGAGGTTGGGCACAGCCATCCCACCACGGGGATGTGCCCAGGGCCTGGCAGCACCCAGGGATGGCCACTCCACATCCCCCCCGGCCCCCTCCCTGCCCGGGGACTGGCCAGCAGCCCTGCGGGCGG
>NW_005054330.1:184292-186444 GCF_000277835.1 Geospiza fortis | reverse complement strand
TGGCGTCCCACTCGTTCCAGTGCCGGTACTCGCCCTTCTCAAAGACGTGCTGGCGGCCCCGGTACCCGGGGTACTCGTAGCCCACCCACCTGTGGGGATCAGGGCAGTGCTCAGCAGGGCCCATCCCACACCCACACAGCCCCTGCAGCAGGGGCAGTGTCCCCATCCCCACCTCAGTGTCCCCATTCCAGTGTCCCCATCCCCACCTCAGTGTCCCCATCCCTATCTCAGTGTCCCCACTTCAGTGTCCCCATCCCCACCCCAGTGTCCCCATTCCAGTGTCCCCATCCCCACCTCAGTGCCCCCACCCCCATCCCAGTGTCACCATCCCCACCCCAGTGTCCCCATCCCAGTGTCTCCATCTCTGCCTGCCACAGCCAGGTGATGCTGCCCAAGGCCACTCCTGTGTCACCAAGTGCCACAGCACAGGCTGCAGTGCCCAGGTGGGAAATGCCAGGTGCCAGGGGGAGATGGAGAGTTCGTGGAGAAGGGATCAAAGCTCAGGTGGTGGGTTAGGGCAGGGAGCCATCATCCAGTCCCAGGGACACTGCCATGGTCCCTATTACAGCTTGTAGGCCAAGGAAAAGGTGGCAGCAGGGAGGGGACAGGGACACGATGGGCATGAGCAGTACCACGGCCCCTGCCACCACCCTGGGGGGACAAACCACAGTGCCAGGGGCAGGAAGCTGTTGGGGTGTCCCCTGTGTGCCCATCCTTACGTTCCATTCAGGGCCTTGACGCTGGCCACACGGTCCTGGAAGCCGTGGGCCCACAGGCTGGGCACGTCGTCATCCACGATCTCCATCTTGCGCCCGGTGTAGCCCGCGTTCTCAAACAGGTGGATCTTGTGGTCAGCGCTGTCCTGGGGGAAAGGGCGGCTCAGGGGCTGTCCCCTGCTGGTCCCCAGAGCTGTGGCCACCCCAGCACAGCCCCACTCACAATCTGGATGGGCCGGATGGACATCAGGCTGTCGCTGCTGTGGCTGTTGGACCACGAGTCCCAGCGGGGGTAGTCGCCCTTCTCCAGCACGAACTGCTCCCCAGCGTAGGCCTGGCGCTCGAAGCCCAGCCACCTGCAGGAGCCCAAGGTCAGGGGGATGCTCTCCCTGCCACCCCCCGGGGCTGCTCCACCTTCCCCACCCCAGACTTACGGGCCAGACTCCACCTGGATGGAGCCCACCTTCTCCATCTCCTTCTCGGTGATGTTGGGCAGCTCCTCTGTCAGCTCACACCTTTTCCCCTGGAAATTCTCCAGCTCGTAGAGGGTGATCTAAGGTGGGGAGAGACCCTGTCAGCCACCACAGCAGGGGAACACCCCAGGAAACGGGGGCAGCAGTGATCAAAGGGCTCTGGCAGTGTCCCTCCATCCCAGCCATCCTGTGCCAATGTCACTCCTTGCCTGGCAGAGCTGGGTCCTGCCAGTGCCTCTGGCAGAGCTCCAGCCAAGGGTGTGTGCTCCAGCACAAGCTGGAATTTTGTCCATGACAGGCTGAAAAACAGCTCGAACACAGCACTGGAAACATGAAAGGTTTGGGCCAAGAGAATTCCTGAGCCATGGGCTGCCTCTCCTACCCACAGCCTGGTCATTGCTCGTTATCATTTCCTTATCACTGCTCCCTCCAGATCCGACCATCCCCTTGCCCTGGCCTGGCATGAGCTCTGTATTCAGTGTTTCCTTCTGAGCCCTGCCAGGTGCACAGACCCCAGTGCCTCCCCAGGCTCTCCTGCTCTCAGCTGAGCTGCAGGATGGGCTGGAGCCAGTCCCAGCAGCCAGAGCATGGCATGGGGCAGGGCAAGGGTGCCCAGCACCATTCAGGGTCAGTGGGGTGACCAGGCACCCCCTGTCACTGTCCCAAAGGGGTCCCAGCTGCAACACCTGAGTCTGGGACAGGAGTAGAGCCTCCTGCACACACCACATAATGGGGGGCACAAGGGACAGAGGGGACACCCAGGTTCTTCTGTGCACCCCAAAGCAATAAACAGCCCCAGCTCTGGCACCCCTCTCCCAAATGCCAGGATCTGCTCAGACCTCCAGCCTTCCCTTATCCAGGAGCAGCTTTGTGGGAAGCTCTGCACCCACTGCATCCTCTCCAGCTGATTTACCTTCAACCAACCCACGAGCTGAACCCCAACCTACAAACACACCTGGGGAG
>NW_005054330.1:114428-184174 GCF_000277835.1 Geospiza fortis | reverse complement strand
CCCTCCTGCAGGCAGCAACAGCCGCAGATCCCCAGCCCCAGCTGCTTCCCAGCCTGCAGCCCCCAGGCTCAGCACCAGAGCAGGGCCACCACCCACTGCTGCTGTGGGAGAGCTGGAGGCCACTCCTGACCCCAGCACTGATTCCAGCCTGGCATCCCACGGCTCCACCCAGCACCCAGTTGTCCCCAGTACAGCCCAGTATACCTTGTAGGTGCCTCCTCGCTCACCAGCACCCTCCCCAGTCGCCATCTGCTCGGGGGGACTTTGCTGCTCGGTCATTGTGCCTGGAAAACCCAAATTGCAGGAGGTTAAGGCAGGAGGCACCAGGATTTACAGCTGGTAATGAAACACAGAGGATGAAGCTGGCACAGAACAGGCAGCAGGGGTTAGCACAGACCTCAGTGCATAAATCCCCAGGGATGTCCAAGCTCTGTTATCCATCCTCCTCTCCCTCCTGCACTCACAGGCCCCAAATCCTCACCCTGGCACCCACAGGACTGAACTGAGCCATGTCCCAAGGCACACAGAGCCCTCTGCCCAGGGCAGCTCGCCCAGTTGCCACTAAACTCCCATCTCACAGCCCCGCCTTTGTTCCCAGCAGGAATTTCTCAGCTTCCAGCTGCTGACATCTTCCCCCGCAACATAAACCTGACACCTCTCCCTTGCTCCAGCATCCCGGGGGACACCAAACCCGGCAGCTGGAGCTGCTGTGCCACCTTGGCCAGGGTGGGATGGCAGTGAGAGCCCCCTCTTCACTCTCCAGGAACATCCACAAAACTCTGCTCCAACACTGGAACACGCCACGCCAACAAGGGGCTTGAGAGACGAATAAAGGAGCTTGGAATCAAACCCTGCAGCTTCACTTCTCACCAACCCCGTCTGACCCAGACTCAGACACACCAACTCTTTGTGGAGGCCCCTTTGCAGTCCCAGCAGTGCTACCTGTCCGTGTGGTTCCGCTGTGCCGGGCGGCGCGGGCGGCCCCGCTATTTATGGGGTTGCTTCTGACCAGAGCAGCAGAATTCCCCGGGCGGGCGCTGATGCAGCAGCTGCGTCCACGGAATTCCAGCCATGAGATCGCGGCTCAATAGCGCGGGGAGCGCGGCGGGCCATGGAAACGCCACGGCCATCGCTGCCGGCCGGGCCCCGCACGCGGGCCGCTCGGGTTACTGCAGATTAACGGCCAAACTCACATCAGCACGTTCACGCTGCTTCTTGCCAGCTTCTCTGGAAAACTCTGCCATCAGCAGTTCGCCGCCGAGGGTTTAAGCCTGGAAACCGAGAGCAGCGCGAAGCAAAAACCGGGCAAAATGGCCCCGTTTGTGAGCAAGACGGGACACCCAGGTTCCTCAGGAGCCTCGGTGCAATGAACAGCCCCAGCTCCTGGCACCCCTCACCCACTGGCAGGATCTGCTCCCATCTCCAGCCTTCCCTGTCCAGGAGCAGCTTTGTGTTCTGCACCCATTGCACTCTCTCCAGCTGATTTACCTTCAACCAACCCACGAGCTGAATCTCATCCTACAAACACACCTGGGGAGGGTTGAGCTGAATCCCAACTTACAACCACAACTGGGGAGGGTTCAGTCTGGAAACCGAGCACAGCACGAAGCAAAAACTGGGCAAAATGGCCCCGTTTGTGAGGAGGGTGACACCCAGGTTCCTCAGGAGCCTCTGTGCACCCCAAAGCAATAAACAGCCCCAGCTCTGGCACCCCTCTCCCAAATGCCAGGATCTGCTCCCACCTCCAGCCTTCCCTTATCCAGGAGCAGCTTTGTGGGAAGCTCTGCACCCACCGCATCCTCTCCAGCTGATTTACCTTCAACCAACCCACGAGCTGAATCCCAATCTACAAACACACCTGGGGAGGGCTGAGCTGAATCCCATCCTACAAACACACCTGGGGAGGGCTGAGCTGAATCCCAACCTACAAACACACCTGGGGAGGGTTTAGCCTGGAAACCAAGTGCAGCACGAAGCAAAAACCGGGCAAAATGTCCCTGTTTGTGAGGGCTCCATGCAAGGTGTGATGCAATGCTGGGGGCAGCTCTGGGAGCTCAGTGGGAAGCTGGAGCAGCTCAGCATTTCCAGGTTGGTGTTCTTGCTGGAACTTTGGCCCTAAGCAGATTCTCTCCATCGAGTTCCTTTTCTTTCTCTGCCCCCAGTCTGGCTCCCTGCCCGGCATTTCCCAGGAACAGGCTGGGAACACATCCTGGGTGTGTGATGAGGCATTTCTAGAGCCTGGCACAAGGGTTTGTCCATCTTCACAGGCACAGGGTGATGTAAGGCATCAAACTGGGAGCATTTCACACCAAACTGGGAGCATTCCACTCTGCTGGTAGCAGGCCTGACTCCCTCTTCACCTCTGAGAGTCCCTTCAGACTCAAACCATCCTGATTCCTCAGGGAACATTTTATTCAGCTGCACAAATCCCAATTTACTACAATCCTTGCAGGTTTTTCTACCTGCTCTGAGCGTGGCTCATCTTGAAACCAACAGCTACCCCCTAAATCTTAACTGAAATTGCCAGAAAAGTGAATCCACAAACTGAATGGGAGAGGGATGGAAACCTCTCCTGTTGTATGTGTTAGACTGAGGCCCTTCAGCCCCACCCCACCCCTGGCCTTGCTGGGTGATGCTCCAGGCCTGGTGTGACAGGGATGACCCAGGTGTCTCCAACTGAGTCTTCCCCACTCTGCCCATCTGATGGAGATTTGCTGTTCCCATCAGAGCTGTCTCACAGCTCCAAGAGGCACGGAATGAGGAGGAATGGATTCATTTCTGTCTCACCAAACACAGCATCAGCTGTCCTCAACAAATCAGAAACGCAGAATTTCCTGTGCCAGTCCCTTCCTTCCCAGCAGCCTCATTCACCGAGCTCTGCCACGGCCTCAGGGCCCTGGATCTGCCTCTCCCAGCTCTCCACACTGTCAAGGCAATTCCAAAAACATGACAGAAGGGGCACTGGATCTCCTTGATGCCTCTCCCAAACAGACCTCAATTTCCTCTCACTGTCAGCCTCTTAAATCCCTTTGAAAAATGACTGCTGGAAAATAGATTTTTTTTTTGTTAATATCTGGCAAAGCTAAATTGGAACTGTAATGGTGCAGAACAAAATACAGCAGACAGAATATCTTTATTCCCTGGGAAACTGTGTAACACAAAATACAGGATTTCTATCACACTATCTATGTAATTTCTATCTATGTATTTATTGTGACCCAGACTGACAGACTCTATAAGGCTATGTGGAGCAACATAAAAGCTTAATCTCCACAAGAGCTCCTTCAAAACCAGATTTGGTACCATTTTGTTTAATATGGACTGAGAAAAACCCAGAAACCACCAGACCTTGGCTTTCCTCCTCTACCAATCCCACCAGAAGAACAGAAGTTATTTCAGATTATATTTTTGCAATACATTTATACTTGAGTGAGCAGGAAAAGAGCTCACTACCAGCTGGGGAAGGATTCCCACTCTCCACCCTTCTCCACTCCCAGGGTGAGCAGAACAAGGCCTGGACTCTGCAGTCCCAGCCAGAACACCCCAAATCCCTTTAAAGCTCCATGGAAGTGGTTTCACAGAATCACAGGATTATTTGGTTGGAAGGGATCTCAAAATTCATCTCATTCTGCCCCCCTGTTCCCCCAGCCTTCCACTACATCAGGGTGCTCCAAGCCCTGCCCAACCTGGCCCCAGAAGCCTTCACCTCCTAAAAGCCCATTTTTTAAAGGAATTAAAGCAAATACCTGGTTTTGTTCTCAGCACTGGGCTGAAGGGATGGATCCAACACTTCCCTCACTTGGCTGCAGCTGCTCTTGCACCAGTGTCCTTCAGGGAGGTGCAGACCTTGGGCTGACAGGGAGCACAGTTACGGTGACAGCTCTGGATTCCACTGCAATAGTTTGTTTTACCCCCAGAGCTGGCTTGGGGACAGCAGTGACAGCCCTGGGAACTCCCCCCAGAGGTTCTGTACCTGGATACACCTCGTGAGGCAGAGCAGCACCCCAGAACTGCCCACCTGCCCCTGAAACACACCATCCCTGCAGAAATCTGGGATTTGCTGCTCCAAACCTTCTACAGGTCACACTTTGTATTCCCAAATCTGCCCCATGGGCATTTCAGTTTGCAAAGAAAGAACAGGGTGAAACAAACTTCTGTGGGAGTGGAAAGGGGATGGTGTGTGGGGGTTAAATCCTCTGGAATAAAGTCTGGGGATGTCAAAGGTTGGAGAACCAAGCATTGCTCCTCTCTCTGCAGGAAGTGAAAGGCTCTGGTGGATGAGGAACAAATTGAAGATTCACAGATGTTAAAAAGGTGAATTTGCAAACAGAAAAATAAAAAGGGAGAAATCCACAACTGGGAATTCCAATAAAAAGCAATGGAGCAGCTGTGCAAGCCCCTGACACAACACCCGGAGCAGGGATTGCTGGGGATCATGAGAGGAGGGCAGTCAGAAAGTGTTCCTGAACTCCACAAAACACATCATCCCACCTTTAAACCCAATATTGATGTGGCTTTTTAAGCAAGGAGAAACAGCTGAGGAGCTGTGAGGGGAGAGACAAAGGAAATTACAGGGCCTCCATCACCTTTTAGCATCACTTTTTGGACAAGAGCTGAACCTGCTCCAGGGCAGGATCCAGGAGTGGAGGAAGCAGCACATCTGAAGGAACCTTAGAGCTCACTTCCATCTCCAATAAACAGCAGGAAAAAGCACATGGCAACAAAAGTGAAAGCACAAAAAATTCCAAGAAGCGTTATTTGGAATTAAAATAGAATTATATAAAGTGTATTACAGTCTGTTCTATCATTTAAGAAGTAATAACATATTTATATATCTTTTATTACAGAGCGATAACCCGAAGAGAAGGAAGTCGATATTTAATCCATGTACAATATAAAGAAATAACAGAGCAAAAAAAAACACTTTCCCATTCGACAACATTCTAAAGATGCTCTTTAATTAGACATTTAAGCATTAAACATTTCTCAGTAGTAGGTTAAACTACTCAATACAGTAATTTCAGTGCATTGTCCAAGCAGATGTGGAAATGCAAACACATTCAAGGGCTGTGTGGAAACCTCGTGTCAATCCCCTCAGTTTCCTCAGCACAAACAGCTACAGAATTTCTGGCCTAGACCAAGAACCAGTAAATCCTCCAGCTGCTGGGAACACAACACTGTCACCTGTGGAAGTGGAAAACGCAGCCTGTGGGGATGTTCCTGTGAGCAGGGGCTGATTTTTGGACGTGGGAGGCCCCACCTGATGTGAGTGAGAACAGCCACCATCCTCCTCCTCACCTGCTGCTCAGGCTGGCCCAGGTGAGTGCCACACACCATGGAACCCTTGGGTGCTGCCACAGGAATATATCCCAAGAAAACCACACCAAGAGTCACCTTTTCCACCATCACCTAAAGGAGAGGGAAGGAAATGTGTGCAAGGTTGTAAAAGGAGCTGGGTAATGGTGGTGGCTGCACCGACACGGCCCATCCCCAAAATTCCATCAGAATCCTGGGGATCACTGCTCTGTGGGGAGCAGAGGGGCTGCCAAACTAACAGTGGCAACAGCTCCCATGAGAAACAGGGCAAAGCAACAGGGGAAAGAGACTTTTACATCAGACAGACGTCTCCATCTCATCTCCAGGGAGTGCAGGGAGCTGCCACCGGAATAAAATCCGGGAGCGAGAGATGTGCAGATGGGACTTGTCTCCTGCCATCCTGCTGCTATTTCATCCTGCTGCTATTTCCTGCAGACTGGGACTGCAAATCCCCCCCTGTGACTCCTCCATGAGGTGAATTGGCACATGGTTTTGGCAGCTCCAAGCCTGACAGACACTGGCCTGAGCAGGCCCCACGGGAGCCACGCTCCCGAAACGCTGATTGGGGAAAAATAAAATAAAAAAAGACAAAAAGGAAAAGGAGCTGAAGTGCTGGTGCTTTATGGTTTGTGTCCAGAGGAGCCCCTCAGCAGGATGTGGGGAGTGCAGCCCAAGGAGCTCTGCCAGGTGATGAGAGCACTCCACTCTCCTTTTCCCTCCTCCATGTTTTCCTGGTTGAGCCTGAGGAACACCTGGAGTCACCTCCCTGCCTGGGCCACCACACTTTTGAAGGTTATTTACTGAAAGAGCACTTATCTGGGGCAAGAATCGAGTCTGTCCTCCATGGCCATGGTGGTTGGTGGTTCAGAATGAGTGTCCAGAGACAGGGAATATCTGAGAATTAGGGATACCCAAACACCCGTGTGGTGCAGGAGATCTGTACTCTGCTATCAGCACATCTTGCCAAAGGAAAGACAGGAAATCATCTGAGAAACTGAAGATCACATTTAGGTTATCCCACAAAATCAGCATAAAAATAAAAACTTAAACCTGGTATTTACAGATTAACAAATAAAAATATGAAGTGTGACTATTTGAACTGCTATTAAAGTGACATTCAACAATTAACTGGAACCCTGATATGAGTGTAACATCCTCCCTCTTCCCTTCCTTTTTTGTTATAAAAACAGTATTTACATATTTTTACTTTTTTTTTTTTAAAGAGAACTGGTTGACATTATTGCTTGATCCTTTTTAGGAAAGACATTCCAATGAAGCAATTTTTCCACATGCTGACAAAACACAGAATATACCACTTCAAGAGTGACAAAAGTTAACATTTTGTTCATCTAAAAATTATCTCCATCTGCCAGGTCAGCAGATCACATGTAAATACAAGCCAATCAAAAATACATTTTACAAAAAATAATCAAGTTTCCTTTTTCAATATGGCAGTAAACATGATTTGTTCTTCCACTATCACCTTCCACAAATTTCATTCTAAATAGGAGCTTACTAGTTGTTCACCAAAGGAAAAAAAAAAAAAAGATAAATTTGATTAAAATTATTATTTTCATAAACAAACACAAAGCCCAGCCAGACACAACTCCCAGAGGTGAACACCTACAGAGTGTGTTCCACAGCGAGGGGAGTTCCCTGGATCCCAGCACTCCCAAATATCTCTTTTTCCCAAGATTTTCTAAGTGCTAACTGTGACCCAGGGAGGTTCTCCTGGCAGGCAGCTCTGAAGTGCCACTGTCCCCCCTGACCTGACAGACACAGCTTTGTATTTGACTATGAATTGAAGCAGCTTTTCTCCACAAAACAGGAAGGCACCATGCACAGAGCAGTTGAGGCAGGAAGCAAACAGCAGCAACATGACATGGGGGTTTAGGTTCAGATGAGTTAAGGCTTCTGTTAAACTTCTTCATCTTCTCCTAGTTAGAATCACTGTCTGGAAAGGAAAACAGAAGGAAGGGTGTGATATGGTCAGCTGGAACAAGAAAACTTTAACATGTGTTTTCTGTTGTAGTGCCACCTTGGTTGTGTCTATTTAATGCATTAAGTGCTTAAGAGCCACCCAGAATTGTGTTGAAACCACACAAAGGTTTCAAACTCTGAAATTCCAACAGAGTGAGGGTTATGGAAATCAAATTATGTGCAGAGAATCAGTGGAACTGTGACTGGGAGTGGAGGGGCACCAGCCCCTGGCACCCCTGGTGCACAGGGCAGGGTAAGGGCAGTGTCACCACAGCGGTGACACCAGCACATCAAAGGAAATGTGAGTTTATCACTGCACACCTGCACCCAGCAAAGCCCCCCTTCCTAGCCAAGTACCTTTTCAAACCTGATTCTCATAATGGCTCTGTCTCTTCTTTGATTTCAGCTCCTTCAGCCACTGAGGAGACTTTTCTTCTGACCTATGATATAAAAAAAAAACAACCCTCTTTATTCTTTCATTATGAAAACTCCTGACAGAAACAACACCAACAAAAAAGGAATGTACAGCTTGTTGCATTATTTTTTCCTTCCACCAAGAAGAGCATGAGCCTTTTCCTGACGCTGGGATTCCCTCACCTGTCCTCCTTTTCCACACTGGAGGGCAGCACTCTGCTGCCGGGAGTGCCGAGCTGTGCTTTGGGAGATTTGAAGAGCTGAGCAGAGCCGGTGTCACCAGAGCTCTCAGACTCCTGTCTTTTCCTCAGCTGGGCCTAAAGATAAAAATAAAGAAAGCTTTTTAAGCCAGCATCCAGGCTTTTTTTTTTTAATTCAGAACAGATCACTCCAGATTTATAAAAACAAAAAAATGTCCTGAAATGATGAGGGGATTCCTTATAGAACACCTGCAGGTACTGAATTGGTGGGGATTCCTTATAAAGCACCTGCAGGTACTGAACTGGTTTATCTCCCACCTACGGGGCTCTGCCTGAGCTCACCTTGAGAACAGAGTGATCCATCCCTGGGAACACAGGCAGTCTCTGGGCTTGCACAGAAGATGACCTCGGAGTGTGCTGGATCTTGTCTTCCTCCTCAGAATCTTCCTGTTGCATAGTTTTCTTCTCTTCTAATTTATTGTTAAAAAAAAAAGCAGAGGGGGAAACCATCAGCTGGCTTTTCATCTCTGCCTTGTCCAAAGGGCAGTATTTAAAAAACACCTTTTACCAACTCCTGCCCTTGCACTCAAGCTGACCACAACCAATTACTCCAGGTAGCTGAGGGGTTACCTGTGGAATCTTTGAACATCCAGCCATTATCTGACTCTTCTGTCAAGGAGAACCTGTTCTCCAGGTCCAGCCCTCTGCTCCTGCGCAGCGAGTGCGACGCAGGCGCCCGGCACCGGCGCTTCTTGCTCAGCTGCACCCGAGTCTTCAGAGCACTGGAGTCCAGGACATCTGTGTGCTGCACAAACACACACCTGGGAATGAGCCCCAGATCCCCCACAGTGAAATCCCAGCCCACCTGATTGCGTTCACCAATTAAAATGGGTATTTGTGTGATTATTATTATTGTAGTCACTTAATACCATATTACAGAGAGGGTATGAGGAGGACATGGCACTTTGTGGCTAACTGGGTGTAATCCTTTGATCTCTCTAGGCTGTGCATACCTGAGTTGCATGAATGATTTGCACTAAATTAATATAAAAAATAACTGCAATAATCAGGAGTTTAGTTCCTAGAGTGTTTTATGAACACAGGCCTTGCTAACTGGTAGCAGCTGAAGGCAAATCCCAAGACTGGGATCTAAAAAGAACAACTACACAAAATTCCCTTGGAGAGGAGAGCTGCAGCTTCCCTGCCAGCCACAAACACTCAAAACCACTCACCAGCAACAAGGACACTCCAAGTTTAGTGTCCCAGCCTTCAGAAACCTTCTGTGATCAGTCATTTCCAACACATCCAATAAACAGTAACATTTACAGAGCAAAATAAGGAGCTGTAATTTATTTACTTGCTTAAAGCAATGTGCTGTTACCTGTAACAGATTTGCCTGTAACCACCAAATATCTTTGAGCCTCCCCTTCTCCAGAAGATGGGGGTTTGCTCCTTTTTTCAAAAGATTTCAAGTCAGGAATAAACTACTTTTCACACAGCACTTGCCAGCTGCACTTAGAGCTATTAACGTTTTACAGAGACACCTTTAGTGGCCCAGGGACAAAACAAAACCTTCTGGAAGTGTTAAAACACTGTGTGGATGTGGCACTTGGGGACATGGTAGTGGTGGTCTTGGCAGAGCTGGGGGAACAGCTGGACTCAATGATTTTAGAGAGATTTTTCCAAACTAATTTCTTGCAGCACTAGATCTCATTAACTGTGTATGGCAAGAAACTCCTGGTTTTACACCAACTGCAAGATTCTTCAATATAAAAAAAAATCCTTTAAAATGCAACTGTGAGCTACTGTGGGAAGAAACCAATCGTAAATAAGAAAAATGTTAGTGAAGGTCCTTACAGCCTTAAATGTGCATGGCTGACAGCACAGCAGTCACTGACTGTTTGTGTTATTTAATTATGCTTCCAATATTCATCCCTGCAAGTGTCCAAGGCCAGGTTGGATGGGGTTTGGAGAATATCTGGTCTAGTGGAAGGTGTGGATGGGGGTGGAACTGGATGAGCTTTAAGATCCCTTCCAACCCAAACCAGTCTGGGATTCCATGATTGATTATCCAAGGCCAGCAGCTTCATGGAATCTCTTAGAACCTAAACACCACAGAGACTTAGAAGAATTCTGTAGTTTTGATCCTAAACTTTTTGGGCAGGAAAGCAGCTGGGAAAATTCAGAGTGGGAAAGGCAGGGCAAAACCGGTTGCAGAGTTTCCAGAAGGAACTGGGGGAGGGCTTAACTGAGAGAACTCCCGATGGCAACTCACATCAATGAAGGAGAAATAACTCTTGTCCTCAGGGAGTGTGTCCCCTGCAGGAGGCACATCAGTGCCATCAGTGGAGTCCATGTCCGTGCTGGAACGGTCCAGGCTGGTGCTCCTTTGCTCTTTGGAGAAGTCATGGTGCTCAGGCAGCGAGGGAGGCTCTGTCTGCGAGGACAGCGAGGACGGGTGGCTGCCCGCCGGCTGCTTCCGCCCCGACACCACCTCATTGTCCAGGGAGGGAGATTCTCCCACAAAGCTGCAAGTGGAGCAAATGGAATCTGTGAGAGCTCAAGGCAAACAGAGACCTGCAAGGCCAGGCTGGATCACACGTGGTCAGCAGGGGTTAAATAAAAGTGGAACAGAAAGTTGGGAGTACCAGGGTGTGGATCCCTTCTGCTGGCACAGCCCTTGTCGCAGACATGTTTTATGAAAAATCCTTTCCTTAGGATTTTTTCTCCTGAGAAGCTGAGAGGCCTCAGGAACAAAATGCAGACAATGGTTATCTGCTGCTGTGGAATGCAACAGGTGGGTCTGTGATTGGTCTCATGTGGTTGTTTCTAATTAACGGCCAATCACAGCCCAGCTGTCCAGACTGTCTCGGTCAGTCACAAGCCTTTGTAATCATTCCCATTCTATTCTTAGCTAGCCTTCTGATGAAATCCTTTCTTCTGTTCTTTTAGCATAGTTTTAATATAATATATATCATAAAATAATAAATGAAACCTTCTGAAACATGGAGTCAACATTCTAATCTCTTCCCTCATCCTAAGACCCCTGTGAACACCACCACAAGCCCTCACCCCTTGGATTCATGGTGTGTTGGGGATTGGGGTGGATTCCACCCAGCCAGAGGAATTTTTATCTTCAGGAATGCTGGAGCTGAAGAGAGCTGGGCACCAGGTGGCAGCCTAAGGCAGGGCTCCATGGGCAGAGCTTCTCCTGCCTCACGAAGGAGGGCAGCAGCACCTGCTCCCCGGTGCTGGGATGCTCCCAGTGTGTTCCTAAAATTCCTCCCATGGCCTGCACTGACAGGAATGAGCTGCAGGGTAAGGACTGAAAGCTGGACACAGTTGTGTCTGCCTTTATTTGAAATAGGAAGACTCTACTGTCAGTAAAAATTGGGCTGTCTTGCTTCTAATTCCCTTGCTTCTAAATTTCTAAAAAAAACAAAACTTAAAGGATTTAGCTCTGATTTTTTTCCTCCTCTTGATAGAAGTCTTTTGCCACTAAGCAGCATTTCTTGGGTACATACCTAGGAAAACTGTTCTAAACCTAAAAAACCATGTATATGCACATCTTTAAAGCAATAAACCTCAGTATTTGGTACAGCAACCCCAGGAGAAAACCACTCAGGAGTTCCCTGCTGGTTAACAGCATTCCATCAGCACCAGTACATGGTACAATGTCCAGTCTGGCAGAGCAGACACTGCCCAGAGGGTTTCCAGCACACAAACACAGGGAATGCTGCTTCCCTCCCTCACCAGTGGGCCCCAGGATAATTAAGAATGGCACTAATGAGCTCTGGGGGAAAGCTTTTGTCTATGGTTTTTGCTTCAAATGACATTTGGTATCTGCAGCATTAGGCTTTAGAGCCACTGCAACATGGAAGAAGGGAGAGAGGAGGGACAATCTGCAGGACCTTTCATGCAAATTAAAGTGTGTGTTGAAAGGATCTTGTTGGATTTGCATGTCTCCAAAAAGTCTCTTTCTTCCCTGCTACACCCCAGGGCTGCAGCTGATACAATTCACTGAGGTTTTTAAATTTGAAATAGCTGAGAGCAAGATGTGATAGAAATCCAGCTGAATTAGCACTGATTGGTAATTCCTCATTCCCAAACGTTCCCAATGGATTTTCCTTTGGAGTTCCTGCACAATTACAGCCCCATACACCAACCCCTGTGGCACAGCTCATCCCCAAATGTGGGAGGGATTCCTGGAGTCCAAACCCAGTTATGTGCAGTGGATTCTTTCCAGTGAACAGCTAATTAGGGGGAAAATTCCCTTCAGAAAAATGAAATTGAGAACATATTTTCAGTTCTCATTACTGACATATATCATGCACCTCTTTCTATTACTTCATTAAGATTTCAGGGTTTGTGAGCATATCCATGAGATGCCCCTGGTGCTCCACAGGTACATTTACAGACACTTCTCTGAGAAATCATCCCTCACGTGGAGCAGACAAACCCAGCAGGATGTTATCACAATGGAAAATAAACTGACAGCAATCCTCACTTCCAACTGCAATTAAATTTAATTAGTTTTAGCAAGACAGTGTAGAGAGGCCATAAAAAGGTGTCTGTGAAATGAGGTGTCAGAGCTGTATGGCTCCACCACCTAAAACCAATTCCTTTCCTGTAAAAAACAATAATTTTCCTTATGAAGATTGTTCTAACCTAAAAGAGTTTTCTACTGTGCCAACTTGGAAAAACTTATTCAAGCACTTGAAAAACATTAAAATCTTTTAGATAAACAAAGAAAAATCCAATTAATGCCTCCAAATGGGAGAAGATGGTTTCATCCCTGTACATCCCAAGGAGTTACTGGCCAAAGCCCACTGGAGGAGCTCCTTATGCTAATTCCAGCAGTGACTCAGTTCTAGAAGAAAATACTCCTTCCTTCACCTTCCACAAGCTCATCTAGGGAAAGCACAGTGTTCATCCTGTTGCCATGAAGTTCTGGCTTTTGATTTCCACCCCTGGAAGTGTCCAAATGCCAAGCAGAGGTGGCACTGCTTGCTTTAATGGCCACAGTGGGATTCAGGTGAAGGTTGGACTCAGCCAGCCTGGAGGTCTTTTCCAACCTTAAGGACTCTGATTCCATGAAGATGAGGTCATTCACAGAAGCACTAATGGAACACTCCTAAAATAATCCCTGCATGGCTGCAATAGTGGGAAATGCCCCAGGCTGGAGGTTCCCCCAGCACAGCAGGAGGCTGTGACACCCTTTGGTCCCTGCAGGATGTGACACCGTGGGGCTGGCAGTGGAAATGCTCCCAGGGAAGGCAGCCAGACCAAACAGGAAAACTGAACCAGCAACATCTCCTGAGAGTTCCTGCCTCCAGCTGGGGTGAGCAGGAGGCACCAAAGGCAGAGCCCTGCTCAGAGCACCCACAGCAATGTGAGGAGAACGTCTGCACTGCTCCTGGCAGGGACTTCATCCAAAATAAACTGCAGACAAAATGCACGTTCAATACATTCCAGGAAGACTTCCATTACTTAGAAGTACATTAATCTCATTTCTCTTCAAGTGCCTGAATTAATACAGCAGTAATTCCCCTGCAATGAGCTGTAAGTCAAAATAAAGCAGAGCAATGGGGCGGTAAAATGCTGAAGAGTCTCTACACTGTCACCATTATACTTTAAAAAAGGCAAAATCTAAACACTTCTTGCAGTGCAAACAAAATTCCAGCACAGGGGATTGAGTCCAATCCTTCAGTGAACCGGAATGTTTAGGTGGAGCTGTTCTAATCAGGATGGATGGATTGAAATAACTCTCCAGTGCTGTCTGCTGTGAAGCTGAGACAAGCACCTTTGTTAAGAAACTGATCTCAGAAATGTCTGTACCATCCTGGAATCCAAGTTAATTTTACAGCAGCCTGGCTGTCACTGTTGGCACTCACTTGGCTGCTGAGCCTCGAGCTGGTCGTTACCCTGATTTCATAAGCAATAAAAATATTCCTAACACACTGTTCTCAAGTGCAGAACAAACCAAACGTAATTGACATTAATGTCTGCTGTAAGATCCCAACAAGTATAGCATTAGAAACCAGATAAAATGCTATTTTCATACCACACTGAGCAGACATGATACAAGTTCAGGGTAGATCAAGCTGCAATTTACACAACAGGTGTGAACTATAAAAAACCTCACACTTTGCTGCTCTGGGCTTATTTCACTAAATCATTCTAAGAACAGAAAAGCATCAGCAATACTCAATATCAGTTTCACTCAGCTGATATTACATTTCATCCTCCACTTCACTACCAATAAAACACTTGAGAGTCTGAGATGTGGGCATGGAGAGATGAACCCTGAGTCACCCCACCTGAGCCCCAGAGTCCCTGCTCCAGAGGGATTTTGCCATTCACCTCACCTGGCAGTATTTTTAAAGGAAAGGCAATGATAGAAAATCAGACTTAAAAACAAAGAAACCAAATAGAAGTGTGTTAGAATGTTGGGGGACACAAGACAGATGATGGACTTTGGACTTGGTTAACACAAGAGATTTGGTAACAGCATGCTTTGGCAAAAGCAAATGGAAGTTTGAAAATTCAATAGTGGGAAATGCCCCAGCCTGGAGGTTCCCCCAGCACAGCACGAGGCTGTGACACCGCTTGGTCCCCACGGGATGTGACACCGTGGGGCTGGCAGTGGAAATGTTCCCAGGGAAGTGAAGACTTAGAGTGCAAGAAGATGAAATTAAACAGGTTTACTGGAAAAAGAAATCTCATTAAACTTTGTGAGCAAGAGATGTTGTTATATGCATAATTTTGTGTATGTGATTTTAACTTAATCATTGTAGTTCGCCAATAGAAGTGTCCAAGAACAGGGCTTGGAGCACCCTGCTCTAGCAGAAGGTGTCCCACGGCCAAGGGTTGGAATGAGAAGATCTTTAAGGCCATTCCAGCATGAAAGCACTCTGGGCTGGTGGGATTGCAGCATTCCCCTCCTCCCTGAGCTGAGCAGAGCCCTCACCTGTCGCTGCTGTGCCGCTGCTCGTTCCAGGTGCCATACTGGCTGTCGGGCTCCTGCACCAGCGTGTCCGTGTCCTTCGCCCCCGGCGGCTGCCTGGAGAAGCATTTTCTCAGCTGGTCCTGCAAAAACACCTCCAGTCAGTGCTCCAGCCCCTGGCTGAGGGATTAACAGGTTTTACTGGCAATAATGGCTTGGAATCTGACAATTAAACTCAGCAGGGAAATGAACTCAAACACGAAGAACTGCTGTGGAGTCGGAGCGACAATTCTCTGAACAATAATTACAATAATTGTTTTCGTGGGCAAATAAAGGATCCTAGAGGTTGGAGATGACTCCCTGGTTTCAGGAACTCTATGCTGCTTTAATATTGTTCTTATCTTAGGTTGCACAGAGCTTCTCAAAGCACCTATGCAAGCACAAGGAATTGTGTTGGGAATGATATTTCATCCCCACAAGCACAGCAGGCAAACATCAACTCCACTGCTCTTTTCCTTGGTTTAATAAAATGATCCTTTTTTTTTCAAGCTTTCTTTGGAAGACATTCAAAATAAAATGCATAAATACATAAATAAATAAATAACCACAGGGCCAGACACAAAAAGCCTTCTACAAACAGATGTAACATCCAAACCCAACCCGGGACAGACCACAGTGGGTTTGCTTTGTTTTACTCTGACCTCTCCTTTCCTGACTGCTTTTATTTCATGGATCTGCTGCTTTCCTAAGAAGGAATGAGTGGATCCCAGGCCCTCAGATTTCCAGGGAGAGAAGTGGGTCAGTGCTGGCACCCCAGATTTACAGCACACCAATGTCAACCAGCCCTGTGGTTGTGCAGAGTTATTCAGGGAGCTTCAAGAGCTCCTGAAATCCTACACTGGGAGCAGATAATTAACTGTTGGTCTCTTTCACCTTCATTACCCTGAACAAATACAAACATGGCTTTCAGCTCCAGATCAGTTTTGCTTATCAAGATTTTATCTGACAGCAAATTACATGGTTTTCCACCTGCCCTTGGAAAAATGCAAGGATTTTTCTCTCTTTCTAAGTACCCCCTGCCTCCAACTCACTGAGCAGAACACTTTGCTGGACTAGAACACAACTATTCCTCTTCAGGTAGCACACACAAAGAAACAATAATTAAGAAATCCCATATTTAATATGTATAATTCCTTCATATTATTGGGGGAAAAGGAGAGATTGCATGTTTGTTTCCTTAATTTTCTACACCTAAAGAATGCTGCCTTAAGACTATAAAACCATTAAGAAGAATTCAGTAGTGCTGACACCTGGCTCCTGAAGAAGTCCCACAACAATTCCAGCTCTCATAACCAGTTCTTATTTCCCAGTGGCCACAGCCACTCTCCAGCTCTGTTTTGCTTTTTGCTGCTGACAAAGTTGTTTGTGTTTTAATGCAAGGAAAATACAAAAGGCTCCACCATTTACTCCAACTATCACCATGCACCTCAAAGTGAAAGACCAAGTTAAATTCTCTTTGCAATACTCAAGTAAAACGGGCTCAGTTTGTGAGTTACATGGAAGAGACATTTCTTGCTTTTCATTCTCCAGATGTTCCTGCAGCCCCAGAATTCACCGGTTCTTACACTTTATGCAATCATAGGATCTTTAAGGTTGGGAAAAAACCTCAAAAAGATGGAGCCCAACCTATCCTACAGAGATATCTAAATAGAGAAAAGTACATGAATGCCTGGAGGCGAGTTAAGCTCTTACATTTCCCAGTCCATGCCAGGTACAAGATTCCAAATGTGAGCCAGGCACATGCTGCTTCCAGCACAGGAGACAGTCTGGTATTTCCTAGAAACCACAGGGCATTTCCTCCTGCTTGGCTTGGCTGTATGTTTTGCCTTCCACAAATTCCCTCTGCAGCTTCCCAGTCCCATGATTTGCTCCAGGGACTCTGGGCTCAGCTCTCACCCAGTGGCCATGGCTGGTGGCTGCCCTTCTAGGAAAGGCACTAACAAATACCAGTGGCTCTTCTCACTTCCCTCCCAACTGTCCACGCTCATTCAGGGGATTATTTTCTACCTTGATGCTTATTGTGATTTTTTTTTTTTGCAATGCCAATCCCACATCATGAGTTACCCTATTCTTATAATCCATTTGTACGGTGTTTTCCACCGGTTACAACTAAAGCCCATTACCTCTACACATGGCACCATTTTATTTGCAAGCACTCATGCTGTTTCTGCTAGAAATTAGACTAAAAAGCTCAGAAGCAGGAGCAGAAGAGCAGCTTTTGTCGTGCAGCAGTGGGGAGCCCTTGTTTACACAGCAGAGAGTTATCAGGGCCCTGGGGGCTGTGCAGGAGGGGTGTGGACAGCCCAGATAACAACGGCTCAGCAGCCACAGGGGTCAAGTTTAGATGCAAAGACACCACTCCTGTGAAGGCTCAGTAATACCTAACAACATTTTACACTGCTGCCCAGAATGACACCATTAGCAGAGAGTTATTTCTGGGTGCTAAACCCAAAACAAGCCTGAAAAAGAAATAAAATTGCTGCTTCTGAAGGCGCTGTGAAGTTCAATACAACAAACAAAGTCTAAATGTCAGGAATAAAACACTGCAAACTCTAGGAAATCTAGAGTTCTCTGTGTTCTGAAGACTTTGTTACATTCAGAATCATTATTTCATTTTGCTTCTGGAGGAAGCTGCTTATTTCAAGATGATTGTATTCTTCCCTGATTGTATTCAGACCCTTCCAACACATATTTTTTAAGGTGCCAAATGATTAATTGAAAAAAATAAATGCTCTCTAGGTACCAAGCAGAAAAATAAGGAGTGGGAAGAGGAGCTGATCCTCTCCTTGGCTGGTGGAGGAGGTGTTGGCTGGGGGCACTGAGAGCAGTGCAGAAAAGCAATTTATAGCCTGTGCAGCAGCTCAGAGGAGAGGGGGTGCTGAGGAAGGAAGTGACAACAACCCAGGAAGATTTTCCTTGCCAGAAGATGATTATTAGCAAGAATGAAGAGTTTTAGCTTTTCTTTTGAAGATCTCTTTTCTATTATTGTCATCACACTCCTGAAAGACTCAAGGCAGTCAACACATGAAGCCAGGCAAGGTACAGCCATTTCCTCCATAAACAGAATACTCAGGAAACTGGAAAACCAATAATTCCAAAGGAAAAAGCAGTAAAGAAGGGTCTGGTGTCTTTTTAGCACACAAGATAAACTCAGATTAGAACTTTTCTAATTTATGATGACAGAAAAATCTCCCAAATCAAATAAAACCCATGCCTGATTCAGGTTTCAAATGCTGTAATTCTCCAAGCTTTGATGTTTAACTTCCCAATTCTTACACCAGGAGCTAGGGAAAAAAAATCTACTTAATTTTTCTATAAAATCAAGCAGCTGAGCTGTGTCCTGCTTTGCCTCTGGTTCTTCTAAAATGAGCCATTATGATTATGCCTCTTTCAGTCTTCCCTTGGAATTAAGTTGGGCTTGGCTACACTCCAGGGCTGATTACTCCTGCAATTTCCCGTTCCTGAAAACGATGCACACACAACATTGGTCCCACCAGCCCCAAAATTACCCCTAACTCTGGGTCAATGCAGACATTTATGAGCAAAACCTTCCTGCACTGATGGGAAATGAAGACCTGGCACAGGAGGAACCAGCTCTGAGAGATCTCCTGAGTCAGAAGCTGCACAGACAGTTTCAAAAATATCTTTGTTTGCCAAGGAGCCCGAGACATCAGCCAGCCAAAGTGACAGCCCACAGCTTGAGTGTGAATGTTCAGAGCTAAATTCCACTGGCATGGGTTGGGTATGAAGAGGAACTGCACAATGGAAGGAAGTTTTGACCATCTGCCTTGTTAATATACAACTCAGAGAAAAAATGGTGCTGATTTCTTGAAAAAGGCTGCTTTTTCTTTTTTTTTTTCCATTTTTCCCTCTGCTTACTTTAAATAAAGCAGCAAAAAATGTGGTCAAATTGCCCCTTAAGTGTGACACTGCATTTTAGCAGAGATCACAAGTTCTTACAAATCCCAAAAAGTATTCCAGCTGTTCCCCTGCAGCATGCCAGGAAGATGCAACAGACCTCTACCTATTCATATCTTATGATATTATTTTGTAGCTGACTCTGCTTTGAATGGGATTCTGGGCTTGATGAGCACAAGAAGTCCTTTATAACCTAAATTATTCTACAGTTACTCTAAGAATTTGAAGGACTAAGAGGTGAATTACATATTTTAGAGCACTAACAGAATTATCAGAACATAACCTCTGATTGAGACCAACCAACACTGAAAATCCCACCACAATAAGAGGGTTTAAGGGTCATAGCCCGCAGATTTTAATTTGGAAGTACCCAAATGCCAAGACAGCAAGTGGGAAGAGGATCCCAGGATTTCCATCTGTACTTACTATCCATCCAATGAATGCTGCCCATAAGGAGTAAGTCATGGCTCCAGCTCCTCTTAATTCCCAGCAATCAGGTGGGATTCAGACTGGTGAGATCAGCCAACTCCTGCTTTAATTCACTGCTGAATGGAGTCAGTGCCTTGGGGAACGCTCCAGGCTGAGGCAGCACCTTCTGCCCCCACCCTCCCTGCTGCAGCCCCAGATAAAGAGTTCCAGGAACTGCCCAGCTGAGCTCAGGGATGAGCTCCAGACCTCCAGCGTGAGGGAAAGCTCCCCAGGCCTCCCCAACACCCCTAAACAGGACAGCACTGCCCCATCCCTGGAGACCAGCCCCAAGAGCAGCATTAAGGGAATTAATCCATCTCAGAACCTCCAGGGCTCTCCAGCCTGACCCAGCCACCTCCAGGGTGGTCAGCAGGTGAGGAGATGGCAGTGAGTGGCTGTGGTGCCTGCTCAGGTGGAGCATCAGCTCTGGGGTCCCAGCGCAGGGGGGATGTGGAGATGTTGGAGTGAGTCCAGAGGAGGCTGTGAAGATCATTAGAGGGATGGAGCAGCTCTCCCATAAGGAAAGGCTGAGAATTGGGGTTGTTCAGCCTGGAGAAGGCTCCAGAGATACCTTACTATGGCTTGCAGTATCTAAAGGGGCTCCAAGAGAGCTGGGGAGGGATTTTGGACAAGGGGAAATGGCTTCCCACTGACAGAGAGCAGGTTCAGACTCATGTCAGGAAGAAATGCTTCCCTGCCCATCCCTGGAAGTGTCCCAGGCCAGGCTGGACAGGGCTTGGAGCAGCCTGGGATAGTGGAAGGTGTCCCTGCCCCTCTCAGGGGCTGGAATGGGATGAGCTTTAAGGTCCTTCCCAACCCAGACCATTCCATGATCCCCCTGACCCCAGTGCATCCTGGGCTGGGCAGCACAGAGCTTTAAGGTCCTGTGAAAAACTGGTTTTATGTGAAAAACTGGAGCTGCTGCTGCTGCTGAATGCACAAACAGTGCCTGGAGAAACACACGTGTGCCCCATGTGACTGTGAGCACTCACACAGCACATTCAGCTCTCTCAGATCCTAAGGAGCTCCACTGCTCTGCTCAAAAATCCTTTAAATAATGGATGTTTCCCTCTCCCATGGGCAGTGGAGTACGTTCCAGTCCCACAGTACCAAGCATCTCATAAATGCCATCAGGCCTGACAGCCTCCCTGTTGCTATGCAACCCTGGGCTGCCTTTCCATGTGAGTTTTCCCTGCCTCTTCCACAGGGATATGATACCCAACCACCAATTACATCCCTGATGCTAAAGCCTGACAGCATTTCCCTTACGAAACAGGAGTTGTTTTTAGAGGGTGACTGGTCTAATTCTCCCCATTTCCATTGCTTCCCCATTGCTGCACAGGACTGAATCCCAACCCTCTCTCCCTGGAAAGGCCCAGCAAAAATTACAGATTTTTGTACTAAAGGAGCTCCAAGAGAGCTGGGGAGGGACTTTGGACAAGGAGGTGGAGGGGAATGGTTTAAACTGGCATAGGGCAGGTTTAGATCAGATATTGGGAAGAAATTCTTGCCTGTGAGGGTGGTGAAGCCCTGGCACAGGCTGCAGCAGCAAAGAGAGACCCAAAGTCCACCCTGCATGGATTCTGGCCCCAGCAGAGAATGTGGTCAGAGGAATGCAGATGAAGTTGGTTTTGCCAGGGATCTGGTTACCACCAAGCAGTGACATCATCTCCCTGCTCCTGCAGGGACTCCTGGTGCTGTTCTCCTCCTCATTCCACAGAGCATTTCAAAGACATTGGAGAGTTTGTCATTTTTTTTCTACCCTGCAAATCGAGCTGCTCTGCCTGGCTGTGAGCACTCACCACACACAGGTCAGGTGGTTCAGGGCAAGGCTGAAGATGGAGCAGAGGCTGACCCAATGTGCAAAAAGCAGACTAAAATCTAATTCTAAATATAAGCCCTGCTAGGGCTGGGTGAGCCACAACAGCACTTCCTCTGAGAGGTGGGAACGTACAACAGCACAGCACAGCAGAGGAACTAGCTGGGAACATCTTTAAAACCTCTCCTATGTCATCAGATTAAATTTCCTTTCCAGCCTGAGCTGATAAGGAATGAAGCCCTAAGAAAGCCAAGGCAGCAGGAAGGAGCCAGAGGCTGGGTCAGGAAGATGCTGAGCAGTGAGAGGGGATCCAGGCTCTGCCCAGGGCACGTGTAACTCCCAGCAGAGTTCATAAAACCTGGAACAGGATCCCTCGACTTCAACACCGCACGAAGCACAAGCCAGAACAAGGCAATTTCATTCTGGGATGCCAAGGAGGGGATAATTTGCTTTTTTTGAAAAGCTGCATAGTTGAAACCAACACCTCCTACTCCAAATGCTGCATTTCACAGCTCCCCTACACAGCTAACTGACACACGAGTTAAACTTCAAACAAACATTCCTGGGAGAAAAAGCTCCCCTTAGCTTAAAGCCTGGAATTAAAGATGTAGAGAAAGTGATAGGATTTCCTGACAACAAGTGAATAACAAACATGCTCGTTTCAACACACAGCTCAGGAGATGTTTTAGGAGACAGCAGTCAAAACACGCACACAGTTACCCCCCAGTGAACGTTTCCCAAAACTTTCACAATATTACCAGTTTCAATAAAAATGGATTGCCAGGATAGGGAGGCTGTGAGGGTGGTGGTGCCCTGGCACAGGGTGCCCAGAAAAGCTGTGGCTGCCCCTGGATCCCTGGAAGTGCCCAAAACCAGGCTGGAAAAACCTGAGATACTGCAAGGTGTCCCAGCCCATGGCAGAGGGTGGGACTGGTTATTTTAAGCTCCCTTTCAACCCAAATTCTTCTGGGATTCTATGATTCCAAGGCTTGCATTCAGAGAAGTTTTTGTATGATACAATTTATTTCTCCTGAAAGCTGTCACTTACAGCTTATAAAAAAAAAAAGGCAGCAAGGTGGATGAGCAGAAAATATCAGCTCTAAGTCTATTTATGCTATTTTCTTCTTGTTTAAGAGCATGGTAAAAATCAACTCCTTGCAATGAGCATAAGCGAAATCACAGAGTAAAGTCGTTTAAATAATTATTCTTGCCAAAATAATGAGAGAACAACAAAGGCAGCCACCAAATGCCCATCACTATGGGTTTCTGGCCCAGATTTATCTGCCAGCTACGTTCATGGCCTGTTAAACCAAAGAGAAATTATTAAGAATGAAAAAGCAGGAACTGTTTCAGCACTGGCCCTTGTATCTTCATTAATTAAACTGAACAGTTTCACTCCTCCCCCCAGCCCCAAACAAGACAAACAACTCATTTTTAAAGCCTGCTTGCTGCAAACTTGCTTCCCCTTACCCTAACAGCTCCCTGGGAATTTAAAGATTAAATTTAAAGATTAAAATTCCATTTACTGATAGTACCAAAATATTGTTTTTGAGAACAACTCACTGTGTTCTCAGTGAATATTAGGGCAGAACAATTCAGCAACCATTCACCGTAGGGCCTGTACCTATTCCAAGTTCAGAATCAAAGTGCCAACTTGTAGTAATTTCTCTTTACAAAACATTTGTTGAAGGATGTTCACCACAAAGGACAAACTTTTTGCAGATAGATTAGGGTACAACATAAGAGGCAGTGCAGATCAAAGTTCTTTTATAAGCAGAGACACAGTCCCAGGTGAATGCAGGGGAGGAACTCAAACCAGGACCCTGCCCTGCTCCAGAAAGGGATCCTGTTCAAGGGGAAAAGGCAGAGTCCATCAGCTTTCCCCAGCAAAAAGCTGCACAAGCTTAGAATAAAACATCTGGGAAGACTAATAAAAACTAGGATGGGAATTTCAGCCTCTCAAACAGAGAAAGGGCTGTGGAATTCAACAAAAACCCTCAAAAGGACTAAGTGCCCTCCCAGCATATGCATCAAACAAATCACTCCACTTCCATCTTTATTTTGGAATTAAAAACTGAATCCAAACTAAGTACCAGATGAATTTTGAATGAAAACAACATTTTCTTTGACTGCCTGGTATACCAAAAGCAAACCACTCCTAAATGCACTCAGGTGTTATTTTTAGCATGTACCAGAGCAATTTAGGTAAAACACATCGACCACACTCAGCCCCAGAATTCATCTTTGCTGTTCTGTGTGAAACACCTCTGAGGTTTTCCATGACTTTTTTTAGCAGTGTAAGTGGAGCCAAGGGAATCAAACAGCTTGCCCTGGTTTTATTGTATGGCAACAAACCTCAAGACCTAGAACAGTGCTGGCTGTGAAACCAGATCTCACACCTATAATAGAACCATGACCCATAGACCCTGATTAAATCTGAGGCCATGTTTAATGCATGTATCTCTGCTCCTCTTACAAAGACACCAAGCTGATGACATGAGATGAAAATGGACAATTAACTCCATCAAAATACCTGAAAGAAAAATCAGCTTCTATTTAAAAGGTCTCAGTGCAAAGCAAAAGCTTCTGCAAGCTCAGCTACGGATTCGCAGATGTGAGGGTGAAGAAGTTTACTCACACTGACTTAAATTGTGCTGCCTGAGTTGAATTTGGAGAGCTTTCTGTGCTGTGTACGAGGCCAAGTTCTCCACCAGCAGCCACCAGTGGCAGCAGGGAAGGGAGGTGGAAGCCCTTGGCTGTGTCAGGCAGGAGTTCATGGGCACAGCTGCTCCTTCTTTAAAAACTCCATCAGCCCCGAGTGTCTGCTCTACACTACAGCCCCAAAGCAGCACAGAAACCAGCTTACATTAATTACACACTTTTTACTCATCCCATAGGTTTTTGTAGCACAATGTCAGTAGCTCCAAGGACTAAGACTTGCAATCAAGTAAAAAATACCAGCTCCGGGTCTGTATTCAGCATTTGCCACAGACACAATGGCACCAACCACAAACTTCTTGGAGTGCTCAGACCTTAAGTTTGAGCCCAAATGAAACCAAATTCCCACTTAAAGCCAAGCACAAGCAGAATGCCTGCTGAAACAGAGGAACAGCAGCTCCAGCACTTTCACCAGGGACTTAAGTGAAAAGGTCACCCCATGTCTCCTGATTTCTGCTCTGTAAGCAGTGCTGGGTAGGACAGCAGAACATTTGTCCTCTGCAGGTTTCACATTCCCATTTTTCAGCCTTCTTCTACACGAGTTGTTCATTCAGATGATTCCAATAAATCTAAACCACCAGCTTAAAAAAAAAAGCCAAGAGAACTTCACCATGCTAACACTGTAACAGTGGTTACCAAATATTTTCTTCTTCATTCTTTTGTGCTTACTTGACACTATTTTCTTTCCCAGTCTGTCCAAACAGGACATGGATAGCAAGCTGGGACAGAAATGCTCTACCCAGTGCTGATAGAGAGCAGTGGAAAGTGCCATACTCAAACACCACACCTGCCCAAGGAATGCAGCGTCACCTGCGCTCATTCCCTGAGCAAACCCCGCCAGAGCTGCCTGTGTTTACACTTCACAATGAGTAACTGTTTTGTTTAATAATAAAAAAAGAAACAAAAACATTTTAGCCACTTCAGAGAGTTTGGATTTACCCACATGTTGGCACCACGGCTTGGGGCCCCTTTCCACACAACTCAACCACAGTCACTGGTCAAACATTGGGTTTAAATCACCAGTTTCAGGTACAACTCAAACCACTGGTTTCAGCTCCTCTCCATGAAATAAACAGAATAAACCAGATTTGCTTCCCTTTCACTCCCTATCACCCCAAACCTTTGCTGCTTTGCAGATGTGCCAGAACTAGAATTGGGGGTGTCAGTAATGGCCAGGAAAGTCATGGCAGCTGCAGCCATCAGAAAACCAGCCTCTCCTCCTCCTCTTTGCCATGCCATGGAATACACAGTTCTTCCTGAAAATAATCTGGAGACCAATGGAAAAGGGTGGGGAAAAGGCTCTGTGTGGTACAGAACTGTGGGGAACCAAGAGCTCTTCACCTTTCCTTTGCTTCCAGGAAATGCACCCTGCCTCTGCCACGCCACAGCCTTCACAAGGCACACTGACCCTATTGCTTCTATGGCATGACAAAGTAGGAAGCATTCTAAGAAAAACCCCATATTTTTCAATAAAAGAAGGAAATAATGATCTTTTATGTTGCCTGCACAGTGACAGCACTTCACTCTTCTTACAAATTCAGCTTGAAGCATTTTTTACTAGAAAATCACAAATACTGAAGCACACCCAAAGCCATGCTGGCCTGCTGGGGAACTGACCAACACCAGCCCAGTTTCAGCCTAACTTTCTAATTTCAGACCAATACATGTCCTACCTTACTGTCTTGCTTCAAAATCAACCATATTTTTCCCATTCCCCAAATCTTGAAATGAAAACATCCACCTGTGCTGCAGGAAGAAAGCAGCTGGGAGCAGACAGACAGACAGCACTATCTGGAGGTGTTTTGGGGGCTGTTTTTAGATGGAAAAGCAGACAGGAGGGAGGTTTTGTTAGGAGATAAAATGCTGCAACAAACCCGAGGGTTTGCACTGATTTTTTTTTTCCCCTTGAGGGTCTCAAAAAGGTGCTTACAAGCTCGGGGGGCTCTGAGCTGGGCTGCCTCTTCCTCAGAGAGGAAAACCTCTGCTGACTCCGCACTGAAAACCTTCGGAAGGACTCTCTGCTCCGGGATGCAAAGTGCCTGAAGGAAGAGGTTCTCTTGAAAGGAGTCCTGGTGCCACCTTCCCCTCCACTCCGCTCATGAGCCACCGCAGTAGTGACTAAATTTAGTGCTTCCTGCAAGGATCTCCGCACTGTGCCCATCCACTGGGTCATGTGAGTTTGTGCCACTGTCAGTTTGTCTCCAAGGTAATCCATTTTTTATTTTTTTTTTCCAGCAGAGATGAAATATCAATATTCAGTAGCAATTAAAATATATTCTCCTTAACAACCCTGATTTATTTTGCGAAAAGTGATTCCATGTATAAAATATTTCCAGCTAAGGTAAACAGCATTGCACTATCACCCTCAGCATATTCCTAAAATTAAATAACCAAAGATGTGAGGTGGGAGATTGGTATTTGTCAAGTAGGAAAAAATAAAAGACTTTTCCTACTTACAATCGGCTTTGCAGAGTTCCATCAAAATATGTTTAATTCAGCCATGTTAAAGAGATAAATCAATGTTTAAATCCTGACACAGTCACTTGAAACGAGTCCATTTGCAAGCAGAGAATTAGGTTTTCACTCTCATTTCAGAGCAGGAAAAGCAACTCCCTTTTTAAGCCAAGCTTTTCTTCTGCTGTAAATATCAGAAGGATAAAACAAATCTTATTCTCCTGGCTCGGCCGCTCGACAGGTGAGAGTACACTGACCAAAGTTCTGGTGCTCCTATACAATCCATTTAGCAGCAAATCGATTAGATCTTCTCAACAATGAATCCAGCTCCTCCTCAGAAAACTCTGCAGCAGGCTGTCAGCAGCAGAATCCCCTCCTCACCATCCTTGCTGCCTCCGGAGCCATCCTGGAGAGCTCTCCCGGGCGGGCAGAACTGCGGAGCAGCGCAGGGAAATGCGTCCAGCCCTCCTCGCGGGGCTGCTCAGAGCCTGCCAAAAGAGCTGCTGGATGACATCAGCTCCTCTGCTTCCAAGTGGGGGACAAACACAGGGACTGTCCCCACTCCTCCTGTGCTCACATGGCTCTGGATGCACAGCTGTTTGCAGCACGGCTGCCTCCCAGGCTGGCTCTGCTAAGGCACACACGAGGTTACCGGCAGGAGAAACGCTGCTGCTGCTGCCTCTGGAATGCTGATCCCTCCTCTCTGTCCCTGTGCTCCGGGGAGGAAACAATGAGGAGGTGACCAGCCGCAGAGGTCTGCCCAAGGAAGGAGCTGGGCTGGGCTTTATTATAGTACAGGCAGGGTTCCCATGGCAACGCAGGGAACAGCATCTGCTGGCTCCGGAGCAGGCAGGAGTTGCACAGATCTATTGGAATGATTCATAGTTTGCATACGTCACGTGGACTCACTGATTTTAACCCTTCCTGGGGAACGTGGCTCTGCCAGGGAACGTCTCACACCCCCACCAGAAGATTCCCACTGGGAATCCTACACCTACACCCTCGTCCTGCTGCTCAACGGGCACCTGGGCAGCGCCAGCACCTGTACGTGGCTCACTGTGCCATTCATGGCCTCAAAGAGGACACGTCCCAGCCAGTGACTGCTATCAGCACAGGATAATGATTAAGCCAGAGGCTCAAAGCAAAGCTGAACAGGTCTGACCATTGGAAGCTGGTTTTTTCCACTTTTCTACAGCATTCCCTGTTGTGAGGAACAGCCCCATGTCCTTCCCTAAGCTCTGCTCCCTCCCCAGCTGCTGGGAGATCATGGCATTGGTACCACAAACCCAAAATGATTGAGGGTAACGAGAGGACCCCAAGTGTCACCAGCCATGGAATCTTGGGAACAGCCCACTTGGGTGGGCTGCAGGAATAAAAGCTTGGAGTTTAAATCAATACATCTCAGTTTATGACGTAAGTTTGGACTTAAAAGTCCAAAGTCAAGCTGTGACTAGTTCAGGACCAAGGGGAAAGAGGCAAGACAGGCACGTTGGGAGCTGCTCGCTCTCTTGTTTGTTCAAGGGGGTTTGTGGCTGTTGCTTAATTTGCCATACAAAGTACCATGAACTTGCATCACCCTCTGCTCCTCTGAACTATCCAGGAAGAGAATCAGTGGAAGAAAAAACTTCTAGATAACATTTGATGCAATGGCTCTTGCGTAAGGTTCATTGTATCAGAAATGTGCCTTGCAGACACGCATGAACCCAAGACACCCTGAGGAAATAGGGTGCCTTCCCTTTTAATCCCGGTTTTTAGGAGCTCAGCTCCACCAACTTGTAACTTATCTCCAGGAAAACTTCACTGACAACTATGTAGCTTTCCCTAACTTACTCTCATTTCTGAACGTATTTGTTTTGAACAATTGCAAATTAGCAGCCTTATAAAAGCCCTCGGTAATCAAAGAAAATCCAGCCAACAGCGAAAAATCCTTTTTTTCTCCCCTCATACAGCTCTTCTCTTAAAGAGCTGCAGGGTTATTTTTGTATGGAAATGGAAAGAGAGAGTTTTGACCAGACTCCCCAAGAGCAGGGCGTTTCTTAGATTTGTAAAGAAATAGGAAAAAAATAAATTTATCTACCAGAGTTATGGATAATCCTCCATGAACTATGGAGATCCTGCATCCAAGGCTGGAATTTAAGACTTAGTGCACATTTTCATGCTGTTAAATTAAAGTGTGATATTTCAAACATCTGTGCCTTTGCAAGTGCAGCTCTATGCCTGCTGCAGTGCAGGGATTGTGCACTCTGCCATTCCAGAGGGTTTCAGGCTCCATCTGATGCAGGAGCCCCTGAAATAGCAGCCCAAGAGCTCTGCCTGGAGCTGCCATGTGAGTCAGCCAGCAGCTCCTTCACCTCACCAGGATGGGCAGAGCAGAACATAAATTTAACTCCCCATCTGGAATATCACCTGGGGCAAACAGGGGGAGAGGCAGAGCCAGATTTCACCCAGGATGCAGAGAGCAAAATGTTCCTACAGCTCGCTGCAAGGGCTCCTCACACGTGCATGGAACTTGAAGGATCTGAAAATGCTCTAGAGAATATATTCTAATTTTTTATTATGCCTCTCCTGAAAAAGAATGTTATACCAAATATACAATTTTTGTCCTCAGAAGATTGGAAAACTGCTGACTTGAGTCTTTCTGCAAGACTAAATTTAGGATCTTCTGGCACCACGTGAACACACTGCTGGGTATTGAAGCATCTAAATTACTGCTTAGATTTACACCTCAATTAACGTCAGGGCAAAATGCTTTGGAGAACAATCCAGATGAACCTTCACCATCAAATTCAAATAGTCAGAGATTTTTCCAGCACTTCAGCTAAACTTGCAGGGCAGTGGAACAAGACGAGCTTTAAAGTCCCTTCCCTTGGAGGCACCTTCCACTATCCCAGGTTGCTCCAAGCCTCATCCAACCTGGCTTTGGACAATTCCAGGGATCCAGGGGCAGCTACAGCTTCTCTGGGCACCCTGTGCCAGGGCCTCACCACCCTCCCAGGGAAGGATTCTCTAACTGGCCCCCAGCCCAACAGTTCTGGCTGAGTGCGAGTTTGTTCCTGAACAAGAACAGCACAAGATGATCTTCTGCCCTTGACAAATTCAAGTGATTATCTCACTCTGGGGCTGTCAGGGATCTGCAGCTCCAGAAAACAGAGCACATACACACAGCTACCCAAACTGCATGACTAATTACCTCAGTATAAATGGGACCTCGTTATTCAAACATTGCTGGATACTTCCATTATTAACATCTATTCCACCTACAGCTCAAAACCACAACCCTGCACAAAGGCCTAACAACCCTTGTTTCTCCCCTCATTCAGTAGAAAACAAGATTCCATGGTTACATTATATTTTCCAAAAGCCTCTTGCAGCTCATTTGGGGCCTCACCTGCTCTCAAACACATGTAATTATGTTAATGACTCTGTGGGATTGCAAGGTCAATTTAAAGAAGGCCAGAAAGCAGCAGAGCACTGCACACAGCCCAGGAGGGGCAGCGGGGACTTGCAGCCTCTCCATGGGTGTGAGTCCTTCCAGCCCATGGGGTTCCCCTGCCACCAGCTCCACCCCAGCACCACGGAATGGGGAAAGAAATCCAGCTGAAGACCCATCAAAACACCTGGGAGTAGTTTTCACCTCAACTGGGTCCCCTGAAGGATCCTTTGCCAGCAAAGCAGATGGGACAGAAGGATGGGCAACCTTAGTCTGGACTAAGTGTGACAACAGTTTCTGCTCTTCCCATGTGGCAACCTCAGTCAGGAATTCACACTCTGATGGGTTCCTCCTATCACCCCCTCCCCCCATCATTCCAGTTAGCAATTAGCATTAATTCAGGCATTTCCAAAGGATTTTCTGAGCCATCATCCCACCTACAAACAGCAGCACCCAGCACTTGTGAGGACCACAGTAGCTCCATTCCCACCTTGTGACACCCCGGGAGCAGAGCCTGCCCTTGTAAGGCTGTCCCAGCCCTGCATTCCACACCAACTCTCCTTCTGCTTCATTAGTAAGAGAACTTAATTTAACCTCTTGTGCTTGGCATGATGGACTATTTAAAGATGCAGCACTGGGCTGGGCTCGGTTGCATGGCTCCAGACTAAATTACTCTTGGGCTCCTCAGACATGACAAACAACTCATGGTTTTATGGGCTCCTTGTTTTTGCCTCTGTGTTCCGTGTTTTGCCAATGGAATTGTCACATTCCAAGAAGGAGCAGCAAGCATTCCTTACTACTACATGCAACACCACCACCATGAAGATTTTACCGTATCACCTTCCAATTCTCATTTAAAGGAAAAAAGAAATGCTTGGCTGCACCTCTGGCTGAGAAAGAGCAAAGCTCAACAGCTGGAGCAGAGGATCTGCTCCATGGCAGATACCCAGCTTGCCTCCATTCCAATCCAGGAACTCCCATGACACTTAAAACCACCAAGGCCTTTTGTCTTTGGCTCTGTTACCTGTTCTGTTTTGTGGGTTTTTTAAAATTTTCATGGTGATATAAAAATGCAATTCACTGAGATGGCCAAACAGCCTCACCTGTAGAAAGGCACTCCACAGTCAAAAGAAAAAGGGAAAAAAACCAAGAGAAAGCAAAATGAGTGGAATGGATGAAGTGTTTTAACACAAGGACTTTGGACAGCGTCCATACAGAGAAATCTCTTTTGTAACCTGAAACCCCAGGTATCTCAATATTTACACCAAATATTTGTTTTTGATTCTTACTTTCGTTTTCTACTGAAATTAAGCAAGTTACATTCATAGCTACAGCTCTAATTAAAGGTTATTCACAATCTTGGACAACTTGCAGCGAGACCTCGGTGTTCCCCTTGCACATACCATCTACAAGTGGCTGAAATTCCAAACTTTTTCCTTCTGCTAGGTAATTTTAAAAGCCCCCAGAGGCCTCACAAACCAGTGAATAAGGAGAGGCTGTGAAAGCAACAGGTTCTGCATCAATATGGGAAAGTTTACACAAGCACACGCTGATACGAGAGGATTTTAAAGAAAGGTGCAAAAACATTTCATAAAAGAGCCCATCAATGGCTACTTTAGAAAGTATTTTTTTAATAGAGAAGTAAAAAAAAACCTTAAATCTGCATTCCTTGTTTTCCTTACAGAAGTACCCTTGTGATAAACAAAACACATTAATAGTTTTCATGACTGAACAAATGCTCCACATATTTGCTTATACCTGCCAGAGTAATTTTTCCTTCTACTTCCATGGTGATCCTTGATGGGATCAGCAAAAAAATGAACTTTCTCATTTTATTTGTAATCAAAAAGTCAACCATCCTTTCTCTGCCTAGGATTCTAGGAACTTTTGCAGTAGCATGTCATTATTTCAAGATTAATAAAAATCTGTAAGTAAGGGTGACTGTGAAATAAAGATTTTTACTCCAAGTTTTTAAACAATTTAAATGCAACTACCAGTCATAATTGTAACAACTAAAGTACAACAGTATTTCAGAAAATGCCAATTGTTTTGTCCCCCAAGCTACACTTCTCCTGAACCTAAGCAAGGCCCAGTTAAACATCCTGAACATACACAGCTTTTGTGCCTTGAATTGTTTCAGTGTAACACAAAGCTATCAATGTTAAAGCTGAGGAAACCAGCTAAAAATACACAAGGCTGTTTGCAAGCCCATATCCATAATCCTGCAGCACTTCCCTTCTAGCTCAATGGAGAAGGAAAAACTGAAAAAACAGAAACAGGAAATTCCTACAGCACCAGAAAGGACTAAAACAATTTTCTTTACATTTGTTTATGTCCAAGGGATCGAGCCAAGCAAAAGAGGGATGGTTACAGGTTGTTTTTAATTTGTACAAACAAAAATCCAGGATGAAGATGTCTGCAAAGGATCTCCCTACACCAGGGAGGGAAAACAAAATAATGCCAGAGCCAGGGCTCTCCTGGCAAGTCCAACATGGAACAGTTTCTGCTCCATCACTCAACCCAATGGACATGTTAAGCATAGATAACCAAAAGACATCTTCAAAAGAGACTTCTTGGGCACAGAACATGGCCTAAAATACCTTCACCTGCTGAACTTTTCTCCCAGGGCAGGCAGGGTGAGTGGAGTGCACAGAAACAAAGCAGAACACACTGCTCCTGCTCCACACCACCTGCCTGAGGAGACGACAGAGCATTTGTTCTCCTCACTGAGGCTGCTCAGGAAATCTCCAACTACTGAGGGCTCAGATCTGACTCACAAAATTCACAGAACACTCTGAAGGAAGAGCTTTTTTTTTTTAATGCAAGGGATTTCCTTCTTCAAAGATCAGTAACAAAGAGCTGCTTCTGAACCCATTCCAGCTGCTCCTGGTGTGATCACACACTGCCCAAGGCCTGTCTGAACACTGCTCCTCCATCCTCTCCCTAAAAATCACCATTCCATGTGGAATCAGGCACTGCTTGATGGCAGTAAATTGACCAAACACCAGCTGTAAGTTAATACAGTAATTCCTTCACCCATTTTAACCTATTTGATGATGAGAGCAGAGGATTTATCTGAGATGGCTGTATAACCCTGAGTGCACACAACTTCTTTTACTTCCAGGTCTCTCAGCTCTTGCTGCCTCCTCCTCCTCCCAGACCCAGCACAACAGCCCCATGTTGCCACATTTCCCAGGACATGGACAGCCCTCAACCCATTCTGCCTCCCCTTAGGTGCCAGGGATTTATTTCTCTCCACCATGAGTCACTAAACTAAACACGACATTTTTCCAAGGCTCCAGATTTCCCTGAAGTTGCACTTTAAGAACACCTGTGTCCTGCAGTACAAATCCTGTGGTATCCTGAGGAAAGTCCTCCACCAAGAGCTACTTTCCCTGTGCTCAAGCAGCTCCCTAAAATCACCATTTCCTTTCAGCACAGTAAACGCTCGCTGGATGCACGAACAACTCAGCACTGCTGAAGGGACAGGAACAATAGTGGGAACTTGGCTGTCTCCCAGCATCAGCAACACGGACAACAGCTTGGGAAAGCAGGAACTGAGTCAAAACAACTTTAGATCAAAATATTACAAGGGAGGCAGCGAAGTTACCTCTGCTTTGTGTGTGTAAATGAGGTTTAACAATCCTCTTTAGCCTTATGTTACAGAATGGTTTGGGTTGGAAAGGATCTTAAAGATCATCCCTTCCACTATCCCAAGTTGCTCCAAGCCCTGTCCAGCCTGGCCTTGGACACTTCCAGGGATGGGGCAGCCCCAGCTTTTCTGGACAATCTGTGCCAAGGCCTCACCACCTCACAGGGAAGAGCTTTTTCAGAAGTGTATTCATAATTCCAGATTTAAAATAAGGGGAGTGAGGGCAGGCACGGTCAGCCCCACTTCCAGCTGCTCTGAACCTGGAACAACGCAGTCACTACAAAAAAAAATGACCAGGTCTAGAAATGATTACATCTCACTCAATGAAACCCTTATTGCAACAAGTTAACCTAGAATGTGCTAGTCCATGTGAGCATTTTATGGTAAATTAAACTTAATGCCACAGCTCATTAGAACAAACTGCTGTGCCCTGAGCACGTGTCCCTGGGCTGGGAGCAGGGATGTGGCTGTGGGCCAGCAGCACTGCGTGGTGGAACAGCACTCCCTCGTGTTCCCACTGGGAACGGGGCTCCTCAGCCAGGCTGACCTGTCTGCCTGCTCTCAGCAATGCCACAGACACCACAATTCCTCTTGTACAGCAGCAGCCAGGAATTGGGGAAATGCCTTTCCAGATTTTCCTGTGCGAGGGCGTCATTTACCCAGGTTATCGAGAGGTAACCCGGGTTATCTGCTCCTGCTGGCACCAGGACAGCTCACCCCTGGGTGGGAGGGGGTTTTAACTCTTTGGAAGAAACATCCCCACCACCAAAAGCAAATCCCAAAAGGAAAGAGCAGCACAGTCCACAGGAACTTTCCAGAAGTGCAGAGAGAGGGAAGGCACAGCACAGCTGTACAGAGCCCCTTCCCTCCCTCAGAGCAGGGATAACCCCTTGAGAGCAGGGATAATACCCTCTCAGAGCAGGGATAACCCCCTTGAGAGCAGGGATAACCCCCTCAGAGCAGGATGAGCATCACCCATGGCTCCAGACAATGATTTCAGTTTCCTTCCATCACCAACCCACCTCCTCTCACAGTGACACGTCAGGACAGTGGTTATTAACCAGCTGATGCTTCCTTCAGAGTCACCTGACAAAACACATCAAAACTACTCTTTAAAGGTAGCAACCAAAATCTTGTCAAAACAAACTCTAAATCTTACTTCTTCCTTAAAAACCCCAATTTTCTTTTGATTTTGCAATTGTTCAATTCATGACTATCAATAAAGATCTTTTTAAACCATCACAGTGCTGCAGAGGAACGTTTTATTTAAAACAAGCACTTGCTTTGAGTGCTTTCAGGATTAGCATTTCTTTGCTGCTTGAAAAAATGACAAGTGCCAGATTGGGAAAAAAACCCAGTCCATCAGGACTGGTACCAGCATGGGCAGGAGGCCAAAACTGAGCAGTGAACCAGAGCAAGAATTGCTGACAAATGAGAAGGCCAAGGGCAGGAACAGAACCACCAGAGCAGTCCAGCAGAGGTTGTGTCCACCAGGAAGCCAAAAAAAAATTGGTTCTTGGACAAAGGGCATTGGAACAGGAAACCCCAGAGCTGTGGCTGCACACCTGGCATGACCAGTCTGACCCTGTGACTGATGATAGACCATGGAGCTGCACCTACAGGGCTTCCTGTGCAAGCCAGACCTAAAGATGTCTTGTACCAACTGCAGCAGAGCTCCTCACCAGCTGGAAAAGTGGTGATGGATATCCCATGCACACTGGAAAATACTCAAATATATACAAGCTGTGGAAAAAAAGGTGTCACTGGACACAAAGACATTTCTCAGAAACCCAGAGGTGTCACCCACCCACCACAGAATGCAGATGTGTGGTGGTCACACCATTGCACACAGACTGGGGCAGACCACAGACCCTGCTGAGCTCAGAAAATGCTGTTTGTCACAGCCAGACACATCCTGCCCAGAGATCAGGAGAGCAGTCAGCAAGGAATTAGCAAAGAGCTGGCACTGAGTGGGTCCAGTGATGTCCCACAACTCCACCACTGCAGGAGTAAAGCAAAGACACAGCACAGGAGATGCAACCCAACAGTAACTCCATAGAGCAGCTTTAAAAGCAGATTTTTGTCATAGTATTTTTTAATTAAGAGTTGTAGCTTCTTCAGGTATGTCTGCCTAATGAATAAAGCATCTTAGCTCCCCAAGACAGATTAAATAACACTTGACAACCAACCCCAGCATCTCTGGTTACTCCTGACTGTAAGTAGAGAGAACAGATAAGTATCTCCTCAGCAGCACAGAAAGTGACAGAAGGCACAATTGTGCATGTCCCTTAAATTTCTTTTTTTAACATCATGAATATCAGAGCTGTCATTCTAATATTTTCTTGCAGTAAATCAGGAAGTGTGCATGAATGAAAGTAAGGAATGCTCCAGGGCCCCTAAAAGAGAATATACACCCAGAAAATATAACATCCTGTTCTGTTACAGCCTAGAACTGCACAAGACTGGAGCCCACCATCCCAGGCACCTTCTGGACTGATCCAAAGTTTGGGTTGGTTTGGGATTTTTCCCCTGGCCTTATGGAAAATCTCATGTCAAAGCAAGAGCAGGGACAGAGCTCTTTCACATTTCTCACACTGACAAATCTTGAAAAACATCCTCCCTCTCCTCACACTAATGACTAATTTTTTAGTTTGCAATTTAAAGGAGGCTTTTCTCTTAAAAATACATCTGGTCAAATTAAAAAACTGAATTAATGTCCGAGCACTTCCATGTTCTATGCTACTACAGTCTCCAGCGGGAAAAGGTTTTCAATAAAATGCCCAGTTCTTCAAGCACAGTTTTCTCTATCAGCTGCAAGAAATTCACAGTGGGCAATCTCACCTCGCAGCTGATCAAAGGACATACAGGCAAGGATTGCAAAACTCAAAATGAGAGAAGGAAACTCTTTGCTAGAGTTTTAAAACATAGCAGCCAACAGCTAACATGAAAAGGTTTGGTGCTGATCACATGCTGAATTGACAGCTGAAAAAATGAAGATCAATGCAAACTACAACAAGCAAATGAAACCTGATCTTCGATGAGTACAGGAGAAATTAAAACATTAATTAGTTCAAAGCAGTACAGTATTTATTCATAAAGGCTTTTCAGCTCAAATTCATGTTTTATAAATGTGAAAGTTTCAGACACACAGCAGTCCCTGTGCAAAGCTGGCAGGGCAGCACAGTCAGAGCCTGCTAAAAAGAGCTTTTCGTGACAGACAGCCCTGAGGAGTGTTGGAAGAGGAAGTGCTCACTGAGACATTGAAAGCCACGAAGAGTCAAATTAAAAGCAAGAAAGGTACTGTAAAATGACACATTCCTAAAGCTGCTTTCCTGGAATAGCAGTGGCTGTACCAGCATCAGGGCAGGAGGGTTCTGGGGCAGCAACCCCAGAGCCAGGCAGAGCTTTTACACAAAGAGGGAAGAATATTCCTAACACACACTAAACTAAACCACAACTCCCATGGTTCTGCATAAACAAGGAAGAAATGTCGATTCCTGAAAGGGTTTTCCAAGGCACATTCGGGTAGGCGACAGTTGTAAGTATTAGAGATAAAACAGCCTTTCTCACCCAAAATAAATCCTGAGCTTCATGTTAGTACTCAAAAAGGAACTGCTGAGGAAAGCTTCAGCACACAGGAACACTCCCAGGATTTCTGAAAAGAGTGGAAACAGCCAGCTCTGGGAGCACACTTACCCACAGATACTGCAGGAACTTCAGCAGACGTGGACAGTAATAATACTCCATTTTCCACAGCTCCGAGTTAACGCCAACCCATCCCTGTTGCAGGCAGCTCCCGGGCTCTCCCCGCCTCCAGCACCAGTTAAAAGCAGAGTGGAGCAATTAAAAGCAGCATGAATAATGTAATAATGTTCTGAGTGTGTCTGGCCCCACGTCACCACCACCACCAGGAGCTGGGGCTCCTCAGGAGCAGTCGCTGAGCTACCGGCGGCAGCACGTGACTTAACCACTTGTTATTGAGCAGCCCACTGCTCCCAACTCCGTCATCTGGAGTGGCTCAGGCTGGAATTAGTGACAGGACTTTGGGTTTTGCAGTAAAGGCCCTGCAGGAGGAAAGGGAAGCTCTAAAACCCCTCAGTTATGAAACGCTCTGAACAGCAGCGGGGTCGCTCGCTGACCTTGTTTTGGGTGATGTACAGGAAAGACAAAAACCCACACATGTAACAAGAGGAGCTGCTGTTTTTATGTTCTTTGAATATAAAAATGTCTTTTGTGAAGGAGAAGAAATAGACACAACCAAGTAACTTTTTATACAGCCCTGGAATGTTCCCAGGGAACGAAAACTGCCAAAAAAGGAAGAAAGCCCAGGCAGAGCTTTACCCACCCCCGGGTCGTCCTCCTCGGGCTGGGTCTAAAATAGAGAGTGGTGGAGTTGTTGGACATCAGCAGTGGGTGGTTTGTGAAGAGCAAAAATGGGAATTGTAACACTGTTTCTTTTTTACTTACATCCTTTTTTGATAGGAAAGGGAAAGATAAGTGACAGGAGCTCATCCAGGGAGGGCAGCCTGTTCCCTCCCAGCACTGCTCCAGCTCTCACCCTTCCCAGGGAGGGACAAGGCTGAGGTGATACAAAACAGCCTCTAAGATGCTGCTTGAAATTTTGATACTTCAAGGAAACTACCTCTCACTTTTCATCATCCCCTATGAATTCCTGTAGAGCTCAACCAAAGTATTTTGATTTTCTTCCAGGTTGCGTCAGTTTTTGGGGTAACAGAACAACTCAAGATGGGGTTCAGAAGGAACAAAGCTCCAGTATCAGAGGCTTTACACAATGCAGAAAAAGAGAAGGTGTGGTTTTTAGTGGGCAGAAGACAGACCTGTCATGGGCAGAACTGAAAACAACTGGTGAACTGTGACAAGCCAAACCATAAATTCATCTGCACATGTTTATAAAATATTTATCTTCTCTCCTTTGCACTTCATTTCCAAGATATTTTAGGAGTCAGCTCATGATTTTCTTCAACAAATCCTTCTCCACCCACACATCTCAGTCTCATATAAATGCATCTTTCTATGGAGACCATTAGAGAGATTTTCCTCCCTAAATGACAAAAAAAAAAAACCCCAGACTTTAATATAAAATAAATAAATAATACGCTGAGAGACTTCAAAATAACTCCTGCCTACACCAGTCCTAGTAGCAGCGCTCTGTTCTAACTCCTCAAAGCAGCAGATTGGGTTATAACCCAAAGCTGCACTAAAGCTGCTCCATTTCCAGCTGAAGGTACAATTCCTCCAGCCCCACAGCACAACTGCAGCTCCTTTATTTGGAGGATGAGTCCCAGCACACATTCCTCAGGTTTTCATTCCCAACACTCTTATCAGTCTGCATGACTCAATCAGGAATCCAGGCTTGTGACTGAGTGTCAGCTCTGATGGCATCACACAATTTATGGAAACACCTCCTGAGCTCTGTGGCTGCCCCTGGATGGGCAGGTAGGGCACTGAGAGGGAACAGCCCCACATCCAACCACAGGTACCAGCCCAGAGAGGATTTGACTGCTCAGGGCTCACACCTGTCCCTTCACCTGCATTCCAGGTCCAAAGGAAAAGATCCCTACAAGAGCCCAAGGCCTTGAGCCTGCTGCAGGCTCTGAGATTTGCAGCTGAACCAGTGAGAGAAACCCCTCGCTGTCCAAAGCACAAAACTTAATTTTTATACCTACTCTGTGCTGCAGCAGGGCTAAAAGAGGGAAGTACCAGCCATAGTAAAACCACAGATGACAACAGCCTAGCAGGAATCTTTGTAAAAGCCTTACTCTGTTTTTTAATCAATACAAACTTAAAATAGCTGAACAGTGTGATCCAGATGAGTGTTAAATCTCCAAAGTATCATCCTTCGCAATTTCAAACACCAATCCCATACTACCACTTGTATTTTGCAATGGTTGATTTCAAAGTCATCCTATGTAATGTTCTAAAAGCCTAATTACAAGCAGATTCTCTGGAATATAATCACAAATAAATGACTTCTCCAGAGGTAAATTATATTACTGAACCTTGCTTCCATTTGGAATTGTGCTTATCTATAAGAACCTAGCTCATCAGCTGTCCTGGAAAATGCCATTCAAGCAGTTGTTTACTATCACAGACAGATGTGGAATAATGCAACAAATTGATTCTTGCAAACTCATTTGGCAAATATAAAAGGGTATCAATGTCAGTTCTTCACTGCTTTAGTGGTGAATGTGAACCAAAAAGAATTGTTTATTCTACAACAAGACTTGTCACTTTGAGCACTCAGTCTCACCAGAACAATACCAGTATACCCTCACTGACCAGCAGTATAGACTGGAGAATATATTTTGTCATTAAGCCAGCCACAAGGAAAAAGAAGTAACTTGAGAAATTGCTCAAAGCAAACAGCAGCACAATTTCACATTTCCATCTAATCTCCCTTTCAAGGGAAATACAGACTGCATTAGGGTTTCTGGGGAAATAGGGGATTTAAGTGTGGCTCCCGTGGCTCTTTCCTGACCCCTCGTGTCTGTCCAGCTCACACAGCTCGGATGTGTCTCCAGCAGAGGGGAGTGTTGGAACGTGCTGCCAGAACTGGGAACTGCGGCTCCGCACCCAAAATCTCTGTTTTCTCCAAGGAAAACAAAGCCATAACCTTGGTGCAAAAGAAATGGTTTGGTTTTACATAATCTTCTGCAGTATCTCTGTGGGGCTTTGGAAAACATCAGTACGGTGTGTTTTCCACCTCCCAAAAGCAAGTCAAAGCCCCTTCCATGCACTCACTCACACTTTACACCCAGGAGGAGCAGGCTGCCCTTTGGCTCCCATGGCACTGCACAACAATCACAGCCCGAGGAGCCTTTCCAAAGCAACACAAAGGAGCAAAGCACTTGGTTCCTCCTGAATTCCACACAGGTCAGCTTTCTCTTTTCATGGAGCTGAGTCTCCCTTTCCAACCTTCCCTTCCTGTCTCGGGCTACACTTGGTGAAGTTGAGGGATTATCCTGAGTAACCTCCCAATCAACAATGAAGCTGGAGAGTAGCAGCGGTATTTATCTGAGAACAGCACCTGAACAGTTCAGCTATGCCAGCACTACTTCCAACAGCCCTTCTGTCCCACATTTCCTACCTGGCCAACACCACCTTTATATATTCGCACTATAAGCTGATGGCACATAACTTTTAGGGGTTGGATAAATGCCCCTTCTGTCAATAACCTAAATTCCCTAATATGAACCATGCTAAGAATGGGAAAGAAAAAGGGACATCAGCCCTTGGATACCCTTCCATGAAGCCTAAAGACTAGAACTGAAGAACAATCTGAGCCCACTTCCAAAACTCCAATTCGGAAATTTGTTTATAAAATCCTTATAGGTTTAGGTGTTCTCCTTTTCTTTGCTAGAAGGAAAGAAAACACTGAGTTTCTTTTATTTTTTTATATTTTTGTGTGTTCTCTGCTAAAGAGCTGCAAAGAGCAGAGTGAGCCATGGCAGAACAGGGCAGTGCAGCACCTCACTGCAGAGCGTGCTGGCAGAGACAGGACAGGGGAGGTGTGACCTTGGGACAGTCCATGGGACAACATCCTTCAGTGTCCACATTCCAAATCCTTTACTTCCCTCAGGAAACGTTGATCTTTCATTTAGTGCACATCTTTTGGAACATCCAGACCTTTGTTTTGTATTTCAGAGCAATAGCTGGATTGAGGAAGCTATTTCACAATATAAAATTTCTCTGAAGGGTAAAGTCAGGACATCCTTCTGAAACTGAGGAGAACAGCACCCAACAACATCAAGCAGGAATTCACCTCAACAATTTGTGTGTTAAGAGACAAATCAAACCACCCAAAATGTCAGCTGTGATCTTTCACAGAAACACTTCTCTGTGTGTTGCTGACAGAAAGACAAACCCATCATTTATTCCTCAGGCTGTGACACAGTTCTATTTGTCTGCACAAGCTGAGAAAACAACAAAAACAGTAATGCTCTAGAGCCATCTTGAGTTCAGGGTGAAAATTCTTCACTCAGAAAGTAAACTGAACAAGCTGCAAGGCTGAGGCTTGGTGTTGGAAGCTTTGGCAGTGAGCAGTGGGGTGGGATCCCAGGGAGGGGCAGCCTCACCAGTTCAACCCCCAGGAAATGCTTCTCTGCTTGGCAGACACATCCTTCTAGCACAGCCTTTTGCAAAAAGGAAAACAGAGCTGCAGCTCCCTGATCCCACCCCAAACCCTCCTCCAGGGTCACATACCAAACCAAAATCTGATCTCCTCTCCTTGTAGAAACTGTGGTGGCTCCTCTGTGCAGACACTGAGGAAAAGTCTGTTCCTTCTGTTTTGTCTGAGCTCTGCTTGCTCCCCTCTGCCCTGGGAGCCTGTAAAATACAGTTATGAATGTGATTAAATATACATGCATATGCACATACATATATACATATTTTCTATACATATAAAATGCCTTTTTGGAAAAAAAAAACAAGAGGAAACTCAAAGCTGAAAACACAAAATGGAAAAACATTATAACCATGAACATCCTACACTTTAATCACAGAATTATAGGACCATTAAGGTCTTTTCCAACCAAATCCAACCTCTGGATTTCATTCACATGTCACTGTATGAAGGGAATCTCTTGCCTTTCACCCAGGTCAGGAAAGCAGTGGAGTTTCACTGACAAATGAAGGCTATTCACCCAGCAAAAATAAAAATAAAATTTGCTTCCTTCAGATAAAGACAAAAACCAAAGAGAGGGCCAAAAAGATCACTGCTGACAACTCATAAAATAAACTCAAATTACTTCTTTTCAAGTAAATATAAAACTCCAGAGTTAACAATTGAACCTCCAGGTTCACAGCATTACAAAACCAATAAGCAACCTTTTTAAAGCTTTTTCAAGCTCTCCACAAAAACATCAATCAGTATTTCTAGACTTGAAGCAAAAATGAGGTCATCCAGTGCAATAGCCATTGCTAAAGAAAAGAGAACCCAAAAAGAAATGAACTCCAGTGAAAAGTCTGGATCTGCTGCCTTGCTGCAGACTGCTGAGAAGAGCAGCAAGAACACAACAAAATCCTTAATAAAAACAAGTTCAGTTACAGCTACATGACACACTTGGCTACCATTTGAAAATACCTTTTTATCCTCATGGAAGAATGGTTCTGACTGAGCTGACACCTTGTGCTTCCACGAGTTATCCACATTTTCCAAGGGGAAGCTTGGTCTGGATCGGTGCAGGTCCTTCCTTGCCCTCAGATCCTGCATGAGGGGCAGGCTGTCCCTCCCTTGGCGGCATTTCTCCGAGTAGGATCGTCTGAGATCCGCGGGGACAGTCCCAAACCCAGACATGTAGCCCTTCCAATCAGTCTTACTTTTGAAAGAGTCACCCTCAAACATTTTATTTGAGCTGTCTTTGCTTCTCAGCGTAGAGCTCCTGACGATGTTTTTGCTCCAATCGCCCTCTGGAGACACCTCCAAGAATTGTTCTTTTGTCACCAACTTCTTCTGCAAGAGCCCATCATCAGCCTTTAGGGACAACTTGGAGGCCAGACTGACTTCCAGCCTCTGCTCTGTACTCACTGCATTTATGGGCTGTACCTTTTCAATTACAAATTTTGCACCCTGATTTCTGGAGGTCAAGTTCACTTCCTCGTCCTCATCAACAATGAAAGTTTTCTTCCTAGCAAATTCCACAGGTGAGTTTACAAACTTCTCTGGGAAAATGCTGCTGGGGTTTCCCCAGTAAGGAGGGCTGACCTTTCTGTCTTTGGACTTCTGCTTATCAAATTCAGGGCTCCGTAGTTCCAGTTTCTCTTTGCTCTTTTCATTTAGGATTAGTTTCTCTGGCCTGTGCTGCTCTTCTGCACGTTCACCTGGTTTGTTATTAACTGAACAGTGGTCTGATCCACTCTTCCACTCATTCCAGCTGTAGGTAAGAGTCATTCTCTCCGACACATTTCTTTTGTTCTTTGATCTCTCCCAACTCAGTGAGCCCAGATCTTCAGAGAGCTTCTCCTGAACTTTACTGGCCTTTGCTGATTCTTCTTTATATTCTGCCATAAGCGCATCAATATCGAGAATTTGGGATCTGTACCTGTCCTCAGCCTTCCTTCCAGGCAGATCAGAATTATTGTCACTCCTTTTCTGGGGGCCCAGCTCACTGTCCTTGTGCACCTGTGCGGAACGCGGCGGGGACCGGGGTTCATGGTAAGAGGAGATTTTCCTTCTGCCACTCTTGAGATCACCTTGAGCTGTGCTTTCCACGTCATGTTTTAACAGGAAAGCATCAACATCTATAATTTTCTCTTTAGAATGATCCAGACCTTTTTCGTGATGCTGTTGGTTATCTTTCCTAGACACATGAAAATTACCAAATGCAACATTTTTGGAGAAAACGGCATCTTTTTCATCTTCTTTGACCCAATCCTTGCTAATACGCGCTTCCCAGGAGTCTTCTCTACAAGTTGAACTTGTCACATTTTTATTTGGTTGCTGCAATAAAGGTTTGGACCTTCCAGGAAAAACAGGGTCCAGATTAATTGCTGCTGCCTCGTTTGAACTAGAAACCGTATTAATTTCACTTGCACTGGGAGCACCAACAAAGCTTTTCTCTTTTTTCATACCAGGAATCTGATAAGTCACTGCAAAATAAGTTGCCTTTGGCTCAAAGACAGAACTCTGATGTTTCATGTAATCATCAGGACTGCCAAGAACAGCTTGGTTGGCCTCACTCCCCTCCACCCCATCTTTGATATTTTTGCTTCTCTTTTTAAGTAAATTTTCATTCAATTGCAATGAATCTGTCCGGCTCAGCTTCTTGATATTTTCAGGATTGAGCCACACAACTTCTTCCACCTTGAGTGACTCCTGAGGCAAGGTCCTCCTCCTCCACCTTTCAGAAATCTTCAAGTCAGAAACGCTACTTCTGCTTCTCCTGACTTTCTCTTCTGGATCTGCTCCTCGGAGTTTCTCGTTGTTTTCAGGAGCTGTACAAGCCAAGCTGAAGTCTTGCTCTTTGCAATTGAAGTCCAGACTTTTCCTCAACCCAAAGGCCCCAGATTCCTCTTTAGTAACATTCAGTCCTTTTGTATCAGGGCTACTGGAAGATTTAAAATATTGCCCACTTGCAAGCACTGAAGCCTGAGCCCCCTGTTTACTGACACTTGTGGAAATCACTTCACGATCCAAGGTGGTTCGGAATTCATGGATGCCAGTCCCACCTGCCCTGAAACTCCTTTTCTCAGAAGAGCATTTCACAACATTAATCCTCTCTGATTTCTCTACAGAAGAGACTTCACTCTTATCACCTTTAATTTCAGCATGTAGCTTGCTGACTTTTTCACTCATTCCCAAACCTTTACTTCTGTTTGTGGCATAAGGTATTTTCTCAGCTATGAACAGTGGCTCAGGATCAGTTTTATCAGAGTCTCTTTTCTGTTCAGGTAAAGTGCATTCATTGGAGAGAAAACCAGCAGGTTCTCTCAACACAGCCTTGCTTGTGAGAACTTTTGCCTCTCTGGCTTCTGAAGTAACATTATCTTCTTTCAAGTAAAGAGTGTGACTACTTGTCTTAACCGACTGCCCTGCAGGTACAACGTCCTCATCAGTTTTATTCTCTTTCACAGATGATTTTCTAGTTCTGAGTGTCATGGCCTTTTTCTCAGGAGCCATTGTGATGGCTTCACTAAGAGCCCTTTCACCACAAGTCTGAAAGATTTCATACCTGGGCTCTATTCTTTGGTAAATTTGAGAATCTTCTGCATTTTTGGGAGCGGGTTTTTCACTCTTCTCAGACAAAGATTTTTCCAAGACAATTCCCGAACTCATTTTCTTGTCTTCACTTGAAGAAGCTGGTTTTGGACTTTTCTCTACATGTGCTGGATGTTTTGATGGATCAGGCTGCTTGTGATGCTCCTTTGCAGTGGTGCTTTCCTCCCCTTCTCCCATCCACGAGCGTCTGCTGTGCCCTGAAAGCACCAGGTCCTGCTTTGCCTCGGGCTCCTGGTTCCTTTTTGGTGCAGGATCAGCCCCAGAATGCTCAGCAACAACGTTGTGCTTCTGCACATTGTGCTCAAACAGGGTGGCCCGCACAGTTTTAATCAAGGGCTTTTCCAGAAGAGCTGGGTTTAATTTCTTTTCAAAGTTGCTTGTGAATGAGACAGAACTCTCACTCTGCTGTGAGAAATGCTGACCATCTCCCAGGAAGCTCCCTTTCCTCTCCAGCTGATCAGGTTTGTTGGTTATCTTTAAAACCTGCCGGGATTTCCAAGGCTTCCCAGGAGGAAATGTCTCGGTGAAATCTGTGCCATGGGTGAGCTTCAGCTCCTTGCTCTGGAACAACAAAATCCAACAGTTATCTTGAGTTTATTTTAAAAATAGCATTTATTTTAAAACTTACTTGCACCTGCTTTGTGCAACAGAGCCTGTACAGGTCAAACACATCCACATCCCCTGAACACAAACTCCACTGAGACCAGGTAATCTAAGGGAATGTGTAGCTCCAGCTCCTGAATCTTGATTTTAACAGAATTATCTCTCTAATAACCAGTTACATGGTCAAACTGCAAGGAACATGAAGATCTGAGTAAATATCACAGCTGGAGCTGCTCAGCTATGAGAAATGTTAAGATGAGCTGAAGTGAAAAAGGAAAGATGGAAATTAATATTTATTACCAATCCTTCACTATTATCTACTCACAGGAAATACAAGCAACATCCTAAAAGATGGTATTTTTAATAGCACTTGCTGAAAAAGCACAGCATGCAAATAAAGGGAATCAGAATACTAGAGGTCTTACAGGACTTCAATCTTTTATTCAGGTTTAAAAATTTAAAATTCAGAGTTGACTTAAGATTGTCTTTAAAAAAAGCTAAAGAACATCAAAAAATTAACACTAAAGGTATTTATAAATGAAGATTTTTAAGCCTGAGCTATATTTTTCAAGGAATTTCTTTAATCCTACTTTACTGTCAGATTCTGAAAACAATACTTCCATTAATGAAAGATTTTCCTTTTAAAACAAATTGCTCTCCTTGAAAATAACACTGAACTACAGAAACTTTGCACCTGTAGCTTTTCCTTACCACATATTCCTGTCTTGGACAGGAAAAAATCCATAAGAACTCACTACAAACACCCTTAAACTACATTAAATCTCCTCTACCAAGAACTGTCACCAGAGAAGTTCTGTTTTGCAACACTGAAGTGTTGCTTAGAAACAGAGAGAGCCTAAAGCTTCCAGAGCAAATCCCCATTTTCCCTGGAACACTTTGTTGTCTAAACTGCTCAGGTAGATGTTGTTGAGGAGACTGACCAAGGTCCAGGCTGAGATTTATCAGGAGCTGGGAAATGGATGCAGAAAAGCACAATCCTAATGCTCTGCTTGGAGAAAATAAAGAATAATCACTGCACAAACCCACCACAGCCATAGGCAGTTCACTGGGGTTTCATGCATCAGAAATCCCTTAAAAACAGAGCACAAAATATTCTTCCCTCTCTACCACTCCTTCACTGAGCAGTGTGCACACAGAGCTGGGCAAACTCAGCTGACACAACACTCCTGAACTTTCCTCTGTACATCTTAAAGACAAACTCACACCAGCAAATGCACTGGGGTTGTGTCAGCCCTAATAATCTCCATACCTATTAAATAGTCACTGATTGATAAAGCCACACACAACAGGACCTTGCAGAGCCAGCTGGAGCCCACCAGCTGCTGTCAGTTCCTTACTTTTGGATTTTCCTGCAGGTCGTGGATCGAGTCAGCTCCAGCCTCCCCAGGTTTCTCGGGCTTTGCTTCACCCCCTGATGTTGGACTTGAAAACCTAAAACAAAGGACTGGTGTTATTTCTTTAGTCCAGCTGGTCAGTGAGCAGGGTGGCTTCCTACAAAAGCAGGCTGGTAGAAATTATCCATCCACTTACATTTCCTAAAGGACAAATATCACTATTTCATAGTAAATGACTGTGTTTGGTGGTTAAATTGTATCTAGACCAAAGGAATTACGAAAATATTAAAATATTAATACAGCAATACAAACTATTGTTAATATAAACAATATTGTTAATTATACATCTTAATTGATAATAAAGGATTTAGATATGCATAACAAGCTGCAATATCTTATTGACAGTTACACTTACATGCAAAGGTCACAGTATTGACAGCTTCATTCTTTTCAGCGGTTGTCAGAATATATTTAATTTTCTCAGATTAAAAAAGGCAGGAAAGGAGCTTAAGAATTATACTAAAAAAAATCACATTAAGTGGAAGCAAAATGATCAAGCTTTTTTCACTGGACTGAGAGAGCAAGTTTTACTGAACAACATGAAGCCAAGAAGATTAAAGAGAATTTCTCTGTAACCTACATCTTGGTTAAGTCTGCAGAGAGTGGCCGTGACTGCAGCGAGCGGCGCAGATTTCCTCCCTTAACCTCAGGATTTTCTGTTGTCAGCTCCTTGATCCTCTGCTGGATGGTCACACACCTGTTTTCCTTCTCTGGGAGAAGCTCTGGATCCACTGTGGCACTGGGATTTTCTGAAGTAAACAAACTAATGTGTTTTTTAACACTACCTCTTAAGGTATTATTCTCCTTTTCCGAGGAAGCTGCAGGACTTTCACAGCCCAGGAACGTGTATGTTTCCTTCTGCTCTGGCCTTTTCCCCCCCTTATTAGTTCTGCTTTCACTGGTTGTTTCAGGGCTTCTTTCAGGACCATGCAAGTTAATAATTATTTCTGGTTTTGTTTCAATTTGTTCACTTTTAGATTTAAGTTTAGTTTCCCACGTGTATTTCCCATTATTTAGGATGCCAATGTCCTGACTACTGCATTTCAGATTTGTTTTAGAAGAACTGCTTTTATTCAATTCAGTTTCTTCGTGTTTTGGCCCCGTTTCAGACTGATCATGACTACCCACATCAGTAAAAGCAATTATGGATACATTCTCCTTGCTTTCATGGGATGAACCAGCCTTCTTGCAAGAAGAAAGATCTTTATGTTCAAACTTAGCTGTCAGGTCCATGGACAAAGGCCTTGGTTTCCTAACCCCAGATTTCTCTGTAGGAGATTTTTCCTCAGAAGCTTCCACAGCGTGATGCTTTTGATCTCGTAATGATTCCAGAAAAATAGCAGACACTGGTCTATGTTTTGCCCTTTGCTGGACATCAACAGAGAAATCAACTTTATTGTTGAGATTATTTACATCATCGTTGTTCTTCTCCCCTGCATGAACTTCACGAGCATCTTTCTTTTCACTGGTTTTCAGAGAGTTCCAGGATTCTGGTCTGAGACTGGAGGAAAATGACATGTGCCTATGGAGAGCCCCATCAGGATTCCTGTGTGGCTCTGCTAGTTTCACAGAGCCCTGGAGGTCCTTGCTTTGCACAGCAGAGAATCCCCTGCGCTCCTGAGCCTTTTTCTCCTGAACCTTGGTCTGCTCGGGGCCCCCTGGCTCAAACAGAATGACTGTGTTGGCACTGGGCCCTGTGTAGAAAGTCACATTTGTCACCATGTCACTGCCAGCCCGATTTTCAGTGTCAATGGCTTTCTGATCCACTAAGGGAGGGACATTCCCACTCAACACCTTCACAGAGGACGTTTCCTCAGTGGCCTTTCTCACCATGCTGCTGGATCTGAACGCTGGGACGGGCGGTTTGACATTTGCAAAAGTATCCGAGGATTTCTCTTTACAGAAAGGCTTTGGGAAAAGTCTGGGCCTTGATCCCAGCGAGGGCATCGTTGCAGATCTCAAGGAATTCCCAAATTTCTTGTTCTCTTCGAGAGTCAGGGATGCTGAGGTCTCCTTTGCCTTGTTGCTGGCATCTGAAAGCACGCTGACATACACACGCTGTGCCTTCTCCTCAGCCCTGAGCTCAGCTAGGTCAGGGACTGCCGTCAAAGACGCCAAAGTAGAATTTATTTCTACTCTTGTTGCCATAGTTGGAATTACACATTCAACAGAAGTGAAAAACTCCAGCAAGGAAAAAGAATCTGCAAAAAAAAAAAAAAAAACCAAGAGAAAAATGTGAGTATTGATGTAGAGTCAGCATGAACATCAAATAACATCATTCTCACATAAATTCACAAGGAAGCAAACTCAGATTAAGGTGCCTTTCAGATACGCTGATCCCAGAGTTTATCACACTGAAAGACATAGTGTTCCTTCTCTAAAAAGCAAGAAACACCATTATTTACTGACTTGGCCCAACAACCAAATAAAATGCAAATAAACATATCCTACAAATTTCCACGCTCCCACTTACCATAAATTGCTGCTGCAACCAATCCATAGGGCCTGAGTTCTTTCTCATAGTGACAACAAGAACTTGGTCACCAAGGGCACATTAAGGACAGGGAATGTGATCACTCCAGAGACACTGCCCAGACCTCACCTGCAAATAAACAAAATATTCCAATTCAGGTGTGGCACATACCCAGACAATGCCATGTGGGACAAAAATCCAGAGCATTCTAAGGAGAAAAAGCTGGTTCCCAAGCAAAAGTGACCTCATGCAACTGTAAAAAGCAGAAGAATGTTTATTTTTCAAACAGCCATTAAAGAATCCAGAAATTACCACTTAAAGGTGTAACTGAAAGGTGAAGGGGGAATAACTCGGACTGCACAACAGACACACCAGATCTGAGCAGTTAAAACCACATTTAGGTAAGACTGTTTGCATATTCAAGTGCTGTCAATCACTGGTTAAACACAGAGCTTTGCATTACTGTAATCTCAATTACTGTAATTTACTTTCTATTGTAAAGCTCTTTTCTGGGGCAGCGGTCTGTGAAGTGCTACCTGAGCAGCTGACCTGCAAACGGCTGATTTTCCATCAAAATGGAACTTTTACCATGACAAAGCAGTTTTGTATCTCGCTAGCAAAGGCAGGAGAAGAGCTTTGGCTTTAATTATATTCTTACTGCAGAGAAGTGGGAAAACCGGCAGTAATTAGAATTTCAGCTACAAGAAGTAACCTGATTCCTTCCTAACAGAAGTATATTTAAACTCGCAGCAGATGCAGGCAGCTATGTAAGGTTAGATTAATTTTTTTCCTTCAAAAGCTGTTATACTCTTCATTTTTAGAAAACTCACACTGTACTTCATAACCAGGGGCCCAAATTTGCGTTGCCACCCTCTTGTCTCTTCTGGGCAGCCTTTGAAGGGGCAGTTTTGGACTCCTCTCACTGGACCCTATATTGGTGTGAATTCACCATGCAAATAAACTTATTTGTAGATTCTGTGGAATAAGGAGCTTCCTGCTTGTGATTATTAAAAAAACCCAACCAGGATTTTCAGGATCTTGCCTTCCTGAGTCTGCAGTCTGGAGAAGTGGTTATTTCACCTTCAGCTTCCCTTGACCAGACTTAGCCCACGCTGGCACTGAAGTTGCAGGGATTTATTTTTGTCCCTGCTTGTGCTCCCTCTCTCAGGCAGGAGAATGAACTCCACTCACCTTGTCCGTTCCCTTTCATCTTCCAATCCACTTGGAGTTCTGTCTCAACCACTTATCCCTGATGCCATCCCCCTCCTCCCAAGTCCACGACCTCGTCCTTCCAAAATAGCCACTAACCCAATCAGCTTATCCACATCAAGCTGCCCCCTTCCACCATCTCACAGATCTCCGTGAAATCTTCCTCCCTCTCCCACTCCTTGCTCTAAGAAACGCCACCAAAATCCTATTAAAATGCTCTCGCATTCCAAGGATGCAAAGGTTTGGGAGGTGCTGTAAAAGGAAACTTGCTGGAATGAGGCTGATGCTCACAGGCAACATTGCAAAGGGAAAAACTCAGCTGTGAAAATAGCACTGGTCTTGCAGTAGCTGAGAATAAATTCTCTCCTATCATTCTGTAGTCCCTGTTTCTCTGGAAAAGAAGAAGGGGGCACAGAGCTTCTTAAATGGACTAAAACTTGATCCTCAATGGAACGCAGGGCAGTGAATTTACAATGTGGGACCTAATCCCTGGTAACAGAGAACAACTTGCTTCTCCAGCCAATATTCCTAACACCAAACTTACCCCTTCCTCAGTTTCATTACACTCCAGCTTTACAGGACTCCATTTTCCACTACATAATCTACCCAAGTCAGTTTTCATGTTTTAAATTCAGATACCCTACAACAGATACATGGCCCCAAACAGACAAGTGTTGGAAAAAGAACAAAAATTTAGTGGAAAAAATAATCACCCAATTTTGAAAATGATAAAGCTCCTTGATACAATTACACTTGATAAAGAGGAACCATGTCATCAGTGCCAAGTGTAACATACACTAGACACTGTGTCTCAGTTTTGAAACATATTATTTTAGATAAACCTGATTCTTTCTTAATAAAACACCTCTAGTCCAGTTGGCAACATACAAAATTTGGGGCAATTTATAAAGATCAACTGTAAATTGTACAGCAGGAGGATTTCAGATGCTATTAATATTTAGTAATTCTACTGTAATCGTACTACTACAGTTGTAAATCCCTCACCATCAGCTACATCATGTCATTGCCTCCCTGACCTCCTCTGCCCAGGGACAGTCAGCTGAGCTGCCCATGCTGCTCCTGCATGTCCTCACACTGTGTGGCAGAGCCTCAAAGCCACTTTGTCCCCATTTCTGGGCACCTTATCCCCATTTCTGGGCACCTTATCCCCATTTCTGGGCACTGTTTCTCTCTGTGCCTTCCAAGCAGTGCCCACGCTCCCCTGGGCTCTGGCAGGCACATTCTGCACACAAATGAAATTATAAATGGCACTGAAGTGTCTCTTGAAATCCTCCTGCTTTTATCAGAAAGGCTGGCATATGAAGGCCTGGCTCTTCCCTGCTGCTCCTCTTCCTCAGCTTCCAAACACCTGTGACTGGAATTTTTTATTTTTCCTGGGCCAGGCTGAGCCACCACAGGGCGTCACAGAGATGCAAATGCAAACACTGCTCCAGGCCCCTTCAAATCTTAATGCCCTCAGGTGTTGCCTGCATTTTTATAATTAAAGATCACTGCAAAAATTGTCAACAATTTCTCTGTAAGAAATCAAAATGGATTATTCACTTCACAGGGTTATTTTTGCAGAAGATCATTTGGGAAGGGCTTCACCCCAAACACGCCCTCGCTTTGGCACTTGCCCACCCACCACACACACAACTATTATTTACATCACTGCTAATTCCTTTAAGCCTATTAAGGCAACAGCCTGCAGATAATTTTTCCACCATGAATCACGTGACTATTGCCAACCTCCTTGCTCAGAAACAAGAATGTTTTAAATGACACAAACCAAAATTATCTATAATCTGGCCCTGAACCTCGCAGCAGATAAACAAGTCCATCTGTCTTCTCTAAGGGTGGAAAGCATAAAAATTCCACTAAGAAAATGTCTCTGCTATTAAAAAACCCAAACAAACAAAAAAACAAAACCAAATATGTTTATGACATGGAGATCAAGCAGAAAGCCTGGCTCCAGCAGCAATACCCACTAAAAATACCCCACAGAAAATCACCTAATAAACATGAAGTTTTTCTTCTTTATATACAACTTTATCAGCAAATCTGCTCTCAGTATAAAAAATTTACTCCCTTATTGTGTAGAAACAGGAAGAATTTTGTATAACAACATATATTAGCAGCTCCTGAAGACATGGCTTTGTCCATGACTGGGAGGTTGGGACTGGACCATCTCTAAGGACTCTTCCACCCCAAACCAGCCTGGGATTCCATGATTCTGTGCATTCCCCTGGCCCAACAAGCCACAGGAGCTACTGGGAGCAATGACCATAAACCAAGATTTATTTCATCCCTCCTACAAAAGGTTGCCCCACTGTCTAAAATGATTCAGTCTTCACAAACATTTTTCTTCTCTCCTTTCTCTTTCCTGTCCTCACTGACCAAACCCCTGGTGTCAGTCTGCAGCAATCCCTGTCTGTTCTCCCCAGAAATCCTCCTTCTGCTCCTTCCTGCACTTGGAGAGGCACTGATTGGATTAAATAAGAATTAACAGAGCAGATCCCATCGCTTACTGTGCACGTACGAGTGTGAGTGCTGACAAGAACGTAACTTACTACAGCGCAACAAAAATAACACAAAAAACCTTATTCTGAAACTTTCATAACCAAGTAATCATGAAACTAATTCAGTAAAAAGCAGGCTTTTTCTATTTTTGGGTTTAAGCCTGAATCAGGTTATTATTCACTGCAGTGGGATCCATCATTAGTATTTAAGAGGACATTCAGGGTCTCTTGAAGGGAGAGATTATCAAATATACTTTCATAATGGCTCCAATTTTTAATTTGCCAGGCTAAGTTTATTCATAAAGTAAAAACAGCTAATACAATGCATTTAAATTATATTTTCCCAGATTCACAGTAACTCAGTTCTGCTTCTCAAATAATGAAAACTAGAAGGCTGAGAATTAAAACTACATATTCCAAATCTCACCAGCCAGACAGATCTGCAAAGCCCCACAGACCACTGATACTAGAATTCCAAAGTATTGCAAAATTCAAAATATCCTTCCCTCCATTTCCCATGTCCAAGTCTCTTGGAAACCTCCAGTTCTTCTCTTTTACAAAAAGAACAAAGTGCTGTTCTTTTGGACATTATGGTCCAGCCCCAACCCAAGGATGAAAGACTCCACTCTGACATTTCCCACTGCAGAAAAGATTAGCATTTTGTTAAATAAAGTGTCCATCCTATAAATAGCAGCATTTACAAGCACTTGTAAATCTCTAATTGCTCCTGCCAGTACAATTGCATAACGATCATCACCTGCCAGAGCTTCACCCCCATGCAGCTGCACTAAAGAGCTGCAACATTTCCAACCACCCTTTCCATAAGTGCTGCCATCTCAGTCCCACGGGGAGAACTTTATACCTTGTACTTCAATCTCCATGGTGCAAAGATTGGTTAAAATGGTAACAAGTTATAGAACAGCAGTTTCAGTCAAACAGTTATTTAGCAAAGCAAAAATTCGATGTTAAATACACTGGAATGGCCAGTATGAATTTAAGATCACATTCCTGATGTAGCAGGACAATCAGCTGAAACAGGGATTCAGGAAAACACAGTGAGGATGGGGAGGCCCTGGCACAGGTTGCCCCATCTCTGGAAGTGTCCAAGAGCAGGTTGGACACAGCTTGGAACAACCTGGGCTACTGGAAGCTGTCCCTGACGCTCCCAACATAAATCAGTTTGGGATTCTGTGATTAATTTATGGTAGAGTAGGATTCAACAGCAAAATGCTACTGTGTGCAACCAGGACAGAATGCATCATGATGGCTGTGGGGCACAGGGAGTCATCCTCCAAATTTCCTTGAGTTCATGAGACAGAGAATGATTTGGGTAAAAAATTACATGTAATAATCTGTTTCCACAGCTGTCAGTCTGCGCTATTTTCATAACAATGTGTGTCACATATAAAACATAACCCAACAGGATTAATGTACAAAAAAGGCAGATTGCTCCAGTTCTTTCTAGAAAACAGCTTCACAATATCACCCTTAAGAAAGGTACTGTTTGCAACCACAGATTTAGTATCAAGTACCCATTTTTTGGGTATTCAGCTCCAAAAATTTCTGCACTGGGCTTTGGGGGCAATGACCACTGCTCTACAAACAATTCAGGCCAACACCTTGGTCAAGATCAACTTTGTCCAAGCCAGGTCTTGGCTGGAGATTTTCCTCTTTGTACATCATGTTCTACTCAAGCAATCCCTCAAGAGCACAGGGACTGACAGAACACGTTTGGCATTTCCTCTGACCTGCACAACTGCCTCATCACACCCCAATCTTCCACAATTTCCTTCTCCCCAACCCTCTCATTGACAGTTTCAGAGGAAACTCTCTTCCCTTTCCAGATTCACAGTAGGCTTAATCTGTTTTGTAACTCCCTCAGGTCTCAGGTAGGGAAAAAACCCAACCAAATGAAAATTACATTAAATGTTGGTGAATCACCATTTTTTTGGTACCAGAAGCTGCATATCCTCACCTTCCTGTGTGAATCATCTTTTACTTCCAGCATTGCACACAAGGGATTCCACCCAGCTCATTACTGGGTGGGGGTTTTCACAAAGTCCAATTCTTCTGGCAGTTGAAATAGGGAATAAAAGCAAAATCCTGATTTCTGCCAGCTAAGGATGACATTCTGCAGCAAAATATGAATTATGGGATAAGGCTGAAGTGAGGCTAAAAGTGTGTTTGTGCAGAAGGTGGGTATTCCCAGCAGGCTTCAGAATGCTGTTCTGTTTGCTTCTGTCATCAAACTTTTGCTTTTGTGGTCAGCTTCAACTCCTGCTAATGTTCTTTTAGGTTTCATCCTTGCAAATGCTTTTAAACCACAATCAAGACCTGCAAATAACCACCCTATGCAGTTTAGCAGGAAAAAAAAAAGACAGTCCAGAAACAACTGCATTGCGTGCCAGATAAAATATTAATAATCAGGTTTGGCTACAAGCAAGAAAAACTGACTATGGAACTGAGAAAAAGATTAGTAAGTCAAATTAAGGCTCTTCCAGGAAGATGTTTGGTTGTTTCAGGGAGGATTTTATTCTATCTGCAGCTCCCAAAGGTTAAAGGGGTCATGTCCTGGACACAGCAGAGTTGGGTACTTGAATTTGCAATTTGGCAAATTTCTCCTCATACCTTTTCAAAATCATCATGGACCTTCCTGCTGGCTAATTGCAACATGGTCTTCTTGTTGAAGGAAGCTTAACTTCACTTTTAACTGTATTTAAAATAATTTTTGGCTAGAGTTTAGTTTTTCTGCACAGATCCTGAAGGAATGGGTTAAATCCCTGACTCTCCTTTTCATATCTTATGCTACACATCCTGAATATGACAGAATTAATCAAAATCTAATTTATTTATGCGTCCTTTGAGTGTATTTTCTCCATGACCTTGCTTTAAAAAGGTGAAATTTGGCTCATTATAGTTTCAGAAATACATCAGGCAGCTACTGATCCCTCTGACCTCGAGCAGGCAGCGCTTTCCAAAGCCCCAGAACTGAGGCAGGGCTGTGTTTCTCCAGAGGCTCCAGCTTTGGGTGGGAATGCTCTCGTTTGGCAGGCACACCATGGACACAGCTGAAGGAGTGCAAGGAGATGCATGAGCCAGCTGCAGCACAGACAGACATATGGGATTGAAAAACAACTTTGGCATTCTTCTATTTGATACTCCCCTCCACAACACCACGCTCCGTACCATGTTACAGCAGTAAAAGGAGCTTAGAGACCACCCACACCTGGAAATATTTACTGTAACTGTGCATACTTCTCATCCTCTTGGCAACAAGGGAAGAGGAAGGACAACTGTTTGATCTCAGAGCTGACAGGACATGGATATCACCACTGGACTTTGTTTTATTCGCTGCCTTCAGAGCCACCAGCTGCTGCAAATGCTTTAAAAGCAGCAATGATATAACTGGGACAATTTCCTCCTAAAACAGTGGTGGAAGCTACTTGGACACTGACATTGGGACACCTTGATGAGCAAAGGTGCAGTAAAAATAGCCCTGCAGCACCTTGCTAAGGCTGGCAGCCAGCGTGGGGACACCAAAGCTCATGTGAATTGTGGGAGGTGCAGCACTCCCATGGGAGACAGGGCTTGGCTGACCTGCTGAGGAATTCAAGTCAAAGGACTGAGTGAAGCAGATCCGTGGGCTTTGGTTTATTGAAAAAATCCACCTACTTGTTACAAAAATAGGCAAGTGCCTCCACGGCACTTTGAAGCCTTCAGAAATAAAGCTGACCCATGGCCCTGTGCTCCCAGGCAGGGATCGGGGGAAGGATCTCTTCACACAAACCCAGCCTCTGAAGGTCACTGTAACACAGAAATAGCACGAGGTGAGAAGACATTTCCTGCTTGCCTTCATGCACAGCAGGTGCTTTTGTGTCAGAAGGACAAAGCCCCTAATCCTCTGATCTGCCTCCTCAAATTCTAATGGATTTCCAGCACTGGAAAACGCATTTGTGGCCTGGCACAGTAAACCACCTTCAGAAAGTACAACCAGCTCAAGTTGTCCTGTGATTGACGTGGGGTCACCAGGACGAATTTATAAATACTGAGCCTTTATACATTCATCTAAGTGCTGAAAAATTAATTAAGGTATTGCCATATGGAGAGAAAAAAAAGTGGTTTCATCCAGAAAAATTAAGGTTACTGGCCTTGGAGCACGACCTTGAACACACTGAAATCACTTCAACAGTTTAACCATCTGGAGAAACCTGAACCCATAAAACCAGAGGACAAAAGAATGAGAATGAAGGGCTAGAAGACCAAAATCATGATATTAAAAATGATATACGTGTATACATAGCTATGGTGACTAACGTGTATCCGAGGGCTAAGAATTAACATTCCTTCGCTTCTGCAAAAACAAGAAAGCAGGTTCACAGTGCATTATTTTTATACCTGTACTTTTCCTGACAGACACATTTGGAAGCTGCACAGTCGCCAGCAAAGACTCATTCACAAAGAGCACGTGGCAGCTACTGATAAAACACTCAGAGCAGAGATGCTGCAATAGATTACACTGCTCCTAAGCTTTCACCTGCACTAAAAGAAACCACATGATCACTGGCTCAGGCTGGAAGGGACCACAGAAGGTCATCTGGTCCATCTTCCTGCTCAAGCAGGGTCATTTCAGAGCACATGGCTCTGGAATAACTCCACTGAGGGAGACTCCACAGCCTCTCTGGGAGATCTGGGGAAAACTGTCACTGCACATTCTTGATACGAATATTTATGTACTGCTTCAGCTCTCACAGCTCTGCCTTCAGATGTCTTCTCTGATGGCTGGTTTGCTACTTGTGATCTTAAAAAATCATATGCAAAAAGCTCTGTGTTCAACAGCTTTTGATTTGGCTGCTAATGACACATTTTCTATCAAAACAGAGAGCCAACACTGTGTCACAGCAATTTCTCCACTCAGCCCATCATCATTCCACCTTTCAGATATTTGATTAGTCAGAGCATAAGCACGTAGTCGAGTTCACTCAACAAGCAAATACACTCGAGCCCAAAATACTCGTACCAGGCACTGCTCTGGAAATGAACTGCAGCTGCATGGCAGATAAACAGGGGGCTGGACCAGGTGATTCCCAGAACAGATGATTCTGCTCTTGAACAAATGAACAATTTCAAAGCCTGCTCCTCTGAGTCACAACAACCTCTGCTCTGAAGATGAAGCCTGCAAAGCTGCAGATAAGGAGATCTCCCTGGGACTGCTGCAGGTGACAAGCCCTGTGACAAAAGAGTGGCAGAGCTGGCATTAATAAACAGCACAGCTCCATCTCCCAGGCAGCACCTCCATCCTCAGCTCTACAGCAGCAATTCAAGCACTTCACAGAAAAGATGACCCAGCTTGGAACAGGAAAATTATTAACAGTGTTAAATTGGATTAATTTTACTCCAGTTATGTCTTTCAGGATACTGATGGAGCCATTAAAACTCATTCAGATCAAATGACATGACCCTCAGATTTACCATTTCCACTCCTGTCTCACAGATAGTGATAAAAGCATTGGACTGAGGAGAGATGGGTGCATCTATTCTGAGTCAAATAAAATATTGTTATAAAAGCCAAATACTTGGTGGCATATATCATTCCCTAAGCCAAAATCCCTTATGTCACCCTCTGCCCTAAACACACTGACACACTGAGACATGAAATCCTTTTGCCTTTCAGGTTGTTCCCAGTGTTCCAACAGCTCTTTGATCTCTTCCTCGTGTACTGACCCTGGCATTAAGTCGGGTAGGATACGGTGCTGCAGCAGGGTGCTGCCTCCTGCCAGCCATCAATAAACTGCCCTGAGCTGCACACCCAGAACAAACCTGCTCTGTCAACAAAGCCTGACGTTGTGCCAGAGGAGCTACTGCTGCTGCCTTGATGATAAAGCTCCTCTTTTTCCTTCAGTGGGCACATCTGGCTTTTCACATATGCAGGAAATAGGTTTTTTCCCCCCACATTAATGCAAATTCCCACCTCAGAACCACTGGCTGGGTATTGCCAGCTTGTACAAGTGTTCCTTTGGTTGCCTGTGAACAGGGCATTGTTACCAGCAATCCACAAAGGAGCTTCCTCTTCCCCCAAAGCCCCAGGAATGGAACAGAACACAGAGGGTCATGTTGACTGTGAGGAGCCAGAGCAGTGATGCTGCATTTCTCCTCATTTCTGAACAAAAGGATGTTTAAGCCAAGAAGTCTGACAGCAACAAGCCTGTACATGCATTGTACACTACCTTGTTCTTCAAGAAACACAACATTATTCAGCAAAATCAAGGCCTGCAATGAATTATTGATAACACGTACACTATCCAAAAGCTTTGTGAGTACTAAACAATCTCCTCCACCTCCCTACATGCTTGAGAAAGCACAGAAGGGGAAATAATGCCTATTAATTGAAAGACAACAGTTCAGGCACCAAAAACATTAATGCATTTATTGAGGGGGGTGAAAGGAAAAGAAATAGCTGGAGCGGGAAAAAATCAGCTCTGAAATCCAAACGGTGGCACTGGGAACCTGGGAGTGCCTGGATGTGCACGAGCACTGGTGTGGAACATCCTCAGCACAGGGACAGGAGGCCCAGGGAACCCCAGGGCTGCTCAAACCACACTCACAGCTTTGGCACAGAAGGGAATTTTTAACCACAAGTGAACCCTGGGGGCTTTTTAACTTTTCAGGAAGTTTTAAGCACAGAGAGCAGAGAGGCACTTAACCATCAAAATAAAGATAGAAGAGTAACATGAAAGCGCTTGAAACTGATGGTCCAATGTAGAGATCACTTTGATTTTAAGGCAATGTAGTAATGAATAGCTGACACAGGCATATTTTGCAGCTCACAAAAATTAGGAGGAGTGAAAGATCACAGGTTTGTCCTCACCAGTTCATCCAGACCTAAGTGCCTCAGCATGAGCACTCATTTGCCCATGAGCAGCCAGACCATGAAGCTTCCCTCAAATCACCCCCACCCAGCCACAGTCACACCACAATTACAGCAGCCCTGGCACCTGATCCCAGCTTCTCAGAGCATATCCAAGGAAGGGATTTAGTAACCTGAAAACGATCTCACAGTGAATTTAGAAACACCCTTCTGAAGTTATTACAAAGAAGGATCCTTGGACTAAAATCTGACTCAAAAGAAAACCAGGATACACCAAGTTCTCCCAGCTCCTCACCTCTCATGCCTGTCCCCACAAAGCCCCACAGTGAAGCATGACCCACTGATCCCACTGGGCTCACTGTTAACACCACTGGAGGCCTCTGGAAGGCAGAGACACCAGCCTCAAGAGGCACAGCAAGTCCTGCAGCTACTGAGAAATCTGCTGAGCCAACTCCCTCACTGGCCTTTTTGGTGCAGATCTACAAGTTCAAAGGGTGCCATAAAGCTGTCATAAAAACAGGTAACTGGCACTGCATCAAGAATTTCCAAAGGAGGAATCCCACCTGAGCCAAATCAGTTAGAGAACAGGAGCCACACCAATCCAAGCAACTGAATAAGTGGCAAAGTTTGAAAGGAAATTAAAGATCCACATGTCCCAACATTTTTCATGAGACAGCAGCTGGTGAAGGATGCTTCAGAAGTGACTTAGGCACAAAATTTAATTTCTTTTCATTTTCTAGTAATCTGCAGCTTTGAGACTTGATGAGCCAACAAGAGACACCTGCTCAGTGAAAAAGATTGGGCAATTTTTTCACTTTGTTTCATCACATATGAATCAACCAGCAAACCACAGACAAAAGGTCCACATGAACTACCGGACACAAACTCTGCCCAGGAACTGCCTTGGTCAGCCTGATGAGTTCCCCTCCCCAAAGTCATCAGGTTGAAGAGCCAAAGTGTTCAAAAATCAGCATTAACCAAAAGCAGCCAGACAGGCTGGAAGAGCTGTGCCTGACCAAACCTGCCCAGTGCTCAGGCAGTGTGTGGCCTGTCTGCTCTGCAGCAAAGTGATAAACACCACAGATTCTGAAGTCTAATAAAAGCCAGTCCAACCTACTACAAACACTGTCTTGCACATTGGTAAACAGTTATAAACAACCTTCTGTTAATTATATATTTTAAAATATACACTCATGGCTTAACACGTTTTTCATTCCAGCCTTCAGCCCAGATGTGAGCAGGAGCAGAGCCATTAGATCTGACAAATTGTGGTGCTGATTCTCTCTGTGAGCAGCTCCAGCCCTGGGTTTTGGGAGCTCACTTCAAGCCCAGCTTTCCAGGGTTATTGACAAGGCATGACAGAGAAGAGAGCATAACCACTTCTACAGTCAAGATGAACAAAGACGGAAAAAGCTTTAACCTTAAATTAACCATTTTCAGCATTTTTGAAGCGTGCAAATCTGACATGAAAGCTGTTAAATTAAAAATAAAATAAACTCAGTGGAAGCGAAACAAGAATTTTGGAGACAATTTGAAAAATATATGAACCTGCTCCCTACAGAGCCAAGCCTGTGAAAACACCATCTTAGCCAGCCATAAATCTACAGTAGAACAAACCTGGATTCCAGAGCAATTGCTTTGTACATTGTGTGCAACAGTCCAATATCAACAAAGACAATGCTCTGTGTGATCATTACACATACATCACACACACAGCACAAATAACTTCTGAAGATTCTACACATGCTGGTGTGAAAGCAATACTATTTTTTAAATATTCATTTTGTGAAGAACATCAACTGAATGTTATGATGACTTGTAAGAATTATGATACATAAATCCATATATTTTAGAAATATTTAATACTACTTGGATAAATGAATATATGTATTATAGAAGAACAGAAGTGTTAGAAGTGGCCTTAAAGCTCATCTCATTCCATCCCCTGCCATGGGCACCTTCCACAAACATATTCCCAGTATTTAAGAACAAATAAGAGAGAAAAGGCTCAATATGGTTCCTCAGAGGGGTCACTACTGGGGCCTAAGTTACACAGGTGCTTCAGCAAAGTGCCTTTGGGAGAGGAAAATATGAATTTCATCTCAAAGTTTCAGCCTCTCCATCATCTCTCTTTGATTTCCTCCTCATGCATGAGCACCAACATGACAGTGACACTCTTCAAGCAAATATTTCACACAAAGAACATATCCACACTGAGATCTACAGACACATTTCCTCTGTGTGACTACAACACAGGCTACCAGAAAACCTCTCCCTGCCCAAAACTAACCCTCTGTGCTCTGAGTGCAGGGAAAAGGCTCCTGTGGAATCTGCAAGCACTGCAGAAGCAAAAGGAAGCACAATTCCAATATGTTTAACGACTGAATTAGCATAATGCTCACCAGGCAGAAAGCAGGAACAGCCTCCCTGACCTTCTTGAAATGCTGACCTGTAACTATTGATGAGCATTTCCAATGGGTGCTGTGATTCACCCAAGGAAACATCACTGCCCTGTCAGGTGAGAGCAGGTCAGACACGTGGAGACCTCTCCAGCAGCTTCACACATCCACACAGGAACAGTGACTAAAACTGTGCTTAGGAGAGTAACAAAGACCTGAAGTTGTACTGGAAACTCTGCTGTAATCAGAGTGATTCATTTAATCTCTCCTTAGCAGACAGCAGCCACAGAGCTGCAGTGATTTAATTATTTTTTTAAATATTCATTTTGTGAAGAACATTAACTGAACATTATGATGACTTGTAAGAATTATGATACATAAATCCATATATTTTAGAAATATTTAATACTACTTGGATAAATGAATATATGTATTATAGAAGAAGTAGAAGGGGCCTTAAAGCTCATCTCATTCCATCCCCTGCCATGGGCCAAGTCCTGTCCAGCCTGGTCTTGAACACTTCCAAGGATGGGGCAGCCACAGCTTCTCTTGGACAGAACACTTACTGCTGCTCAAACATGCAAAAAACCCACACTGCATCATGTTTGCAGCAGGAACAGGATGGTATTTAGATAACACTGCAGCCATGATGTTGCTGAAAACATTCTAATGACAGATTACACTAATATTTGACATTCAATAGTGCCAATACAGTAAGACACTGTTTGACAACAATAACAACAGTGACATTTCTGTAAGGTCCCTCAGTTAGGGAGCGAGCCAGCCGTGCTGCTCAGCTCCAGCAGAAAGGCCTGTTGTGCTCCTTTGGGTCAATGAAGAATTCCCAGTGTTCTCATGAAATATCAAACAGTTACAGTGGCCAGAAATTCCAGCTCTGTTTGAAATCCTGGTTTGCTGGGCTCGTTACGGACGAGGCAGCTTTGTCCATGGAAAGCCTTGTATGGTTGAACATACTCCCAGCAGATAAACATCCCTCCTAAATGTTGGCACAACTCCCTCCCTGCGAGGAGCTACGGCTGCACTGAGACAGTCAAGCCCAGCACAGGCTCAAGGCTGAGCTCATTAAAAGAGCAAAATAAAGACAAACTTAAAATTCCGCTCCTGTTCGTGCCTTTCAAACGGTAAAATAATGATGGGTCCTCATTTTACACCAGCGGGAATAACCAGTTTTAGAAGTCGACATTTATTAACATCACTTGTTGAAAGGCACTGAAAGCACATATTTAACCAATACTGTGATTACAAAAACAGTCACTACGAAAATATAAACAGAAGAGGCTGCTGTGTATGGCAACAATGTTGCAGCACTAAAAGCACACAAATCCTCTTATTTTCATGCATTTCACTAAAACACTGGCAGCTTCCTACCCCTGGAAAGAGGTAGGAAGGGTTATGAAGGGTAACTACCAAAATCAAAGAAAAACGAACAAAGTACAGACGGAGCATCTTCACTTCCTCACCTCCTCCCCAATGCACTAAAGCCATGTAGTTTAGATTTAAACAACAGAATGCAGCTAATTCCTTTTTCCTCTGTCTCTGCCATCCATCTCCCTGCAGCAGAGCTGGAATTGCCGTTCGGAGCTCTGTGCAGGAACTGGGTCAAGCCCGGAGCTGGAGTTTACAGCCCACTCGGCTCCTGGCGATTCCCAGCCCCCAGCCGAATGAAAGGGGTGTTCTGACCTGGAAATAAGGCTCAGCTCTCCTCCCTGCCCACACTGAAGCCCATCTAACTGCGAACAGTAAGACGAGCCTTACTCCAAAGCTGCGGCATCGCTCTTTGGAGGAGCTGCTGGAACGCACACGCTTCTTCCCTCCAAGTGAAAACTGGGGAGACACCAAACCTCCAGCAACTGAATTGTTATCTTTCCCTGCTCGTTACACCAGCCTAATGACCATCCTGACTCGTAATTACTACAATAGTAAGAAGCTTTCAGTTCTCACACTGCTCCAAGATCAACACTATCTCATTTCAGGCAAGCAGAGGCTTTACTCTAGCCCAAAACTGGAAGTTTTGGCACTTAATTCTGGTAAGAACTTTTAGTGAAGAGCTCTGTGAGTGGCTTTAGAAGAGCCCAGATCCCCCCACCCCCAATGTTTAAGTGTGTGCTCATTGGACATGACTCAACCACAAACAAGCAGTGTTTTGGATAATAACCCTCTCTGTGCCCTGGACTGCTCAAGCTGCATCACCACAATCACACAACCCTCAGAAAACATTCATTTCCTCTCCTCAAGCGTGTTTTGTAGAGATGAAGAGCACAAAAAGAAAACTCAACTCCCATTGTCTCAATGCAAGTGTAAGGCATTCAGGAACTACAAAAATATGTATTAATGATCTCCTATTTATACAGATGCACTGAAAAATATCCCCAAGCTGTTTGAAAGTGTTTTTGTTTGCAGAAGTTCTAGCATTACATATTCCCAGAACAAAGAGAGTGGGAACCAAGGAAATAAACCTCCTTGGTTTGAGAAAAGAATCTAAAGATAAAGTACGCTCCCATTAACAGCTTAATTTTAAGAGTCTGAATTCTTTAAGCCTAGGCCTGAGGAAAATCATCACCCAGTAGACTTAAATATCCTTTTGTGATCAGATGTTCAGGTCATACCAATCACGAGAATAAAAAGGAAACATTAGGGAGTTTTTTTAAGCAATAGCTGAAAATAGATAAAACAGTCACCACACTAAATTTAGTATGTTTTGGCAACACTCAATATCCAGGTTTTCATAAGAATTTGGTTTTCCTGCCAGTTAACAGAACTCAAGACACTCAAGAATGTCCTCTTCACCTATAGAAGCCCTCTCAAGGCAGAGCAATTGACTTGCTCTGGTTTTGTTACTTGTAAATATTTTAATTATTCCTGGAACACAGTTTGAAAAGAATGGCCTGAGAGTTCAGAAGTTCATGGATATCCTTCAATCTCACTGAGAGGCAATGAAGGACAAGAGAACAGAGAACCAACTTCACTTCTAACCTAGCAAGAAGAGCATCTCCTCAGAATCAGCTGGAAGCACATATCCAGGCAACCCAAGAGCCAATTCCTGGACATTTTTAGGAAAAATCTGCACATCCAGCCGCCTAGGGCAGGTGCATCTCGAGTTTGTCAAGCATGGAGTCTTCCAGTTAAGCTGTTAAACCTACCAAGCCTGTGGTCACTCCAAGGGCCATGATTAGGATTCAAGACTGGTTGCTGTGGAGAGAATTCCTCAGCTCTCCTGATGCTATTATTCCAGTCTCTTTGGCTGCAAGCTCCAGACAACCACACAGTGGTTTAAACTGCAAATCCTACTACCACAACCAGGGACTCTTTATTTAAAGAGATTTCTGAAGCAAAAGCAAAAAATCTGTGGCTTTTGCCCTACAATGCCTTTGGGCAATTCTTACACACAAAACTAAAAACACACCTAAAAACATTGCAACATTCCCAGGTTCCAGTCACCCCTGTGCACCAAACACAAACCAGTGATACAGACTGGGCTCACAGCATCACCACAAGCCTCATGCCTGGGCTTGCAGGATTGAGCATTTATTTCAGTCTCACTTTTCCAAGCAGCCCACAGCACACAGCAGGATCTCCTGCTCCAGAAAGGATTCACTGGAATGGTCCCTTCCTCCTCAAATTCTGCCTCCTGCTTGAGAATTGAACAAGCTGCACTTACCCTAAGAAATAAATAAATTTATAAAATCAATGAGCAGAAAGGCTGCAGCACTGCACACCTCCCTGTGATCAACAGCATCATGGACATTCCCCCAGCTTGGGAAGTGAAAGACTTCAAACCTCATGCAAGAAAACATTCCATTAAAATAAACAGCTTGAAAATAAGGAAAGAACAGAAACATTACACATAAATGGATGCAGAACACTCCAATCTGCATTTAGACACACCCTCTTACTAGTCAAATTTTTCACTAACTACCCAGCATGACCAGTGCACTGCCAAAGGACACTTCCCCTGGATAGGGACAGTGCCAAGCTACCAACCCCTGTGGAGTGTCAATTTGAGAAATCACACCAAGGCTTAGAGAAATACCTTGATCTGTGAAACTCCCCAATAAGAAACCAGCAAGATTTTTAAACATATGAGCAGCCAGGAGAGGAAGTCACAACTGTAAGGTGTCCCTAGCTGACACACTCAGGGAAATCCTCTCCAATGTGATCCTGAGCCCTGTCCCTGGTCTGCACAGCACTCCCCACAAGCAAAACTACACAGTCAGAATTTTCAAGACTGTGGGAAGTTTTCTTATCTCTGTTTCCGAACTCAAGGACAGAAATCATATCAATTTGATTCACATGCTACTTGGAAAATCTGGCAGAAGGGAGGAAGCTCCATGGGCAACAACCAAACAGGGAATAACTCCAGGGCAAGGACCAGGGAGTGAAGAGCAACACATTCATTACCACGGAGACTGAGCTCCTTTTTCACTCTGCAGTAACCAAACACGTGCCAAAGAGAGGGCAGGTGACAGGACTGGTTTCAAAATTATCTAATAGCCAGAGAAACATGAGTGCTGAATGGAGCAGAGTCCAGGACAACACCCAAGCAAAATCACAGAGCTGTGCAAAGAATCCCAGGAGCAGGAATACCTCAGCTCTCCATCCACCTGGGACCTGCTGGTCAGGACTTGCTTTCACATGTTCTCTGAATGTCACCTTGAGCACATGGGGCAGGAAGGGCTGGTAAACTTATGAAACACAAAGTCTGAAATTCCTGCTTTCAGTAAAGCCTATTTTCAAGTCGTAACTGGGTTTTTTATTCCCCTTTGGAAGAAATCACACATTTGGGAAGCCTATTGCCTCTGCCACAGGAGTCTGCACACTTAAGAGGCTCAATTAACACCCAAGGTGATGATGCTGAACATGGCTGAAAATGGAATTAAAAAAGAAAAAAAAAAGCCAAAAAATTTCTGCAGCTAGACAAACCTCAGTATGGCAGAGGGAAAAACTGCTTCATCATCAGCCATGGAAATTTTCTGAATCCCTGGTTATCTCGTCAGGAGCAGCACAGATGGGGACTGTGCCCTTTCTCCTCCCATAAGAGCAGCAGCTCCAGAACTGCAGCGTGAGCACAACCCTGGGGCTGGGGCCATGCACGTCCTTTACTGCCACATATAAAATGAGACAGCAAAAAATGACAAACCAAAGTATTCCAGTTGGAAACAGTCCTAGACTTTGCCTCCTTTTAGGGACTTTCCATACTGTGACACTCCAGAGTGACTTGGTTCTGTGTCTTCTATACATTGGGAAGGAAACATTTAGCTTAGAATTAGCTCAGGGCATTGTCTGAAAGAGAGGAAAAGTTTACACACCCATTTTCAATAAACTCTACACCTATCAAAAGGGAATTACAGGCTACAACATCTATTTAAATAGGATCCCAACCTCCTTAACTACCCTGAAGCACAAAGGCTTTATAGCTTTACTTACTTATAAATATCCTTGATAATTCTTACAGGAAAAGGCAGAGCACATTGCAAAGAAAATCCTAGCCAAAAAAACAAAAGAGGGGAAAAGTTTATAAATTCTTGAAGGTTTTTTTTTTTTCTGAGAAAGTCTTTACCTGGATTAAGCTGCCAGGCAGCTTTATTAGCATTTCTGCCACACAACTGTCTGCTTCCCTACACACCCTGCAAACGTCACAGGAAAACAAAGAAAACTCCCATTTTTATGTGGTCGTTAGAAAGATGCAAATCCTTCTGGTTTGTGGAGGAGAGACAAGGAAAAGAAAATGCCAACAACCTTCAGCTCTGGCAAAAAAAGTACCTCAGAAGCAGCTGAACAACTTCCCAGTTACCCTGGAAACAGAGTTTACCCCTCAGCAGACAGGGAAAATTGCCTGCAATTACCACCCTGGAGTAAAGCACCAGTTTGGACAAAACATCAATTTCTGTTTGCTGCAGCTCCTTTAATGTGATCCCAGTAATTTATCATGAGCAATATTTGATCTGGAATGGAATTCTATTACCAAACCCCAAAGAGCCTGAGCTCTATTACCAGACCTGCAGGTATAATCAAAGGTTACAATATCTCCTGATGGCACAGAAGAGCTCTGCCATCTGCCAAGTGCGATTTCCCCTAATCCCATTCCTCACACACAAATCAGAATCGCCCGGATTACGCCACAGAAATAGAAGTCAAGTCAATACCTGAATCCACGGGATTAATCTCCCACCTCCAGACGGGAGAAAGGCAAGAACAGCAACAATGCTGCAGGCAGGCTCAGGAAGGCAAAGCTTTCCACCCGGCTCCGTGCAGCACCACACAGGAAATTCTGGGATTTCACTGATTAGCTTCACCCATCCACAATCCCAGTGCTGCTCCCTCCCAAATCCGAGCGCAGAACCCCGTGCAAATTCAAGGAACTGACCTCCACGTGATCTTTTGGAGCAGCTATTCCCACCCAGGAGCAGCGCTCCACGTCTCTCCGTGCACATATAAACCGCTTGGATTTGGAGTTAGGAGGAAAAATTAACAAATGAGCCGCGTATCACCAGAACAACACAAATCTGTCCGCCCAAGCGCTTCCAAAACAAAAATACATGCCCCTAGCAGGGGGGTTGGAATGAGATGAGCTTTAAGATCCTTTCCAACCCAAACTATCCTGAGATTCTATGCCAACAAACAAAGCTATGTGCATCTTCAATTAAGATTAAAGTCATAAACTGGCACTTCGAAGTAATTTTAACGAGCAGATAATATATTTCCTGAAATCCAAGGCATTAAGGAGTCACATACCACTCTCGAGAATGCCTGAATCCCTCCTGCTCTGCCCAAGGAGCCGTCGCCCGGCTGTAAACCAGGGGGGAGAAAGGGGGAGCATCTTTATTTGTCCATTTAAGACCTCCAAGCACATTACCATCCCTAATCCAGCGAGGAACAGATAATTGCAGCCCGCGTGGATTATAAAATTACGCTCTAATCCTCAGAGCCACGACCAATACCACCATCCACCAAAAACCACCTACAACTCCCCCCCACCTCCAGCCGCCGAATTAGAACCACAGAACGGGATATTTTTTGGAGGAGGGCTTTTCTCTTCTTTTTAACCCACGAGGACAGCAGCCCTTGGTCTGACGCAGTGAGGAAGGAGCAGCCAGGAGGTCCGGCAGCGGGGCTCGGGGCCATGCGGGAGC
>NW_005054330.1:112289-113917 GCF_000277835.1 Geospiza fortis | reverse complement strand
GGACAGCGGCTGGGCGTGGGTAGGGCAGGAAAATGTGGGGTGTGTCAAGATTATCTTACTGTGTCCACTTCTGGACAAGGATAAATAAAAATGGGAGATACTGGAGAGAGTCCAGCAGAGGCCACAAGGATAATGTAATTATTGATCTAAATCTGGAGCATTTTTGTGATGAGGAGAGACTGCAGGAGCTGGGCCTGGTCAGTCTGGAAGGAATCTCACCAATCCATACAAACATCTCAAATCGTGTGCCAAGAGGGTGGTGCCAGGCTCTGTTCAGTGGTGCCCAGTGATAAGGAGCAGTAAACACAAGATCCACCTCAATAGGAGGAAGAAGATCTTCCAATGGAGGGTGGCTGAGCCCTGGGACAGCTGCCCAGGGAGGAGTCTCCCTTTCTGGACACATTCCAAACCCACCTGGGTGCAATCCTGTGTCACCTGCTCCAGGTGACCCTGCCTTGGCAGAGGGGTGGGACTGGATGATCTCCAGAGGGCCCTTCCTACCCCAACTGCTCTGGGATTGATTCTAATCAGTGGAACAAGCAACAGCTCCATCCCTTAGTCAAGGACACCCTTGAAAACTACAAGCTTTAAGGACCTGAATTTAAAAGTTGTATGTTTGTGTAAACATTTGTAACTTTCAAAGCCAGTACATTCTATAGTTGAACTATGTTTGTTACAATAATAAAAATCACACCTGCAGGTTAGAAAGACCCTGCCCAGGTGAAGACCCTTCCTCTGGGTAGGGGGAAGCAACTTGGATGGAAATTACTGACAAATCGTAGTAAAGGATTGTGCTTGGAAAGTTACTAACTCTGAATTTCTGTGTATAAATAATAGCAGGAAGGTCTGATGGGGTGTGCTGGATTTGTGGAATACACTGAGCACCCAGGCTGCACAACCCTGAAATGTCTTTCTCAATTGTGTTATTATTGTCTTGTCACACACCAGGTAAAAAGTCCAATTTTGTGGCTCCCAGTGGCACCCCCTTTGCCACCACTGTCCTTCTGTCACCCCTAGGGCAGCACAGCTGTGGAGCCCAGTGCAGGGAACATTGCCTCAGAGCAGAGAAAATCAGAAAGGAAACATTTCTGCTCAGACCAGGGAGTGTTCCTCCTTAGTCCCCTCAGGAATGGCACCCAAGTCATGGGATCTGCCCACTGGCATCCTCTCCCTGCCACAGCTGTCACAGTTCAAAAGCTCCAAGTGCTGCTTTTTGTCATTACCAAAGGTGTGGCTCCCTGCCGAGGAGGCCAAAGTCGGCTGGGCTTCGAGGCGAGGCCATGACTCACGGCAGGAGGAAGGAGAGTGTGGATGATGGGCTGGCCACGGGCCAGGGTGATGCCATGACACAAGGAAAATTCATCTCCATGTCCTCATCCCAGCTCTTGGCAGGGCAGGGAAAGACCAGGCAGCAGGTCCTGTGTGCCTGCTCTCCATGGGGAACTCATTCATCTGCCTTTAACCAGCCCAAATCTCCGTCTGTTGCAGGCACAGGGCTCCTAAGCCATTGGATCTCTCCGTGATCCATTCCAAGGAAGCCAGACAGAGTTTCTGTAGCTGCCCCTTAGCAGGTGCATGGATGGGAGCAAGAGGAAAAGTTTCAGCAGCAAAAACATCCAGCCCTGTAA
>NW_005054330.1:110150-112279 GCF_000277835.1 Geospiza fortis | reverse complement strand
CTCGCCTTGCCTCCTCTGTTCCCACCCACATCCCATTTAAATTAAGATCGCTTTCCCACAGCTTCCCCCCTTGCTCCCAAATCAGGATAATATAGGTGTTTTCCCCACCTTAGCAACCCTTTCATCTTCACCACACCAAGGGATCCCAATTCCATGACTCATTTGCCTTTTCACTTTTCCAGAAGCCAAGCCATAACCCATCCCCTCAGCCAGCACCCTCCCTGCAGCTCCGGCAGAGATGAGGGCGATCCATGGCTCGGATCAGCGCCTCTGCCAGGAGGGTGTTCCTGCCTCTTACACCTCTTTGAAGCGCTTCTTGTTCCACCCAAGGCTGGGAACCCCTGCTCCAGCGCACAGGGCTCTCAGCAAAGTCATAAGGAACGAGAAAAGCGCCTGATCAGTTATTCAGGAGCCACTTAATGGCAGCTCCCTCCACAAAAACACCTACACAGCGACAGAGCAGGAGAACTGGGCACGCCAGGCTCCGGAGGCCTCACAGCCTGGGAGCTGCATTCAAATGGACACTTCAAGAGAGCAGCCCTGTTCCCAAGGAGCTGCTGTCTTGTTTCCCATGTGTGAGGAGCAGCCTCAGCGTGTGCCTTGGTGAATGCCCCGGGAGATGAGACCTGGGAGCTTCAAAGTGGCCACAGAAACTCGGCCTGGTTGGAGCTGCGGCAGGCCCGGGGCAGAGCTGGGATGGCGGCACTGAGGGGTACAGAGCAGGCCCGGGCCCGACCCTGTGGGGCTTCAGGGGCCAGATCCTCACCCTTACCCGGCCCTTCTTGCCTTGGGGACAGCCTGAACCTGTGAGAAAGGGAATGGATGTAGTGCAGGGCCAGCACAGAACTGTGGGACTGGCGGGAGATGGGAACCCCCAGCCGTCACAGCCAGCCCTTGCACCCCAGCTCTGGCACCAGGTAGGAGAATTGTCATCCCACCGCCACCCCAGTGCTGCTGCTCCCTTAGAATCATAGAATTCTTTGGGTTGGAAAAGCCCTCTAAAACCTTCGAGCCCTGCCCAGGCCACCCATGTCCCCGAGCTCCACACTGACACATTAATTAAATCCCTTCAGGGATGGAACTCTACCACGTCCCTAGGCAGTCTGTTACAATGCCTGACAATCCTTTCTATGATGAAATTTCCACAATATCAAATCTAAACCTCTCCTGGCACAGCCTGAAGCCATTCCCTCTGGTTTTGCCCCTTGCTCCCTGGGAGCAGAGCCTGATCCCCACCTGGCTGCACCCTCCTGTCAGGGAGATATGGAGAGCCAGAAGGTCCTCCCTGAGCCCCCCAACTCCCTCAGCTGCTCCTGGTGCTCCAGACCCTTTCCCAGCTCTGTTCCTTTCCCTGGACATGCTCCAACACCCCAGTGTGTGTCCTGCAGTGAGCAGAGGACCTGGCATGTGGCACAGCCCTGGCTCCTGGAAAGGTTCTTCTCCTGTGCTCTGTCCCCACCTGAGACCCTGCATGAATCTTTGTCCCACTGCATTTATCAGCACTCAGCAGAGCAGAGGTGACCCCAAAAGGGGCAGAGTTAAGTGCAGAGCCCTGGCCTCTCACCCCATGTATATGAATTAGGGCTGTAATTCCACCCTGCAGCGTGGATGGCAATAGTGAACAGACTCTTCCAGACCCATCTTGCAGACATCTGAGCTTTGACCCTCTGTTTTATGACTTCACTGGAGCCCTCAGAGGGATGGCAAGCAGCAATCTACAGTGAAGGAGTGCCTGCACTCAGAAAAGAATGACAGATCTCTTATCTACGAAGTTTTCATTCTTCAGATACAGTTTTCAAACAAAAGGTTCCACTCCTCAGATGAGTAATGCCACTGTTTCCCCTCTCCACCATACAATTAACTTCCAGGCTGGGATTTCTTCAGAACTGAGCTAAGAATGGCATAAAGCAGGGAGCACCAGTGAATGTTCCCTGCTCGGGTGATTTAGCTCCTCTCACACAGCCTGTCAGTGCCCTGCAGTGGAGAAATGGGTTAATTGCAAATGGCACACGGGCACTGCCTGCACAGTGAGGGCAGGGACAAACACCAGGAGGGCCCAGGCAGACCCCCCAGCCCCTGCTCTGTCTCATTCCTGTCTCACCCCTGCCTGACTTTGGCAAGTGCGACAA
>NW_005054330.1:107360-110074 GCF_000277835.1 Geospiza fortis | reverse complement strand
GTGGAGGTGTATGCAAAAACTGCCTGTCTGGGTCAGGGGAGCACTGAATTTCCAGTGCTCCCCTGCTACCCTTCCCAGGCCCACGTGGCATTGAAATGCTCTGGTCCTCAGCAGGGAAGCACTTCAGTGTCCTACCTTCCAACCTTCCACCAGATAACTGCTCCCACAAAATCCAGAATTGTTGGTGGCAGCTCAGGATGAGCCCCAGGAGGAAACAGGCTCCCCACACACCTCAGGCACTGAGCACTGCAGGAAGGTGCTCCACTGCCCACTAGATAAAATCTGCATAAAGGAAAACAGGAAATCCTCCCACTCTCCATCACCACCACAGCAACTATCCTTAAAAGTTCCTTTCCCACCTCTTCTTGCTCATCCACCATGGAAATCAGTGCAGAGCTGCACAGAGAGCAAGTGCCTGGCTCGGAGCACAGGGAGGGCACAGCCCTGGCACTGCCTTCCCAATAAAACCCCACTGGCCATGGGGTTGCTGCCTCTCCCATCCTCAAGTTTGACTTGGGAACAGGGCTGGAAGGAGAGAGAGTCCTGTTTTAAAGGGAATAGGCTGTTAAACACACAGTCCTTGTGAAGGCTGAGCTCTGCCAGGCCCTGGAAAGGGCATCACCCCTCTGAGGGGGTGTGGAGCCTGTGGGATTACACCGTGGTGTCCACACAATATTTCTTCCTCCAGAAAGGGGAAGTTTGGGAGGGCAGAAGCTGTCAAACCTCGGCTGCTGAAAGCAGCCATAGCCAAGGAATCCTTGACTAAAAAACAAGGATAATTGAGTGTCAAATTTGTATGTATAATGCTCTCCAGTAGGAAGGAGCTGTTAGATTGCACCGTCACGGAGGTTTCAGTGCAACAGAGGGAAGAACCAGTGGGTGTGGGATTGTTGCCAGTTATATAATCCCTGGTGGTTTTGCCTGCACTGGTCTGGGTGAGGACATGGCCCCATCCTGATCCCTGTGCTATCAGCCAGCAGCACATGGCCAGGCTTGGGGGGCTGTGGGGAGAACAAAGGGATGCAGATTTCCTGGGAGTCTGCTTTTGTTTTGCCAAGCAGAAGAGTGACTCAGATTTCAGAGCACTCCTGTAACCCAGCCAACAACAACACGTCCTTAGTCACGGCGATAAAGCTGAGGATCTGTGTTCCATTTGCTGGACTAAAAAAAGCTCAAACTCATCCACCCAAGGGCCAGGTCAGTCACTAAACCAGAGACTGAACCCCGAGCTGTGCACAGTGATGGCAGCATCTTCCTCCCCAACAACCTCTCCACTCCTGGAAACTACTCAGAAAAATCCACTGAACCAGCACAGATAATCTGGGTGCTGCACTATCACAGAGCTCTCTGATAACTCCTAAGCACTCACATGTTGTTCCAACAGGGCTGCCAAAGCCTTGCAGAAATGCTTTCACTTCCTGAGAAATGCTCCAGGAAATAGCACCATACTTCCTTGTGCTTAAGGACTGGTTTAACACATCCCTGTGCTGTTGTCTCCTGGATGTGAGCTGGTTTTTCATGGCTGTGAGGTACATCCACAGCTCATTGGAAATGCCAGAGCATGGATTGCTCCACCTCAGTCGTTGCACTCAAAGCAAGCAAAAGGAGAACTTAAACTGACAAAGGGGAGGTTTAGATTGGAGTTTGGGAAGAAATGCTTCCTTGAGAGGATGCTGAGGCCCTGGCAGAGGTTGCCAGGAGAAACTGTGGCTGCCCCATCCCTGGAGGTGTCCAAAGCCAGGTTAGATAGGGCTTGGAGAAACCTGGGATAGTGGAAGGTGCCTCTGTGAATGAGATGGACTTTAAGGTCTCTTCCATCCCAAATCACTTTGTGTTGCCCTGAGATTCCTAATCCGAGGCTAGCCAAATCCCTGTTGTACAGTCCTCCATCCCCCAGTGCTGCAGGGCTGGGTAGGGACCCATGGTTGTCAGCCCCTTACCTTGCCTCAGTCAGGTGGTGCTGCCTGTACAAACTGGGGCTCTCTGCAGGATTTACCCAGGGATTGCTACAGCTGTGGATCAGCCTTTGAATTTTCAGCTTCATTTTCCTTTGCAAAAGGCCTCTGTGAAATAGGTGCTGGAGCACCTTAAGGCAGCAGAGAGACCTCGGGGTGTTGCCAGGACAGCACCCACCTGGGCAGATGTTTGTGCCAGGACTCAGCATGTCCATTCATGCATGTTAACAAGGGCTATAAATACTCTGGGTCCTTCAGTGCCACGTGCCTGAGCCTGGCAGGAGGGTGTGTGAGGACGAGCACTCCCAGCTGGGCTCACCAGCACAGCCCCCAGTGCCCCCATCACACCCAGCCCTGGGCCACAGCCAAACTGGTTCATCTGCCACTGGTTCATCTGCCACGGCCCCCTGGGAGCCAAAGGATTGGGTTTGGGAGCAGAGGAGCAACACAGAGCATGGAAAGTCCTGGGGCTGCCACCACCCCTCAGAGGAGCTCCCATAATCCAACCCATCCTCAACATCTCCTGAAGAGCCCTTGCTGGCAAGGGGCTGGAACGGTTTCTCTTCCTGCACAGGACAGAGCTGCTCCACCAGCTGCTGTCTCCTGCACTGCATGGAGGTGGCAACTGATGGAAATTTCCATGCACTTCAAAGCACAACCTCAGGATAGCTGCTTTTGTGAGAAACTATCCCAAGTTAAAAATTAATGAAATTCACTTTTAGGATCATTTACTTTCCTCCATCCAAAAGGCAGGAATTT
>NW_005054330.1:91425-107304 GCF_000277835.1 Geospiza fortis | reverse complement strand
TGGTGGTTAGGTTGCCAATTAATATCAGGTAATTAACACATTTGCAAGGGCTGGTTGAATCCCACCCTGGCATTTTGCAAACTCTGCATGTTTGGGGAGTGTCTTCATCAGCTTTTGAAGTTCTGAGCTGTGAGCTCCCTGCAAACCTCAGCCTGCACTGGAAACGGGCTGGGCCTTTAGAGCAAACATGCCTCAAGAAGCAAACATATTAAGGATTAATTAAATACCAGGATTTATTTAATTAAGCCTCTTCTCATAAGTAGGTAGAGGCAGAAATCTGGAGCGAGCATCCAACCTTCCTTGTATTCCCATTTTTAGCAACACAGTTAAATTCTGTGCTTGCTTAAAACAAAACACTGGGGTGATGTGGACTCCTCCAACAGCAGTGCAGGAACTGACACCACAGAAAGGAGGTTGGGGACACCTCTTACCTATTTCCACACATGGCATCCCCCCATGGAACAGCAGGAAGACCCACAAGCACCCAAGGATCTTGTGGAGTCCAGAGGGGTGACAAGTGCCAGCCCTGAGCAGGGGCAGGGAGCACAGGCAGCTTGTCCTCCTCATGTTTTTGATCAAAAACTTGTCCCTCCTGTTCCCTGCAAGAAAGGCACCACAGCCCATCCTATCAGTGCCAGTTTAAAGGTCTGGAGACTGATCCAGGAAATACTGAGGCAAGGGAATGACATCAAGTCCAAGGTCATTTTGAGCACCATTGCAGAATGCACTCCCTCACCTCCTGCCCAGCTCACCTGGCAGCACAGGATCACACACAGGTGTAAACCATCACCACCACAGCCCAGCTCTGGGCTGCCACCATGCCAGGGCCCTCTGCCACCTCCCCATCTGCTCTGTCTGGGGCAATTCACTCCATGCAGCACCAAAGACCTGAACCAGCCCTTCCCCAGTGCTTTTCCTCCTCTTCCATCGCTCTGTTTCACCATCAGTTTAAATTCTTCACATTACAGGAGGGTACAGCAAGAGAAAGGACAGAGGTGACAGTGCCAGCAGAGCCGAGGAGGTGTCACTGCCACACATCTGCCCAGAGGGACAGGGCAGCAAAGCTGGACTGAGCAGGGGATGGGGAAAAGTGAGGACCATGAGGAGAAGGAGGGTGCAAAAAGGAGCCTAGGTCCCCCCCAGGACAGGGGACACTCACCACGAGCAACAGCAGGCTCTGAAATCCATGAGCAGTGTGGAAATGCAGAGCATTTTGGGCACTCCCTGCTCAGGGTATCCCCATTCACTGCCTTCCCAGGGACCACACAGACAGAAAAAACCACCAAGATCTGATTGATTTGAAAATACATTAACCATAGAGAATAGAGCTTTAATTTTTTTTTCTCAACAACAATAAGGAACAGTTTACATTTAAAAAAAAACAACCCAAAAGCATGAATAAAATAATATAAAACAGATATTATACCACAGTGTGGAATTCAGATAATCTAAGAACATTAGCAGCACTTCTACAAATAGATTAAAAGCTGTAAGTGCTCATTAAGCTCGGATCGAGCAACTCCCAGAGACCAAAATGGCATCCAACAGAGAAAAGCAGCAATTCTGTGTAGGGCAACAGAAAAGTCTAATGCCAGGACACCAGATACATTCAAATCCCTGTGCTGAGGGGTAATTCCCTGTCCCACAGAGCCCCCACGATGGCTGTCACACCCTGCTGCCCTGCCTGGCTCTCCAGAACACTCCTTGAACAAGGGAAGTGACAATCGTGGGTCTGAGGTTACATCCACGTTGCATTTTCAAAGCTTTTCATCAGTTCTGTTTGGGAAAACAATTTCTTCCCTGGCTTCTGGGAATTACTCTCCAGAGAGAAGGAATTTCTGAGAATTTAAGTCAATCTTACATAGTCACAACAATGACATTTTTAGTCTCTCAGTATCCACAATCAGGATTTTCAATTCTTTATTGTCCTTAGCAGCAATGCCATACTCATTCCTAAAACTTCCATGCATTTAAGATCTTGTGCATAGTTTAATCTTTAGTATTAATTTGTTTAAAAAATTTAAAAAAGAGGATAAATGGTGCTTTTTCCCCCTCATCAAAGCACTGATGCAAAGTTCCCTTGTTCCCAGTCATGTCCCACTGCTGATGGCTCAGGAGCCACTGTAGAGAAGGGACTGTCCCCTGCAGCACCATCCATGGGCTCTCCATGTGCAAAACCCATCTATAAAATGAAGCTATTAAACTACTGAACAGGAATTTAAGGTGGAATATGCACCAATCCAAAATTAAATTAGAAATTAGATTAGACACATTAAAAGACTTCCATGGCTATTCCAACCACATACATTCTCCAGGAAGTTCAGGACTCGGGCAAAGTTGGGAAGGAATCTACACACTGAGCTGTGTGAATGTGTAGCCATGGCCCACGTGGCCACCAGAGGACAGAAATGTGGTCACACTGAGAACCACAATTGTTTAGATGCCTTAATTAGTGAAATATTGCTTATTCAGGGCAATGAGGATGCTGACCTTGAGTGGAAAAGGAACAATCAGTGGCATTTGATCTACTTCAGGGCATCTGAAAAAGCTTTTACAGGAATTTCTGACACAGGTTCTGGTGAGTTCCAACCCTTCCATAGTGCTAGGAAGGGCTGGAACTCCATCTCCACATTGTGCTCTATCAGTTTGTGCTCACACAACAGTAAAATGCTGAAGACAAGCCCAGAACTGCTCAGCAGTCAGGGAAATTCCCAAATGGAATGAGAAATCAGACAGAGGTTTTGATGACATGATCATCATTTTGGTCCTACTGATCAAATGCTCAGAGGCTCCCACTGTGCCTCTAGAGAAAAGGGATTTAGATATTGTAAGATATTTCAAAAGCAAAATCAAGGGATGAGAATCCCAAAACTAAAGTGATTTAGATATTGTAAGATATTTCAAAAGCAAACTTAGGGGATGAGAACCCCAAAACTGGTCCCATCCCTGGTCAGAGGCCCATTGGCTACAGTGGCTCCCAGTGCAAGGGACCAACCTCAGGAAAATCCAGGAAAGAGAGGGGAAATAGGCAAAGTAAGTAATAAATAAATAAAAAACAAAGAATAAGAAGAACTTCATCCCATAAACTGCTCTTGGCCACAAGGCTTGTGTCTCCAGGGATTTTGGGACCCATCTCTTCAATAGTTCCATCTCTCAGCCTTTTTTTCACCTGTCAGTGACAAGGGCTGACACCTGCAGTTCCACTGCTGGCTCACATTGCACCACCAGGTGCATTTGGATGAGTTAAGGGATGTTCCCCATGCCAGGGGCTGGATGAGAGCAGGACAGGGACACAGCAGGAAATTCCCCCACAAAAAAAACCCCTCTCAGGCCTCATGAAAAACATTCACAGCAAAGACATTCAGGGACTCAACACAGCAAGAGAAAAAACTCCTATGAAAATCACACATTTAGGAACAAACACAACTTCTAAAGGGTCTGACACCAAAAGAGATGGGTACCAGGAGTTTGTTGGAAGGTTGCAAGAGCAGAAAGCTCAAATGCAGGAAGAAAATCCATTTGAGGAACACAGGGCCAGGACTCAAACACTCAGTGGATTTACACACGCCGAGATGACCGGAGCTCAGCACAAACCCCACAGCAATGTGGGTGCTCAGTGAGGGTGTGATGGGAGCTGAACTCAGCCCGTGGAGCCCATCTGTCCTTTCTTCCTTCCTCAGGCTCAGTTTGGAGTGACTGGGGCAGGGAACATGGGCTGGCAGCTCATGCCACCCTTGCAGCAGCAGTCTCCTCAGAAGGTGTGGAGTTATGGAATGGTTGGGGTTCAAGGAAACTTAGAGATCACCCAGTTCCACCCCCTGCCATGGGCAGGGACACCTTCCCTACCCCAGGTTGCTCCAAGGCCTGTCCAACCTGGCCTGGGACACTTCCAGGGATCCAGGGAGTGCCAGTGCCTTATAGTGCAGAATTTCTCCCTAAAATCCAATCTAACCCTGCCCTCTGTCAGTTTAAGGCACAGAGCTCCAGTCCCTGTTCCCACAGGCTAAAACAGTCCCGGGCTGGCAGTGCCATTGTGGGGGGGATTTCAGCTGCACAGAGCTGCTGGGATGAGACATTCCTCCTCCCCAAGGGGCCAGACAAGATTACTGTATATGGACAAGCCTGGTGACAGGCCTCCTCTGCGTGGCAAACAGGCCATCCTGGGCTGCACAGCCGGGAGAGATCCCTGCTGGCTTCCAGCACCACGATGGCCCCGTCAGAATTCCAGAACAAGGCTTTGTCTCATGGGGATCCAGCAGAGGGGCAGAGCCAGGCAGGAGAGGCTGAGCCCAGAGAAGACCCACAAACAGCTGCACAAAAAGCAAAACCTTTGCTTTTCAGCTTCTTAGCAGCTTTTAAGCATTAAAGAGAGCCCCAAGCTCCTGGTGGGGTCTCACTGTAGGCCCCCACACGCACAAGAACTTGCTCAGAAACACAGCTGAGACAAAGCTTTTTTAAAATTATTTTTCCCTATATTTTTCTTCCTCTTGTCCAGTCTTAAAGCCAGAAGCAAGATGAAGCCAAACTGAGGTTGTGAGGGTGGCTCTGCTCTGAGCTTCCTGTTGCCCCACCAGAACAAGTCTCCCAGCACAGGGACAGTGACAGATTGGCACATCATGGAATAGGTGCTATAGAAACCACACAGTTCTTAGAAGCAGCAGATTTCTCACCCCACCCCCCCCCTCAAAAAATAACCCGCTTAGTTGACATATTTTCTCTCTATACTGTATATATATTATATATAGACACAATTCTCTGGTAAACATTTACAAGATATCGTAAATAACATTGAAAATTTCTATCTCCATTTGCACAACAGAGCGCACTCACACAGCACACAAGGACACACAGTCAGGTACAATCAATAAATAAATACTTTTTTTCCCTCCCCTCCCTTGAAATTATTCAAAAAAACACTGCTATTGAGCGGCCCAAAGACACTCTCAGTTAATACAGACAGCAAATATTGTGCAGAATTTCTTGGCTGTTTTTGTTTAAAAACCAAGGAAAGAAGCTTGAAAGGTTTAGTGTCAGCAATGTTGCTTGGTCAGGTGGTGTTTAAGGTGACCCTGGCCCTCAGGAAAGGGAGGACAGACACTTCCCATTCCCTCTAGGCAGGTGACAGATCTGTCCTAGAGCCCTGAGGGAACAGGAGCAGTCTGGAAGGAGGGAGGACACAGCTTTTCACTCTGCTTGGTGGAAAGATGAAAGATTCTCACAGGAACTGGCAGATCTCAAGCTCTTTGTTTCCTGTGCTACTGCAGCCCAGCACCCTTTGGGGTTTTACTGCTTCAGGGAATTTCCCAGATTGTTGTACACATTTGGGATTATGAGGAGTGAAGGGCTGCCCATTGCTCTCCCCCTGCTCCAGCTCCTTCCCCAAAGGGTTCAGGATGTGCCACTGCCTTTTCCAGCTGTGACCTCCGTGTCCCAGAATACAGAAATTGCTGATTTGCTCAGAAACAGCAAACCACTCCACCAGGCTGCTCGGCCCTTCCCTGAAGCAGCAGTTTTCTCCTGTGCAGACTGACAACCACCTTTCTTCTGCCAGCAACATCTGACACGTGCCACGAGCCAACACAAACCAGCACAGACAGATGATCCACAGGAGGAGGGAGGAAGGGCCCCTTTCCCTCCTGTGGGAGCACTCCAGCAGCAAGGCAGGAGCAGGGCCAGAGGAGAGCACGCACACAGCACACATTGCACCAGGGAGGAACACAAAAGTTTGCAGCAAAACTTGAGAGAAAGTACCCTCAGAGAGAGAGAGCTCCAGCCCAGCACTCCCAGCACTGCCCTCCCTGGCTGGGCTGGACCCTCCATCTACCCACCCACCCCTCTCCTTTTCCTGTATTGTTTTTACCTGAGTTGAAAAATGACTCCGAAGCCTCTGCAGGGCAGCCTGTGTGGGACACAGCAGCTGGAGAGGCACTTCATGCAGTGGGCTCCAGGCTGTGCAAGAAAAGTGGCCACACAAGGGCATCTTCCCAAAGCAAAGCCCACTCAGGGACCTTGGGCTATTTTCCTCTCACAGGCCTGTGGGAAAAGCCCACCAAGACCTAACTGGAGATGCTCAGTGGGTTTAGGGGACTCAAGAGCCAGCCCTGAAGCTGTCAGAGGGAAAGTCAGGATAATCAGGAGCTCTGACTTGCCTTCTGAGGAGCCCTTCCCTCACAAGAGCTCAGAGGAACAACAAGAGACCAGACTCCTACCACAAGCAGCTAAAGTAAGGCAGGTAAGAAAACCTCCAGCCTGGAGTTCCCAGAGGAGGTCAGGACCAGATTTCCCAGCGTTCATAGAACATTACAGAGGCTGGATTTTGAAAAATAACCCCAACGCTGAATTTGGAGTTGTTCTGAAAATCCATCCAGACACGAATCCCTTGTGTGCTCAGATATTGTAGGAACAATGTAAAATCCCAGGGAGAAAACAGAGCCCTAAAAAAAAAGAAGTTACTGAAGGGGAAGCAATGCACTGAGGGACAAGATCAAAAGAGGAATTTCTGTGATCAAAGTCCCCCCCATTACTGGCAGAACCTCGTTGTGTTGGTGAGAAGCTGAGCACTGGCAGCATCCCTGTGCTGCCTGGGCTCGCAGGGCTGGCTGCCTTCCCACCCCACAGGGAAGGGCTGCCCAAGGAAGCAGCTTTCCAAGGAATCAGCTCTCCCTCTGTGCCACCAAGCTCTGCTCCCCCAGCCCCCGAGCTCCACCCTGGGATGTGGCAATGCCTGGGCAGTTCTGGTGGCCACAGCAGCTGCTCTGAGGCCAGGAAGCCACTGCCTGGTCCTGCTCCAGGCACAGGAACACACCTGGAGGGATCTTTGGTTGAGTCACTGCAGAAGGTCTGAGCCTGGGCCTGTGCTGAGCCCAGGGGACTCCCAGCTCACATAGCAGCACGTGTCCCACCACCTGAGTCCCACGGGTGTGGCACTTGGAGAGACAGGAGAAGGGAGGGAGCGTCGGAAGGGACTCCTGGCTCTTTGGGTGCCTCGTCTGCTCTGGGTCCTTCATTTGTTCTCAATCAGAGTCTGCACTTTATAGACCAGGTCCCGAGCCAGCTTCAGGATCTGCTTGGTGTTGTGGCGCTCGGCCATTTCTGCAACACACACCAGACAGGTCAGAGCAGAGCAGCCCCCAGCCCACAGCCCCCAGCTCTTCATTCTGTCATCCCTGTGCTGCCACATTCCCAACCTCCCCTGGCAGGGACACCTGGCTCTGGAGAGCCATCCTGAACCAGCCCAAACCTCAGCTCCCTCCAACACATCCAGGTTGTCCACTGCTGAGGAGGGCAGGTGGATTCCAGCCCCACCAGATCCCTCAGAACTCTGGTTGTTAAACATTCCCACACCTGAGCAGCTGCCCCAAACTCAGCCCAACACTCTGTTGTTGGGCTGTACCATTGAACAAGCTGTACCATTGAAAAACTTGATGATGTCTGTAAAATCCATGTTGTTCTCCAGGATGATGTCCCGGTACATCTCCACCAGGGCCAGGGCTATGAAGAGCACGTAGTGAGCAGAGGAGACGTGAGCAGCAGCCCAGATGGTCTCCCAGACAGCAAAGACATCATCATAGACCAGCTCTGTGAGCAGAGAACAGCAGTTACCACTCCACTCACCCCACCCTGGCTCACAGAGCTCACAGCAGCACTGGGGAGACACGCTGGGTGCTTCCTTCCCACAGGAACCTGCTCCAGCTGGAAGCAGTCAGTCAGTCATCTGTGGGGAGAAATATTCTGCCCAGCAGCAGGTGACACAGGCCCCAGGACACACTCATGGAAAAGCTCAGCAGCAGCTCTGGAACAACAGGTTCTGTATCTAGACAGAACAATCAGCCAGACATCAACCAGGGAAAAGTGAAAAGGAATTAAAGTTTAAACCTGCTGAGAAGCCTGGAAGCAGACCCTGCCCCACCCTTGGGTGGTCTCAGCACACACCTCTCTTGAAGTCCAGGAGAAACCATCGGTAGCAGAAGTAGAAATGAGTGTAATCCCCATTCTGGTGCATCAGCTCAAAGAGCTCAGAGTCCAGAATCTGTCAAGAAAAGCAAAAGGAAACTCAGGAATGCACAAGGCACCAGCCATCCCGCTGCCTACTTCCCTCCATCCCTCTGCTCCCCTCCTGCACTAGCTCCTCCCTCCCTTTCCTGGCACACACTGCTCCAGCCCCCCAGCACTGAACCACCCCCTCAGCCCCTCCAGGACCAGCTTTTCCCCCTGGTTGTGAGGAGCTGCCATCCCCATGCCAGGAGTTCTCACCTGGATCAGCGACCTCATGTTGGCAAAGTGGGTGTCCATGGCTCCTCCGTGGGGGAAGTTCTGGTTCATCCTCTTCATCAGCTCGGTGAAGCAGCTGAAAGCCAGAGCCTCTGTGCAGGGAGGAGAGAATCACTGCAGGGCTGCATGGGCCCTGCTGCCCTTCTGCATCCCTCCAGAAAATCCAACCTGGCCCCAGGGTGGGCTCCTGGGACAAATAGGATCCTGCTCCACACCTCCAGGCACTCCACAGCAAAGGGCCACCACCCACCTGGCACATCCCCCCACAGATCCCCATACAGCGACAGGGAAAGCAGAGCCACCCACTCACCATCATCCAGGATGACCAGGAGAGGGGCCAGCAGGTCACACATGCCCTGCACGTAGCCAATCTCAATGTGCTGCCAGATGTAGCTGTGTGAGAGAGCAGGAGAGGTGACCTGGGACCTGAGTGCCACCACCTGTCACCTCCTTTGCCCATGCCCTGTCTCCCTTCCCAGGATGCTGGGGTAAATCACACCTGTTCATTCTGTTATCCCTGTGCTGCAAATGATTAAATTGTTGTGGTGCCCCCCAGGTAAGGCATGCATGGCACAGTCCTGGATCAACATCCTGCCATGGCCACATCCAGGGTCAGTCCAGGACTCTGCCATTGCAGGGCAAATCAGCACAGGGAAAAGCAAAATGGGAAAGCACAGCACAGTGGGGTCACTGGTTAAAGGGCAGAGACTGATAGAACTTGTTCGTCTCTCATTCTCATCCTTCTCCCTCCATTCATCCCCTTGGTTCTCCCTGCAGACACTGCCTGCCTCCCCTTCCCATTCCCAGTGTCCCAGGAAGCACCCAGCCCCGCAGGGATATCTTCCCTTTTTTGGTAGCAAGGCAAAATGTGTTCAGAGAGGACTCAGATCTGCTGCTGGCACAAGGGAAGGATCTTTTCCATCCTGCCCACTGGTTTTCCAAAATGTGCTGTGCTGAAGGTCTAATCTCAGCAGAGATCTCCAGCTCTGGCTGTCGGGTGAAGTGACAGCGCTGATGGAACAGCAGCTTCTCCTCATGTTTGCAAGATGAGTAATAATATTTTAGCCTTTGCTGCCTATGAGGCAGGAGCTGAGCTGGAGCTGGTCTGAGCCTGTGAGTGTCACTAGGCAAGCTCTGAGTCACAAGGACTCAGAAATGCACCCAGGTCTGGCTCTCTCCTGGGATTTTGGGCAGGCACAAATCATCCCGGTGCTTCAGGCACTTTCTCATTAGCACTACAGCTCTGTGGGCTGATCCTCATTAAAACGTTTGCCAGGCATGCTGCAGGAAGCAGGTGGGCTGCCCTGGTTCCTGGGCAGCCCAGGGAGCCCCTGCCTTGTCCAAAACCCCAGGACACAGCAGTGATGGGGACGGACAGCCAGACACCTCGGTCTGGGAACCGCCACATCCTTGGAGCTGCAACCCCAGTGCTGGGTGATGATGAGAGGAAGGCAAAGAGCAAAACTCCATAACCACAGCACAGTTTGAGGCTCCAGCCTGCAGGTGAATCCCAGGAAGGCCCCCAGAGCCCCCACCTGCACATGACATTGCGGAGCTTCTCCAGGTTGGCGGGGGTGAAGTACCAGTAGTTGCGGTCACAGCGCTGCACGTCCTTCTCGATGCGGTGCAGGTTCACCGTGTACATGTCCAGCAGCTCTGGCTGCCCAAAACAAGAGCAGAGTTCATTTGTTTTCTAGTAAAAAGGAGGGAGAGAGCTGCAAGGGCAGTGGAGAGACAGAGCAGAGTTTGGGTGGAAGGTGGGAGCCCCTCTACACCCAATTGTGGGATCAGCACAGGGTAAATGCAGGTAAATCCTGCCCCTCCACTCAGCCCCAGTGAGGCATATCTGGAATATGGTGTTCAATTCTGGGCTCCACAGCTCAAGAAAGACAAGGAGCTGCTGCCAGAGGGGGGTCAGCAGAGGCCAGAGAGATTATTTGCAGTCTGAAGTATCTCTCTGATGAGGAGAGACTGCAGGAGCTGGGCCTGGTCAGTCTGGAGAAGACTGAGAGGAAATCTCATCAATCCATACAAACATCTCAAATCATGTGCCAAAAGGAGAGTGCCAGACTCTTTTCAGTGGTACCAAGTGACAGGACAAGGAGCAATGGCCATAAACTGAAACACAACAACATGAGGAAGTACTTCTTCCCATGCAGAGTGGCAGGAAAAAAACTTCTTCCCTTCCAGGTGACCGCCCTGGAACAGCTGCCCAGGGATTGCATGGAACTTCCCTGTCTGGACACATCCCAAACCCGCCTGAACACAACCCAGGTGAGCCTCCCTTGGCAGGGGATGATCTCCAGAGGGCCATTCCCATCCCAGCTGTTCTGGGATTCTATGGGGCAGCCAGGAAGGAACCCCCCATGCCAGGTGTGTACTTACAGAGTAGGTGACACCCGTGGAGGAGAGAGCAGCTGGCTCACTGCTGGTCAGATCAGTCACAGTCAGAGAGTCCAGCTGTGGGTACAGACTCTCCATCTCTGGCTCCTCAGAGAGGTTGTCCTCACTCTCCACCAGGCTCTGCTTCTCAGCCTCGCTGTCTGCCCAGCTCTCCACCACAGTCAGGGCCACAGTGTCACTGTCACGCAGGAGCCCCGCCGAGCCCTCACCCATGGGGACAAAATCCACGCTCCCACCAGTGGGAAATTCCCCTTCCAGGCTGTCTTGGCCCTGCAGCTTCTCCTGCTGGACACCATCTGTGTCCGGTGGGGCTGGCAGGTCAGAACCAGCAGCCTTTCCCTGGGAGCTGGATGAGGATTTGGTGGTTTCCAGGGCACTGTCCTCGTTGCTGAAGCTGCGCTCCGAGAAGCCCGACGTGATGGAGAAGTTTTGGGAAGAGGGGTGCCCAGAATCAGGGGAACATGTGCCATTGGGGACTGTCCCATTGGGGATCTTGCTTTGTTTGCCATCTTCCAGCTGAGAATCTACTTCAGTCTGTTCCACCTCATCCACAGATTCAAACACCTGCAAAGTGGGAAAACATCCCAAGCATTCAGCAAATGTTGGGAACACGAGCACTACATCCCCAAGAGCTGTGTACTCATAGTGCCCATGTTCCCAGCAGTGGAGAGGGAGGAAAATCCCCCTTTAGCTTCTTCTCACTGGATTTGAATCAGTGCTTGGTCGTTTGTGCAACTCCAAGCCCATAAATCCCTGCTCCAAAGGATTATGCTTTGCTTGGCATTATATACTGGGCAGAAATTTCAACAGGTGTTAAAATTAAACACCTGGGCATGAACAGAGGGAGCAGCCATGGACCTTCAGGTGTGAAGCCACAGGGCAGAGCTGGCAGGTGAACGTTGAACACCCCAAGCAGAGCACAGATCTGACACTAGCAGCTCCAAAGCAGGTTGGGCACTCATATACCTCTTCCAACACTGGTTCTGTTTGCCAGAAATCACTGTGGTTGTGGTGAGGGGTCAGCCCAAGCCAAGGCAGACTGTGGGGACAAGGAATGGAGGGACAAGGTGCTCACCTGGGTGCTGGAGCTGGAGTCGCTCTGCAGCCGGGCGTGGTTCTGCCGGCCGGAGCTGCAGCTCTGCGAGGACTACAGGGCACAGGGGACAATGAGAAACAAAAGAAAAGAAAAGCAAAGGGGTCAGGGTGAAGGAACTCAAGCAGAGCTGGCACTTCTGCAGGTGAAGAACAAGCAGAAATGCATCCAGTAAATATCTGACCCATGATTTTCCTGTCACATCCACGCTGCTGCATCACCCAGCACAGTGCCCCTGACACTGCTGGGGAGGTGACAAAGGCAAAGCTTTGTTAGGTCAATGCACTTGTTCAAGCGCTGTGTGCTGGGTCTGAAGGAGCTGCTTCCCTCTGGCCTGCATGGAGGTCACGCTGCCTCCCTGGAGTGAGAATTTCTACAAATCTCTGTCCTAATTTGGCAGCAATGCAGCTCAGCCCAGCTCCGTTTACATAAACGATGAAGTCAGGCTATAAAACACTCCCTCCAAGCATATTCATGCTTTTTTTCCTTTTCTTCAAGGACAAATATTGATGTCTTAAGCCAGACTCGGTGGAAGCAGCTCCTCTCAAAGTCACGAGCACCCTGTTCTGGCTTCCAGCTGAAGCACAGAGGGAAGGGCTGGGCTTTGCAGGACCAGCCTGGCTCCGTGGGGTCCCTCTGAACAACCAGCCCACAATGACAGCAAGTCCTCCCCTTAACTGAGCAGAAGTGCAAGGCATGGCCATGACATCACACACAAACAATAGGATTTTAAGAAAATACAGCACATTCAGAACAGCAGTTGTCCCCACCCTTGTATTGTGGGTGTTTGCTGGGCAGGGCTCTGGTGGGGAAAGGAAGGGCGACAGTTTTCCTCCATTACCATGGGAGCACTTAAAACAGGAAATTTCAGGTTGAGATGGGAAAAGGGGGGAACTTTGCATGTGTTCATTCTGGCAGCTCCCTTCCCACATGTGGGTCCAAAGGAAGAGCCACGGTGGAGATGCTGAGGGGATGGGAATGATTCCCAGGGCTTCAGCCAACGGAGCAGCGTCTCTGCTCACCCTGAGAGCTGCATCATCCAGTTCCACCCTGCCCCTGGCTCAGACCTGCCTTCCCTGCATCTCTCCCTCTCTGGGCACACATGTAGCCTGCAGGACTGGGGCTGAGCTCATCCCTTTCCCAAAGCACCCACATAAACTTCCCAGAGGGAAGCAGATCAAATCTCCAGCGCTCATCTCCCCTCTGGGCCAGCAGCCTGAGGTCAGGGAATGCTCTGCCATGCTGGGCTCTTCTCCTCCAAGGACAAAACTCTCATGGAAACACTCCCTGGACTCTGTTCCCAGGACTGCCTTTCCTTTCACAGGCTTTTCCCTCCACACCCTTTGGTTTGGGCTGTGGATCTCATTCCTCACTGCATTGCTAAAAGCCAATACCCAAGGTGCTGGATGACACAGTGTACTGAGGGTGTGCTGAGGCTTCTTCTATGCTGGAAAAGGGGAGCCAGGATGCCCAGTGCCCTGCTTTACAGCCCCTTAGTGCCATGCTCTTCCTCCTCACCCCTACTTCAAACCATCTTCCACGGAGCTAATCCTGAGTATTTCACTTCCCCAGAACACAAGACACACAGGTGGGCACAGGTCAGGGGAGGAGGCTGGGCAGGACCTGTGTCTGCACCCCACAGGGACTCTGGGTGGGCACTGCCCAAGCCCTCACCTCGTTGCTGATGGTGGAGTCCCTGTGCATCATCCTCTGGATGTGGGAGTCCAGGCTGGCCCCCGAGGAGCACTTGGCCAGGGCTGCAGCGTGCGACTCCTTCTCGCGCTGCCGGACGATGGCCTCGCAGCCCAGCCACTCTGCCATGGTGTGCTCGTAGCATGCCCGGGTCTGCTCGTCAGCCTGGCACACAGTGGGACAGGGGCTGGCAATGGCTGTGCCTGGAGAGCCCCAAACCAGCCCCTCCTGTGCAATGCCTGTCCCTAGAGAGCCCCAAACCAGCCCGAACTGTGCCCCACACAGGGCGGTGAACATTCGTGTGAACTCGTGGGACACAGCCACCTTTACCCTGCACAAAACGTGGCCAAAGTTGGATGGAAAAACGCCCATCCATCTCCTCCCTGTCCTCCCAAGGTGCACAAGGCACTGAACATGAGGAGTTGCACAAGTCAGTGAGAAGCTTGGCCCTACCAATTCCTGCTCATGCAAGGGTTTGCCCCACTCCTACCTACAGCCCAGATAGACATGAGGCTCTGTGGGCTGACAGGGGTGTGCTGAGGCTTCTTCCATGCTGGAAAAGGGAGCCAGGAAGCCCAATGCCATGCTTCACAGCCCTTTAGTGCCAGCAACATGCTCTTCCCTCCTCACCCCTACTTCAAACCATCTTCCCTGGAGCTAACAGACCTCTGCTCACAGACCCCTCCACTGAGCAGGACCAGCGAGCACACCAGGCTGCTGTTCTCAGCAGCACACCCTCACCAACCTCCTTCCTCTCTGCCTCTGTCATCCCAAACTGGTAATGGCCCAGCAGGAAGGGCCACACAGCCTTCCTGATCTCGTGCTGGATCCCACCGTAGTAGATCAGCCGCAGCAGCTCCTGGTCCTCGTAGCTCTGTGGGAAGAGCCTGGGTCAGGGCACAGACACAGCCAGGTGGCCCCAGCCTGGCTGTGCCACCCATCAGCACCACAACTGATGCCTCAGGTTCTAGATTTCATGTTTTTCAGATTCTGTGCTGCTTTGGTGTGTAGTTCTGAGCTGCATATTGGGGGATGGTGAGTTCTCTGCACAGAGCAGGGAGACAAAACAATTCCTTCTCTAGCTGGGGACTAAGGACAAATGATCCAAATCTCAGGCCCAAGAGCAGAAACGACGTGGGCTGAAGAGAGGAAAAACAAGGATGGGACTTCATGGGCTAAAGCTGTAATTGGACAATTAACTCCAATATGCAAATGGAGCAGAATTTATCAAAGTGAGAGACCCCATGACTGGTCACGCATTTTGGGACCATTTTAGTTCATCTTGGGTGTAGCCCTGGCTGGGCTCTTGTGCTGCCCAAGGTGAATCCATTGAGGCCTTCTGATAAATACCTACTTTATTCTTTAACTCTTTCTTGTCTCTGTTTTGGAGAGCCCCCAGCCTCACTGCCCATGATCCTTCTGACCCCTGCCTGGGCTTAAGCAGAGCCAGAGGCTGTGGGTGGACATTTTGTCTCTCCACACCAGAAAGTGGCCCACAAAGTCACCAAAGCACCACTGCTGTGCCCCTGAGCTGGCAGCACATCAGGACCCCACTCAGGACAGCAGCACCTGTGTGACAGACACTGCTGCAGGCAGGCTCTGAGCAGAAGCACCTGAAGAAGAGCACATGCCAAAGATTGGGAGCCTCAGGCTCTGTGCAGCCTGGCTGACTTCCCTCCTTGAGGAACTTCTTGACGTGTTTCACCACCTCCCCGTGCTACACCCACTTCAGTGACACTGCCCTGTGTCCCCAGGGCATGGCCCTACCGAGCTGTCCTGCAGGTATCTGTGCCAGATGTCCACGGTGAGCCCCGCGCTGGCGCTGCAGGGCACATCGGGGGACACGATGTTGTGGTTCACCAGTGCTGACAGGTGGGTCCTCACCGTGGACAGGTGTCTGCAGTAGGCCAACCCTGCAGCAGGAACACCACAGCTTCAGCTGTGCAACTCCAGGAAACACGAGGATGAAGAGCAGGAGAAAGCAAGGACACCTTTACCCAGCCACATCCAGCTCTCAGAGCAGGGATTCTACCAGGACAGGTCCCTCATCTTGTACCCCCAGTGCTGCTGCTCATGGGGCTCAAGGCTGGGAGTCAGAGCCCAGCTGTTTGCTCCCCACCCTGAGCAGGTGCAGCAGGCTGGTCCCAGCTGCCCCAGCACCACTCCCAGCCCAGGACCTCATCCCTTATCCTGTCATACATCCCAGGGCAGCAGCAGGGGGGTGACAAGTACTCACATCCATAGAAAGCCCGGGACAGGATCTGGTACTTCATGTTGTCACACAGCAGCTTCAGTGGAGCTCTGCCAACAGAAACACACAGGATGTGAGGGCAGAAGATGCTCCTGTGCACCCCCTCAGCCTGGCTTTGATCCCACTGATCCAGCTTTGCCTGCAGGGATTCACCAGGGACGCTGCCCGG